>NW_006921833.1:3173045-3276816 GCF_000298275.1 Orycteropus afer afer
GTATCACTACGGAAGTAGATTGCCCCATCTTCCTTCTGAGGAGTGGCTGGTGGGTTTGAACCGCCAGCCTTCTGGTTAGCAGTCAAGTGCCTTGGGCACTACCTTGGAAACCCAGTGGAGGTCCCTATGAGTTGGAGTCAACTCGAGGGCACTGGGTTTGGTTTTGGTTTGTTATGTTTATATAAGGAGCCTGGGTGGTGCAAGTGGTTTGCCATTGGCTGCCAACCTAAAAGTTGGTGGTTTAAACCCACCCAGTGACTCCACAGAAGAAAGGACTAGTGAACTGCTTCCATAAACAGCCAGGAAAACTCTGCTCTGTAACAAATGAGGTCACCATGAGTCATTTATACACACACACACACACACATTTATAGAACATGTCTACATAATGTTTAAATAATCTAGAGAACCAAACCATTTTAATCAATTTCAATACACAAATGGTAAATCACTTTTCTCTAACACAAACTTAGAGATTGAGTTACAGATGTAGGAAAGACCAAATTATACCACACAATTGGGACTGTAACCTTCTGTAGTAGCATGACTGCAGAAGCAGAACTGTCTGACCACAAAATACAGGTTTGGAGGAATTTTGCCTGCAGATAGCCCACCTTGTTGATAAAGATCAAGAGAGCAGAGGTGACTGATAGGTCTTTTCTTGCATGGCAACTCCTAAACATTGGTAGTCACTCCCTGAAGAAAGAATCAGAGGTGTAGAGAAAGATTTTTGAGGTTACATTTGGGTTTGGCAGGTATATGTGCCATGATAGAGTATAGATGTCTACCATTTACATGGAAGAGAAAGTGTGACACATATGCCAAGCGTTTCCTATTTGTAGTGTTAATTTTATAAGCAAAAACAGGAAACTGTTGCAAACAGCTAGGAAGTAAGACAAGGCAATTGTTCTTAAAGAGCTGGGCTTACTTTTGTTGCCCATGTGTCCCCAGCCAGTAATATAGCAGTAGGTATCAGGTTCTACCCACTGCTCTGCAGTGGGTAAGCAGACTGGTCGAACGTAGCTTGTCTCATTGATGTCTTCACTCAATTCCACTATGCTGATGTCATAGTCCACCACCGCTCGACTATAACGAGGGTGCAGGATGATGGTCTTCACGTGGTACGTCTGCATGAACGTCGAGGGATGGTCTAAATTGTTGATGCCCAGCACGACTTTCCAAATAGCAGCATTTTCTCTCCTAAAATAATATTTCAAGAGTTATTCTCATCTTCACACAGACGTATTTTTTAAAAATCACATGTGATTTTTTTTTTTCAGTATTTTATCTTATCTGATATTAGATCTTGTCTGAAAGCAGAGAATACCAGGAAGATGTTTACCTGTGTTTCATTGACTATTCAAAGGTTTTCAACTGCTTGGATCATAACAAATTATGGATAACATTGCAAAGAATGGGAATTCCAGAACACTTAATTATGTTCACGAGGAGCCTGTATATAGACCAAGAGGCAGTTGTTCAAACTGAATAAGAGGACATTGTGTTGTTTAAAATCAGGAAAAGTGTACATCAGGGTTGTATCTTTTCACCATACTCAATCAATCTGTATGCTGAGCAAATACTAGGAGAAGCTGGACAATATGAAGAAGAATATAGCATCAGGATTGGAGGAAGACTCATTAACAACCTGCGATATGCAGATGACACAACTTTGCTTGGTAAAAGTGAGGATGACTTGAAGCACTTACTGATGAAGATTAAAGATTACAGCCTTTAGTATGGATTACACCTCAACATTAAAAAAAAAAAAAAAACCCTCACAACTGGACCAATAAACAACATCATGGTAAATGGAGAAAAGTTTGAAGGTGTTAAGGATTTAATTTTACTCAGATCCATGAGCAACACCTATGGAAGCAGCAGTCAAGAAATCAAATGACATATTGACTTGGACAAATCTGCTGCAAAAGACTTCCTTAAAGTGATTAAGAGCTAAGATGTCACTTTGAAGACTAAAGTGGGCCTGACCCAAGCCATGATATTTTTAATAGCCTCATATGCATGTGAAAGTAAGACAACGAATATGGAAGACTGCAGAGGAATTGATGCATTTGAATTGTGGTGTTGGCAAAGAAAATTGATTGTACCATGGACTGCTAGAAGAACAAGCAAATCTGTCATGGAGGAAGTCCAGCTGGAATGCTCCTTAGAAGTGAGAATGACCAGACTTTGTTTCTCATACTTTGGTCATGTTGTCAGAAGGGACTAGTCCCTGGAGAAGGATATCATGTTGGTGAAGTAAAGGGTCAACAAAAATGGGGAAGGTACTCAATGAAATGGATAGACACAGTGATTGCAACAATGGGCTAATGCATGGCAGCAATTGTTAGAATGGTGCAGGACCAGACACTGTTTTGTTCTGTTGTACATAGTGTCACTGTAAGTTGGGACCAACTCAATGGCACGTAACAACATGCTAAATATCAGAATCATCTGAGGAGCTTTTAAAATACTTTTTAGGAAGGCATCACCTCAGACTAAATAAAACAGAATCTCTTGGGCTAGAGCCTGTGAATCATTATTTTTAAGAGTTCCCTAGGGAGCCTCAGGGAGCTCTGGTGGTGTAGTGCCTAAGGCATTTGACTGTTAACCAGAAGGCTGGTGGTTCAAACCCACCAGCCACTCCTTAGAAGGAAGATTGGACAATCTACTTGCATAGTGATACTGCCTTGGAAACCCAAGGAGGGGCCGCTATGAGTCAGATCTGACTCAACGGCAGTGAGTAGGGAGCCTAGAGGAAAAATTCATTCACACTTCTCCTCTTCTTGGTGTGCCTTTTTGCACCATCAGCATGGCAAAGATTCAAAAGGCTTTGATTTCTAGAGGATTAGGAAGGAAAGTACCCAGATTAGCACTCCACCTGTTTTTATAATTGTTGGCCACTTTGGCCAGAATTTACTGTAAGTCCTCTGAGTATCTGTCTTGTTCAATGACTGTCGAGAGAGAAGCCATGGCAAAAGAGGATCCACTAATTCAGAATCATGGGGCTCTGAACAAATATAACTACCCAGGTTCCAACTTACATTCTGTCCTTTTTCCATTTTAAATAAAAATAATTTTAAAGCTATCAAAATAGGAATTGATCTCTCTATATAGTGATATCAATCGATATATACACGTATTAGGCATTGTGGAGCTACGGATTAAAAAACTAAGCAAGACATGTTCCATGCCTATATAAACTTTAGAATTAAGTGAAGATGGACAATTAAAGAAACAATTATAATAAAGGGCAGGAAGTGCTATCTTATGAGCATTATAAGATGTTGCAGAAAATTTTTTCCCCCATTAAATAAGGCTGTCATTCAAAGAACATATTTTTCTTCCTTCTCTCTCCTCCTTTCTTCCTTCAGTCCCTCCTGTCTTATTTCCTAAAAAAAAAAAAAAGAAAAGAAAAAAAATCTAGAGCAGTAAGTACATGCTCATTTGGGAAATTCAGTATTTACTTGAGATTCTATGGTTTCAGACATGCGAAACTGAGTAGTAGTTTATCACGAGTCTCTGCATATTTAATAGCTTCTTGCACTTGAATCAGAGCTAATTTTTGGTCATGACAAACATTAGCCATCTGCTTAAATCATAAGACAGTATATCAAACAATTGAACACTCCAGATAATTTGTAATAAAATGAAATAATGTCAAAATTCCAGACTCTATTAGGGTTTATCTAATTTTAAATGTTAAAAAGAAAAAGAGAATCAATAAAATTTCTGAATGTCATTAACTTGTGGCCAGCAGTCTCTTGCTACATAAACTACTATCCTCTTGGCATTAAAATCCACCAAAATTAAAAACAAAACAAACAAGAATAAAACACATAGATATTCATATTTTTCTCCTTGTATGCCAGTGAGGAATTGCTGCTTTGTTTTGTTTTGAATATGATGTTAAAAATAAGTCTCTTAATTTCTTTTTCCCTTGTCTGGAAGAAACCAGGAAAAATAAGAACATGATGTTTGAAAGGGGAGCCTGGAGTTGGGGGAAGAACAACAACAAAAGAAACACTGCCATTGAGTCGGACCCGACTCATAGTAACCCCTCCTTGGGTTTCCAAGGCAGTATCACTATGGAAGTAGATTGTCCAACCCTCCTTCTGAGGAGCGGTTGGTGGGTTTGAACCACCAGCCTTCTGGTTAGCAGTCAAATGCCCTAGGCACTACGCCACCAAATGCTGTTGTTGTTAGGTGCAGTCAAGATGGCTCCGACTCTTAGAAACCCTATGTGCAACAGAATGAAATACTGCCCAGTCTACGCCAGCCTCACAATGCTTGCTATACCTGAGCCCACTGTTGCAGCCACTATGTCAATCCATCTTGTTGAGGGCCTTCCCTTCTTTCACTGACCCTCCACTTTACCAAGCATGACATCCTTCTCCAGGGAATGGTCCCTTCTGATAACATAACCAAAGTAGGTGAGACGAAGTCTGGCCATTCTCGCTTACAAGCAGTATTTGGCTACACTTCATCCAGGACAGACTTGTTAGTTCTTCTGGCAGTCCGTGGTACTTTCAGTATTCTTTGGCAACACCACAACTCAAAAGCACCAACTCTTCTTCATTCTTTCTTATTCATTGTCCACCTTTCACATGAATATGAGGTGATTGAAAATATTACGGCTTGGGTCAGGCTCACCTTAATCTTCAAAGATACCTCTTTGCTCTTCACCAGTTGTTGTTGTTGTTAATGCCGTCGAGTTGGCCCCGACTCATAGCTACCCCTCCTTGGGTTTCCAAGGCAGTATCACTATAGAAGTAGATTGCCCAACCTTCTTCTGAGGAGTGGCTGGTGAGTTTGAACTGCCAGCCTTCTGGTTTGCAGTCAAGTACCTTAGGCACTATGCTACCAGAGCTCCAGCAGTATATTGTTATAAACTCTTTTCTTTGTGATAGATAAAACAACTGAGAAATAATGGCAAAACCATCCCTGTCTCTAAACCCAAAACTAAATCCTTTGCTGTCAAGTTGATTCTAACTCATAGTGACCCAGTAGGACAGAATAGGAAACCATGGGGTTTCCAAGGCTGTACTTCATTATGGAAGCAGAATGCTCCATCTTTTTCCTGTGGAGTGACTGACTGGTGCATACAAACTGCTGACCTTTCGGTTAACATTGTGTGCTTAATCACTGTGCCACTAGACCTCCATTTCCTGTCTTGAGGTGAAAGCAAATAGAGATAGAATTTCTGGCTGCTTGAATGCCACCTGAGATTAGTATCAGTGAACAGGCTATGTTGACATGATTATTTTAGTGAAAAAGCTAAACTGAGCTAAAAAGAAAAAAAATCTAATTGAAAATCTTCAGCATAAAGGAGACTGCTTTCTATTTCATTATAAGACCTCAAAGCAGCAGTAAGGAGAAGTGGCTGGATAAAGAGAAAGAGAAGAGTAGGTCATGAAGTAAAAGGAAAACAAGAAGAATTTTTGTTGTTCTAGAAGAAAAGTAAAGGAAGAATTTCAAGAAAGATGTAATAATCAAGTACTGGGGAGTATAATAGTGAGATGAAAATTGAGAATTGACCATTGGATTTGGCAAGATGGAAGGTGCTGGAAACTCTAATAAATATTGGTTCTATAGTGACCTTGCTGAGTGACACTTTTTAAAAAAAATTTAAGAGTTTGTTTTACATTCAACGTTACACGTACATTTAGTTTCACTCCCCATTTACCATGCCCAATCTTAACCCAGTCTCCTCCCCTCCTTGCCCAGTAACCCTCCCTCTGTGCCCCTCATAGTTAAATGCACTCTGGTCTGTCCTGCAGTATCTCCGTGTGAATGTTGCCCCTCTGGTGCCCTGTGGTCTATTGCTCCAAGGGATGTATATTCCATAGAGTATGTACATGCATCCCCCTGGGTTGAGTGGTCTGCATGTACATCTTGTTAACTATTGGGCTGAGAGGCAGCCCTGGGATTGAGTTTTATTCTAGGTGCAGAATGTATTCCAGGGCCATAGTATTGGGGGTCTCACCAGACTCCATCTGACCTGTAATTCTGGTCGTTATTGAGTTTTTGGATTCTGTTCCACATTTTTCCTCCCACTCTATCCAGGATCTCAGATTTGATCATTTCCTGAGTGGTTGGCATTGGTAGCCAGGCACCATCTAGTTCTTCTGGTCTCGAGGGACATCATGTCCCAGGGCTGGTTGCTTCCAAATGCCCCCCCTTTTTTTTCCCCACTCTTCTTCATTTCTGACGATAGGAGACCATCAGCTGCATCTTAGATGGCTGCTTGAAAGCTGTTAAGACCCCAGTCGCTACTCACCAATGTAGGATGAGTAACAAGGCTTTTATGTATTTTATTGTACAATTGAGTCTGGTGTCTCTCAGTACTATGGTCCTGAGTTGGTAGAGCTTTGGATCTCTCTCCCATAGTGTCTGGGTGTCTGTGAGGGATTGCTCTGTGTCTCTCTTCTATTGTTTCTGTAAGGATTACAGGTATTTTCTACCAATGGTATCTGTGCACGATTAGCCTGTGCTGAATCTATCTTTGGTTTAGAGTATTATCCAGTTCACTGACCCCTATCTGGACCTCTCTGGTGTTTATGTGTTTATCTGTAGCCTTGTGTTTGGTGTTAATGGTAATGCAGTATTGTAGGCACACTGGTTGGTATTAGCATCCGTCATCTATTTCCCATGTGCACAATTCAGTGCCCTCCCTTTTCCTAATGAGTGACACTTTGATAAGTGCCAATCATGAAGTGACAAACTAGAGTGGGTAAAGGAAAAATGAGAGATGGGAAGGTGGAGACAATGACTGTAGGAAAATCTTTGTAGGAGTTTTACTGTGAATGGTAGATGAAATGGTGTAGTAGTTGAAGATCAATTTCAATAGAAGAATTAAGGTTAATAATATTAAGGCTTGTTGTTTGCTGAAGAGAATAACCCTGCATAAAGTAGATATTGATGAAACAAAATAGAAATGATGTTAGGGATAAAGTCTTTGAAAAGGTTAGAGTGAATATGGTTGGCTTTGAATAGGAGCAGGGACATACCTTCCATCACACCTTGGAGGAAGGTAGAAGATATGGCCATACCCTTTGTGGTTGAATCGATTCCATCTCATAGCAACAATATAAGACAGAGTAGAATTGTCCCATAGGGTTTCTAAGACTGTAATCTTTATAGAAGCAAAGTGCTACATCTTTCTCCCACAAAGCCACTGGAGGTTTCAAATTGCTGACATTTCAGTTAGCAGAGAAGCTCTTAACAACTGTACCACCAGGGCTCCTTAGGGTATGTGGCCATAAGTGCAGGTAACTTGTTGAAATTGGGGGTGAAATAAATTGAAAGATCTGATGGTATCTATTTTCTCTTTGAAGTACGATGGGAAGTCTGTGAGGGTATAAGAGATTTAGATAGAGAGGAGAAGTTGGCAAGTAGCTGTCTGTGAAGGTAGAAAAGAGGTTTTACTGTAAATGTGTAATGTAAGTGTTCCATAGTGTTAGATGTTCATTTGAGATTTACGATCTTACATTGATGTGAGCTCTGTAAACAGTTGTGCGATATTCTCCACTGATGATCAACTGTTCAGGCACAGGTTCAGAGTACATGATTCATAGTCATAAGACAAGAAGAAATAAGTAAATAACTACTTGTTTCTTCCACTTTACCTGCCCTCAAAGTTTCAACAAGTGGGCAAAGCTCAGAAAGATGGATAGTTTAGGCCTATTACTGGAAACATCCTAAGCCAAAAACTCCAAACCAGTTTCCATCGAGTTGATTCCAACCCAGAACAACCCAAAGAACTGCCCTACAGGGTTTCCATGGCTGTATATCTTTATGGAAGCAGAATGTCACATCTTTCTCCTGTAGAGTGGTTGGTGGGTTCAAACCTCCAACCATTTGTTTAACAGCCAAGTACTTAAACATTGCACAGCCAGGACCCCTTGACAACATCTTAGTCCCAGACATTCTGCTCTGGAGAAGGGAAGAATGACACAGAATACCTCCATTTAGGTTAGGACAGCAAGGAACAAAGGATCAAGTCAGAGGTGCATGAAAATTTCAAAACCACGCCACAATGGCTCTGATAAACAGCACTACAGGGGAGGCATGGATCCCAAGTGTAAAAGTTTTGTTTTGGGGAACATTATTACCAGTGGGAATTGACCAAATCCCTCAAGTAGATGGAACATAAAAACAAATTGTGAATAATTGCCATGGTTTGGAAGCACCTAGAAGATAAAGAGGTGATTATAAAGAGACTGCTTCTAGGTGCTGTCGAGTTGGCTCTGACTCATAGTGATTCTATGTACAACAGAACGAAACATTGCTCAGTCCTGCGTCAGATTTACAATCCTTGCTATGCCTGAGCTGACCATTGCAGCCAATGTGTCAATCCATCTCTTTGAGGGTCTTCCTCTTTTTTGTTGACCCTCCACTTTACAAAACATGACATCTTTCTCCATGGAATAGTCCCTTCTGACAACATGACCAAAGTAAGTGAGGCAAAGTCTAGCCATTCTTGCTTCCAAGGAGCATTCTGGCTGCACTTCATCCAGGACAGATTTGTTAGTTCTTTTAGCAGTCCAATGTACTTTCAGTATTTTTTGTCAACATCACAACTCAAAAGTGTCAACTCTTCTTCGACCTACCATATTCATTGTCCAGGTCACATGCAATGAGGCAATTGAAAATACCATGGCTCAGGTTGTTGTTGTTGTTGTTATGTGCCGTTGAGTAGGACCCGACTCATAGCGACCCCTCCTTGGGTTTCCAAGGCAGTATCACTATGGAAGTAGGATTGCCCAACCTTCCTTCCAAGGAGTGGCAGGCTGGCTCAGGTTAGGTGCACCTTAATCTTCAAAGAGACATCTTTGCTCTTCAGCACTTTAAAAAGGTCTTTTCCAGTAGATTTACCCAGTGCAATACATCTTCTGATGTCTTGACTGCTGCTTCCACTGCTGTTGATTGTGGAACCAAGTAATACGAAAACTTTGACAGCTCCAATCTTTTCTCCATTTATCGTGATGCTGCTTATTTGGTTGAGTTGTGAGGATTTTCATTTTCTCTGTGTTGAGATGTAATCCATACTGCAGGCTGTAGTCTTTAATCTTCATCAGTAAGTGCTTCAAGCCATCTTCACTTTCACCAAGTAAAATTGTGTCTTCTGCTTAATGCAGGTTGTTACTGAGTCTTCCTCCAATTCTAGGAGCTCTGGTAGTATAATGCCTAAGGCACTTGACTGCTGACCAGAAGGCTGGCGGTTCAAACCCACCAGCCACTCCTTGGAAGGAAGGTTGGGCAATCTACTTCTGTAGTGATACTACCTTGGAAACCCAAGGAGGGGTCGCTATGAGTTGGATCCGACTCCACGGCACATAACAACAACAACAACAACAAACCTCCAATTCTGATGCCACGTTCTTCTTCATATAGTCCAGCTTCTCGGATTATTTGCTTAGTACAGATTGAATAAGTATGGTGAAAGGATATAACACAATCCCTTCTTGATTTTAAACCATGCATTGTCACCTTGTTCTGTTCAAATGACAGCCTGCTGATCTATGTATAGGTTCCTCATGAGTACAACCAAGTGTTCTGGAATTCCCATTCTTCTCAATGTTATCTATAACTTGTTATGATCCACACAATTGAATGTTTTTGCATAGTCAATAAAACACAAGTAAGCATCTTTCTGATATTCTCTGCTTTCAGCCAAGATGCGTCTGACATCAGCAATGATATCCCTCATTCCATGTTTTCTTCTGAATGTAGTTTGCATTTCTGGAAGTTCTCTGTCAATATACTGCTGCAACCATTTTGAAATATCTTCAGCAAGATTTTACTTGTGTGTGATATCAATTATATTGTTTGATAATTTCCATATTCTGTGGGATCACCTTTCTTTGGATGGGTACAAATATGGATCTCTTCCATTCAGTTGGCTAGGTAACTGTCTTCCAAATCTCTTGGCATAGATAAGAAAGGGCCTCCAGTGTGGCCTCTGTTTGTTGAAATGAGATGTTTCATGTCTGGGTATTCTATCAATTCCTGGAGCCTTGTTCTTCACCGACTCCTTCAATACAGCTTCAACTTCTTCCTTCAGTTACCACCAGTTTCTAGATCATACATCACTTCCTGAAATGGATGAACATAAACCAATTCTTTTTGGTACAGTGATTCTGTTTATTTCTTCCATCATCTTTTGATGTTTCCTGCATCATTCAATATTTTGCCCAAAGAATCTTTCAATATTGCAAGTAGAGGCTTGAATTTTTTTCTTCATTTCTTTTAACTTGAGGAATGCTGAGTGTGTTGTCCCCTGTTGGTTTTCTAACTCCAGGCCTTTGCATATTTCATTATAATAATTGACTTTGTCTTCACATGATGCTCTTCGAAATCTTCTGTTCAGTCTTTTATCTTGTCATTTATTTCATTTGCTTTAGCTACTCTCCATTCAAGGGCAAGTTTCAGAGTCTCTTCTGACATCCATTTTGGTCTTTTCTTCTTTTCCTGTCTTTTTAATGACCTCTTGCTTTCTTCATGTATTATGTTCTTGATGTCATCCCACAATTCCTCTGGTTTTTGGTCACTGGTATTCATTGCATCAAATCTATAAAAGAGACTACATGGGCTCCAAAAGAAAAAGATCAAACCTTTTATTTCCTTTTCTCAGTGTATTAAAAGGCTATTACATAAGGGAGAACTGGACAATTTTGTTCTGTGGACAATGAGAGGAGGAGCTGTCTAAAAATGCTGTTGCTGTTAGGTGCCATTAAGTTGGTTTTTGACTCATAGCAACCTTATGTACAACAGAACAAAATACTGCCCAGTCCTATGGCATCTTCACAATTGTTGCCAGGCTTGAGCCCATTGTTATTGCCAGTGTGTCAATCCATTTTGTTGGGGGTCTTCCCCTTTTTGCTGAACCACTACTTTACCAAGCACGATATCCTTCTCCAGGGATTGTTTCCTTCTGACATGGTCAAAGTATGAGAGACAAAGTCTGGCCATTCTTGTTTCTAAGAAGCATTTCAGCTGTACTTCCTCCAAAACATATTTGCTTGTTCTTCTAGCAGCCCACGGTATGGTCAATATTCTTTGCCAACACCACAGTGCAAAGGCACCAATTCTTCTGTGGTCTTCCTTATTCATTGTCCAGCTCTGGCATGCATATAAAGCTTTTGAAAATACAATGGCTTGGGTCAGGCACACCTTAGTCTTCAAAGTGATATCTTTGCTCTTATGCATCTTAAAGAAGTCTTTTGCAGCAGATTTGCTCAATGCAACACATCGTTTGATTTCTTCACTGCTGTTTTCACGGGCATTGATGTCTAGTAATAAAATATACTATAAATGTTTGAAGTTGGTGGATGGTGGTGGTGGTTGGGGGAAAATCTGGGCTAGGAAGGACATATAAATTGGAAAATCATGAACAAATGGATAATATCTAAAACCATGAGACCAGATGAGTAAGTGTAGACAGATAAGAAGACCAATGATTTTGTCCTAGAGCACTGAAATATTCAGTGGCCCAGGAAAGGAGGAATAGGAAAAAAAGAGAAGGGTAGGTCAGTGAAATAAGAGGAAAACAAAATTTTTTGTTATTTTTGCTATTCTAGAAGAAAACTGAATATAGTATTTCAAAGAGGACAAGGTGATCAAATAGTGGGGAGGGGTTCAGTGAGCTGAAAAATGAGATTTTGTCCATTGGATGTGGCAACTGATGTTGAAAGTTGGGAATGGCAGGAATTTGCATTCTTGGGTAATATTCTCCCCTAGTTCTGAAGAGCATGAATATAGGGTTAGAAAATGAAATATTTACATTGGCCCAGAGTTGGAAGTTTGCCTGCTGAGTGTGGTAGAAAAATCTAGGGTCGTAGAAGTTGATGGTCCTTGTAAGAGGAATTAAGGAACAAGGAACAAGGTAGGTTGGGGAAGGAAAGGAAAGGAAGATGAATTTGCTGAGCTAATAAATGGGGGGTGGGAAACTGCAGATAAGCAGTTAAAAGCCTTGGTAGGGTTTAAGAGTTGATGTGGTAGAAATCAAATCATGGGTGATCTGGTAGGGTAAAGGGTGTGGTTACATAGTGAGATGTTAGTTTTTCATGAAAGTTTCCTGGAGAGGAATTGGATGCTTCTGACAATTATTAGTTGTGTGTCAGCCTAGGAAGACTCTCTTTAAAAAATCTTTCAGAGGTGGAAGAAGGCAGGAAAATCACTTGTTAAATTACCTCTAAAAGTCCAAGGCTTTCTTGCTTAGAACTTTTAAGGTTGAAATGTTATTAGGGCATATGGTACTTGATCTGCTCAACTTAATATCTCATGTTCTGTTTTTAATCTTCATTTGGAATTTTAAAATATATTTCCATAGAAGACAAATTAAAAGAAACCTGTCCTTTTTCCACCAATATAATTAAAAGAGACAGACTTGAGAAGATCTACAGATGGGTCATGCTAGGCCTTGCCAAAGTAAGGGATCAGGATGTGAAGTAAATCCCATTAATTGCAGCAACTGATGGCTTTAGCAGAAAGTAAGGCTTATAATAAGAAGCTCCCAAAAGCTTTCAGTGTGACTGAAGAGATTATAAAATAGAATCAGGGTTATTAACACACATTCAAACAAAGGCTTGTTTGAAGTTGGGAAATTTCTAACTTCTTATGGACGGCCCAGACCCATCTTGACAGTTCTGTTAACTTTAGTATTCTATGAAATTTCACCAAGGCCTTTGATATCATATCTGTTCCCTTAATTATAAACACTTATTTCTTCTCTATTGCAAGACTTTGCCTTAACTTCACAGATCTGTCAGTTAAAGAGGAAATGTGGATACCACATACAAAAAATAACAGAGTGAACCTGGATTAACTAAAACCTAAAGAGTGTTGTTCCCTTAAATAACTGTTGGGTTTGCTGTAGCAATCATCTTCTAATGAACATATCTTGATAGTATAGTCTTTTGCTTATCATGTAGTTATAAATCAGAGCTGGAAAAGACATCTGGAAACATCTGGCCCCTTCCCATGCAATAACATCACAGTTTATTTCCTGACATACTGTCTTCCAGTCATTTTGGGTCTTGCACACTAAGAGCTCTGAGAGATGAGGCATTTGTTTTATTCTTCATATTTCTCCAGAAGGAGCAATCAAATAACAGTTTTGCACATTTCCATTTTATAATCACATTGTATGGAGCTCTGCGTGGGGTGGGGGATAAGGGTTAAGGCATTTAACTGCTAACCAAAAGGTCGGCTGTTCGAACTTACCAGCTGCTCTGCAGGAGGAAAACAATTTGGCTTCCTTTCTGAAAATATTTACCAAAAACCAAACCAAATTCATTGCAGTCAAGTCAATTATGACTTATAGTGACCCCACCTTGGGTTTCCAAGGTGGTATCCCTACAGAAGTAGATTGCCCAATATTCCTTACGAGGAGTGGCTCGTGAGTTTGAGCTGCCAGTCTTCTGGTTAGCAGTCAAATGCCTTAGATGCTATGCCACCAGAGCTCCTTCAAAAATCTATGGGGCATTTCTACTATGTGCTAGAGCATTGCTATAAGTTGGAATGCACTTGATGGCAGTGGTTTTTTGTTTGATTTTAAATCACATTGTTTTCTAATAATATGCTTAAATGTCTTATCTCCACCTGGCATATTCACCAAGGAAGGAAACGTGTATCCATCTCTGTATGCCCTTTATGGAACATGGCATATCCTGGGTGGTGTAGTGCCTAAGGCATTTGACTGCTAACCAGAAGACTGGTGGTTCAAACCCACCAGCCACTCCTCGGAAGGAAGACTGGGCAATCTACTTCCATAGTGATACCACCTAGGACACCCAAGGAGGGGTCACTATGAATCAAATTGATTCAACAGCAGTGAGTTTTATTATTATTATTCTCTAAAACCTGGGGTTTAGAGGCTGCTTCTTCCTTAGGGTCAGCTCTATTTTAAGGCTTGGGTCAAGGTTGGCAAGCCCAGGGCTCAGGGGCTGCTTTTTGCTTGGGGGCAGCTCTATTTGAAGGCCAGGGCCTGAGGTAGGTGGGTGCAGAGGAGTTAGGAACAACTAAAGGAGATGAACTTGTCTGTCAGTTTGTTGTCCTGTGGTGGCTTGTGTGTTGTGTGAGGCTGGAGGTTATGCTACCAGTGTTGCAGGATGCTAGCAGAGTTATCCATGGGAGACAGGTTTCAGTGGAGCTTCCAGGCTAATACAGACTTGGAAGAAGGAAGAGGCCATCCACATCTCAAAGAATTGGCCAGTGAAAACTTTATGAATAGCAGTGAAACACTGATATATGACTGGAAAACTTTACGAATAGCCCTGAAATATTGTCTGATATAGTACCGAAAGATGAGCCCATCAGGTCAGAAGGCACTCAAAATTTGACTAGGGAAGAGCAGACTCCTCAGAGTAGAGATGATCTTAAAGATATGAATAGAGTAAAGCTTTCAGGACCTCCATTCATTGATGTGGCACAACTCAAAATATGTAGAAACAGATGCAAACATCCATTAATAATTGGAACACGGAATGTAAGAAGTATGAATCTAAGAAAATTGGAAGTTGTCAAAAATGAAATGGAATGCATGAATATTGCTATCCTAGGGATTAGTGAGCTGAAATACACTGGTTTTGGCCATTGTGATCCAGACAATTATATGATCTACTATGCTGGGAATGACAAGTGAAGAGGAATGGTGTAGCATTCATCATCAAAAAGACTGTTTCAAGATCTTTCCTGAAGTACAAAGTTGTCAGTGATAGAATAATATCCATATGCCTACAAGGAAGACCAGTTAATACTACTATTATTCAAACCTATGCACCAACCACCAAAGCCAAAGATGAGGAAATTGAAGATTTCTACCAACTTCTGCCGTCTGAAATTGACCAAACATACAATCAAAATGTGCTGACTATCACTGGTGACTGGAATGCAAAAGTTGAAAAGAAAGAAGAGTTATCAGTAGTTGGAAAATATGACCCTGGTGATAGAAGTAATGCTGGCGATCACATGATAGAATTTTGCAAGACCAGTGACTTATTCTTTGCAAATACCTTTGCATGTGGACTTCACCAGATGGAATACACAGGAATCAGATTGAGTACACCTGTTGTTGTTGTTGTTATGTGCTGTCAAGTTGGACCCGACTCATAGCGACCCCTCCTTGGGTTTCCGAGGCAGTATCACTATGGAAGTAGATTGCCCCATCTTCCTTCCAAGGAGTGGCTGGTGGGTTTGAACCACCAGCCTTCTGGTTAGCAGTCAAGTGCCTTAGGCACTATGCTACCAGATCTCCTACATCTGTGTCAAGAGGCAATGGACAAGTTCAATATCTTTGGCCAAAACAAGGCCAGGAGCTGATTGTGGAACAGATGATCAACTGCTCTCATGCATATTCAAGTTGAAGCTGAAGATAAAAGAAGTCCATGAGAGCCAAAATATGACCTTGATAATATCCCTCTGGAATTTAGAGACCATTTAAAGAAAAGATATGATGTATCGGACACCAATGACAAAAAACCAGAGGAATTGTGGGAGGACATCAAGAACATCATCCATAAAGAAAGCAAGAGGTCATTAAAAAGACAGGAAAGGAAGAAAAGACCAAAATGGATGTCAGAAGAGACTCTGAAACTTGCCCTTGAGCATAGAGGAGCTAAAGCAAATGGAAGAAATGGTAAGATAAAAGAGCTGAATGGAAGATTTCAAAGAGCAGCTTGAGAAGATAAAGTCAATTACTTTAATGAAATGTGGAAAGACCTGGAGTTAGAAAACAAAAAGGGAAGAACATGCTCTGCATTTCTCAAGCTGAAAGAACTTTAACAAATGAAAGAACATTTCTCAACTTTAACAAATGAAAGAACATTTCTCAAGCTGAAAATTTAAGCCGTGAGTTCTAATATTGAAAGATTCTATGGGTAAAATATTGAATGACGCAAGAAACATCAAAAGAAGATGGAAGGAATACACAAAGTCACTGTGCCAAAAAGAATTGGTTGATGTTCATCCATTTCAGGAGGTGGCATATGATCAAGAGCCAATGGTATTGAAGGAAGAAGTCAAAGCTGCTCTGAAGGAACTGGTGAAGAATAAGGCTGCAGGAATTGACAGAATACCCACTGAAATGTTTCAACAAACGGATGCTACACTGGAGGCAAGCTGGATTCAGAAGAGGACGTGGAATGAGAGAAATCACTGCTGATGTCAGATGGGTCTTAGCTGAAAGCAAAGAATACCAGAAGCTGGATTATATGAAGAGGAATGTGGCATCAGGGTTGGAGGAAGACTCACTAACAACCTGCAATATGCAGATGACGCAACTTTGCTTGCTGAAAGTGAGGATGACTTGAAGCACTTACTGATGAAGATTAAAGACTTAAATTTAAAGATTAAAGATTAAAGTCTGCAGTATAGGTCACAACTCAATATGAAGAAAACAGTAATCTTCACAACTGGTCTGATAAAAGCTTCACAGTGGATGGAGAAAAGATTGAAGTTGTCAAAAGTGTCATATTACTTGGTTCCACAATCAACGCCAATTGAAGCAGCAGTCACAACATCAGATGATGTATTGCATTGGGCAAATGTGCTACAAAAGACCTCTTTCAAGTGATGAAGAGCAAAGATGTCTCCTTGAAGAGTAAGGTGCACCTAACTCAAGCCGTGGTATTTTTAGTCACCCCTTATGCATGTAAGAGCTGGACAATGAATAAGAAAAACCAAAGAAGAGTTGATACTTTTGACTCGTGGTATTGAAGAATGCTAAGAGTACCATGGTCTGCTAAAAGGACTAACAAATTTGTCCTTGATGAAATGCACCTGTTGTCTTCCTGGGAAGCAAAAATGACCAGACTTCATCTCACCTACTTTGGTCATGTTGCCAGAAGGAACCATTCCCTGGAGAAGGATATCAAGCTTGGTAAAGTGGAGGGTAAACAAAGAAGGGGAAGGCCCTCAACGAGATGGATTGACACAGTGGCTGCAACAATGAGCTCATGTATAGCAAAGATTGTGAGGCTGGCACAGGATGGGGTGGTGTTTTGTTTTGCTGTGCCTAGGGTAGCTATGAGCCGGAGATGACTTGATGGCACCTAACAACATTCTCTAAAAACAAGGGTAACAGTTGTTATTGTTGCTATTGGGTGCTTTTGTGTCAGTTCTGATACATAGCAACCGTAGGTACAGAAAGAAACATTGCCTGGTCCTGCACCATCCTCACAAGCATTGCTATATTTGAGCCCATCACGGCAGCTACTGTGTAAACCTGTCTTGTTAGGAGTATTCCCCTTTCTCAGTGTTCCTCTGCTTTACCAAGCATGGTATCCCTCTCCAGAGATTGGTCCCTTCTGACAGTATGAAGAAAATATGAGAGACAAAGTCAGGCCATTTTCTCTTCTAAGGAACATTCCACCTGTACTTCCCTTAAGAAAGATTTGTTTGCTGTTCTAGCAGTGCATGGTACATTCAATATTCTTCACGAACATCACAATTAAAATGCATTGATTCTTCTCTGGCCTTCCTTATTCATTGTCCAGCTCTCAAATGCATATGAGGCTATTAGCAACACCATTGCTAGAGCCAGGCACACCTTAGTCATCAGAGTAACATCTTTGATCTTAGGTAGACACTTTAAAAAGGCCCAATACAATAATTCACTTGATTTCATGACTCATGATTCTGTGGATGTTGCTTGTGGATTCAAGTAAAATGGAATCCTTGACACCTTTAAAATTTTCTCCATTTATCATAATGTTTCTACTTGGTTCAGTTTTTGAAGATTTTTGTTTTCTTTATGTTGAGGTGTAATCCATACTGAAGGCTGTAGTCTTTGATCTTCATCTGTAAGTGCTTCAAGTCTTCTTCACTTTCAGCAAGCAAGGTTGTGTCATCTGCATATTGCAGGCTGCTACTGAGTCTTCCTCCAATTCTGATGCCACATTCTTCTTCATATAGTCCAGTTTCTCAGATTATTTGCTCAGTATACAGATTGAATAAGTATGGTGAAAAGATACAACCTTGACGCACACCCTTCCTGATTTTAAACCATTCAGTATCCCTTTGTTCTGTTGGTACAACTGCCTCTTGGCCTATGTGCAAGTTCTTTATGAGTACAATTAAGTGTTCTGAAATTCCCATTCTCTTTTAAATTTTTTTATTTTAAGAGTTTGTTTTACATTCAACATTATGTGTACATTTAGTTTCACTCCCCATTTAACATCTGCAACCCTAACTCAGTCTCCTCCCTTCCCTACCCAGTAACCCCCCCCATGCCCCTCATAGTTATGCACTCCTGTGTATCCTGCATTTCCTCATGTGAATGTTGTCCCTTGGTGCCCTGTGTTTGATTGCTCCATGGGATGGATTTCCATAGAGTATGTGGGTGCGTCACCCTGGGTTGAGTAGACTGCATGTACATCTTGTTAACTATTGGGCTGAGAGCCAAACCCTGGGAGTGAGATTTATTCCAGGCCTGAATCCCAGGACCATAGTACTGGGGGTCTCACCAGACTCCATCCAACCAGAATTCTGCTCATTATTTAGTTTTTTTATTTTGTTCCACGTTTTTCCTCACACTCTATCCAGGATCTCCAGATTTCACCTTTCCGGAGTGGTTGGCATTGGTAGCCAGGCACCATCTAATTCTTTTGGTCTCAAGGGCCATCATGTTCTAGGGCTGATTGCTTCCAAATGCCCCCTTTTTTTTTGCACTGTTCTTCACTTCTGACACTAGGAGACCATTAGGTGCATCTTAGATGGGCACTTGGAAGCTTTTAAGACCCCAGTTTCTACTCACCAATGTAGGATGAGAAACAAGGCTTTTTATGTACTTTTTTGTGCCAATTGAATCTGGTGTCCCTCAGTACCATGGTTGGATGTCTCTCCCACAGTGTCTGGCTGTCTGTGAGGGATTACTCTATGTCTCTTTTCTGTTGTTTCTGTAAGGATTGCAGGTATTTTGTATCACTGGTGTCTGTGCATGATTAGCCTCCACTGACTCTATCCTTGGTCCAGAGTATACTCCTGTTCACTGACCCCCATCTGATCCTCTCAGGTGTTTATGTGTTTATCTGTAGCCTGGTGTTTGGTGTTAATGGTAATGGAGTATTGTGGACACACTGATTGGTATTAGCATCTGTCGTCTATCTCCTATGTGCACAATTCAGTGTCCTCCCTTTTCCTAATGTTATCATGGTGGTCACAGACTCATTCCATACATCCCTCTCCTTACCCACATCAGCATGTGGGCCCCAACTAGCCTGAAATTAATCCCTTCTCTTCCCTCCCCACCCTGGTAACCTACAAGTGAGTTCCCTTTCCCAAGCAAATGCTTCTTTGTCTTTTTACAGTAATGGGCTCATACAGTACTTGTCCTTCTGAGATTGATTTATTTCACTCAGCATAATGTCCTTCAGGCTCATCCATTTGTGAGATGATTCGTGTATTCCTCATTGTTCTTTAATGTAGCATAATATGCCATTGTGTGCATGTCACATAATTTGGTTATCCACTCATTCGTTGATGGGCATTTAGGTTGTTTCCATCTCTTTGCCATAGTGAATTGTACGCGATAAACATAGGTGTGCATATGTATGTTCATGTGCTGGCTTTCACCTCTTTAGGATATGTTCCTAGTAATGGAATTGCTGGGTTAAATGCTATTTCTATTTTCAGTTTTGTAAGAAACACCATACCATATGCCACAATGGTTGTACCATTTTACAATCCCACCAGCAGTGCACAAGAGTTCCAATCTCTCCACAACCTCGCCAGCATTTGTTATTTTCTGTCCTGTTGAACTTTGCTTTTATTGCTGGGGTGAGATGATATCTCATCGTTGTTTTGATTTGCATCTCTCTAATGACTAACGATCACAAGCAATTCCTCATGTGTTTGTTGACCGCCAGCATATCCTCTTTGGTGATGTGTCTGTTAGAGTGTTTTGCCCATTTGTGAATTGGGTTGTTTGTCTTTTTGGTGTTGAGGTGTTGAAGTTTTCTATGGATTTTGGAGATAAGTCCTTTATCAGATATGTCACAGGCAAATATTTTCTCCCAATCTGTAGGTTCTCTTTTTACACTTTTGGCAAAGTCTTTCGATGCACATAAGAATTTAATTTTTAAAAGGTCCCAGTCATCTAGCTTCTCTTCTACCTCCTGTGCATTCTGGGTTATGCTTGATAGTCTATTTACGCCATAAATTAGGGCCCCCAGATTTTCCCCTATTTTATCATTGATGAATTTTATAGTTTTGGGTGTTACATTTAAGTCTTTGATTCCAGCTTGAGTTTGTTTTTGTGTATGGGATGAGGTATGGGTCTTGTATCATTTTTCTGCAGGTGGATATCCAGTTTTGCCAGCACCATTTGTTAAAGAGGCTGTCTCTTCCCCCATTTAATGGGTTTTGGACCTTTGTCAAAGATCAGGTATCTATAGATGGATGAGTCTATTTCTGGACTTTCTATTCTATTCCATTGGTCTATCTGTCTATCATTGTACTAATACCATGCTGTTTTGACTACTGTGGCTGTATAGTAAGTTTTAAGATCTGGGAGTGTGAGACCTCCCACTTTGTTCTTCTTTAGCAGAAGTGTTCTGCTTATCTGAGGTCCCTTTCCTTTCCATATGAAGATAGCAATTGGTTTTTCCATGTCCTTAAAAATTTTTGTTGGTATCTGGATTGGGATGCATTAAATGTGCAGATTGCTTTAGGTAGTATTGACATTTTCACAATATTCATTCTACCTATCCATGAACAAAGCAGGTTCTTCCATTTATGTAGTGCCCTTGTTGTCTCTTGTAGTAGTGTTTCATAGTTTTCTTTGTATAGGTCTTTTGTGTCTCTGGTAAGGTTTATATCTACATATTTTATCTTTTTAGTAGCTATTGTAAAGGTATTGTTTCCCTTATTTCTTTTTCAGAGGTCTCTTTGTTGGTGGAGAGGAATCCAGCTGATTTTTGTATGTTGACCTTGTATTCTGCCACTCTGCTGAACCTCTCTATTAGTTCCAGTAGTTTTTTTTTGTTGAGTCTCTTGGGTTTTCTATGTACAGGATCATATCATCCACAAATAGATATAGTTTTACTTCCTCTTTGTCAATCTGTATGCCTTTTATTTCTCTTTCTTACCTTATTGCCCTGGCCAGGACTTTCAATACAATGTTAAATAGAAATGGTGATAGAGGGCATCCATGTCTTGTTCCTGTTCATAAGGGGAATACCTTGAGTCTTTCTCCATTAATAATGATGTTGGGTGTTGGCTTTGCATATATGCCTTTTATTTTGTGGAAGAATTTCCCTTCTGTCCCTATTTTGCTGAGAGTTCTGAACAGGAACGGGTGTTGGATTTTATCAAATGCCTTTTCTGCATCGATTGGCATAATCATATGGTTCTTTTGTTTTGTTTATGATTGTTTTTCTGATGTTGAACTATCCTTGTATACCTGGTATGAATCCCACTTGGTCAGGATGTATTATTTTTTTGATATGTTGCTGGATTCTGTTGGCTAGGATTTTGTTTAAGGTTTTTGCATCTATGTTCATGAGGGATATTGGTCTGTAGTTTTCCTTTTTAGTATTGTCTTTCCCTGGTTTTGGTATTAGTGTTATGCTTGCTTGATTAAATGAATTTGGGAGTATTCCATCTTTTTCTATGTTCTGGAATAGCTTGAGTAGTTTAGGTGTCAACTCTTCTCTGAATATTTGTGAAGGCATCACAGTTCTCCAGTGAAGCCATCAGGGCCAAGACTTTCCTTTGTGGGGAGTTTTTTTTATGACCTGTTCAATTTCTTCTTTTGTTATGGGTCTGTTCAAGTATTCTATATCTGAGTGGGATAGTTTAGGTAAGTCTTGTGATTCTAGGAACTTGTTCATCTTTTCTAGGTTCTCAATCTGTTGAAGTACAGTTTTTCATAATATTCTGTCAGTATATTTTTTATTTCAATTGGTTCTGTTTTGATGACACCCTTTTTGTTTACTGTTCTTGTAATTTGAATCTTCTCTTTCTTTTCTTTTGTTAGATTTGCCAATGGTTTGCCAATTTGGTTCATCTTTTTGAAGAACCAGCTTTTTTTTTTTATTTTCTCTATTTTTTTTTTTTGTTTTGTTTTCTGTTTAATTCATTTCTGCTCTGATCTTTATTATTTTCTTAGTTCTAGATACTGTAGAATTCTTTTGTTGTTCTTTTCCTAGTTGTTGAGTTGTTAGACTGTTGATTTTGTTTCTTTCCTCTTTTTTGATGTATGCATTTATTGGTATAAACTGACCTCTGATTACTGCTTTTGCTGTGTCTCATAGGTTTTTCTATGATGTATCTTCATTTTTGTTCCTTTCTAGGAACTTTTTATTTGTTCTATTACCCAGTAGTTTTTGAGCAGTGAATTGTTTAACTTCCACATTTGATGTTTTTTCCTTGATCTTCTTATTATTAATTTCTAATTTTATAGCATTGTGGTCTGAGAAGATGCTTTGTAGCATTTCAATGTTTTTGAATTTATTGAGGCTTCTTTTATATCCTAACATGCAATCTATTCTGGAGAAGGATCCATGTGCACTGGGAAGAATGTGAATTGTGCTTTTGTTGTGTGGAATGCTCTGTATATGTCTGTGAGGTTGAGTTGGTTGATTGTGTTGTTGAGTTCTTCTGTAACATTGTTGAGTTTTTTTCTAGTTGATCTGTCTTTCCTTGAAAGTGGTGTGTTAAAGTCTCCTACAGCTATTGTAGAGTTGTCTATTGTCCTTTTTAATTCAATTAATATTTGCTTCACGTATTTTGGAGCACTTTCATTGGGTGCATAAGTATTTATTATAGTAATGTCTTCTTTGTCAATTGACCCTTGACAGCATCATACAATATCCTTCTCTGTCTCTTATGTTGTTTTTCATCTTGAAGTGTATTTGATCAGAAATTAATATTGGCACTTTCTGATCTTTTTTGGTTACCATTGGCTTAGTATATATTTTTCCACTCTTTAACTCTTAATTTGTTTTTATCTCTGTGTCTAAGGTGGGTCTTTTGTAGGCAGCATATTGATGGGTCTTCTTTTCTTATCCAGTCTGAAACTCTCTTTCTCTTGATTGGTGCATTTAGACCATTCACATAGAGTTTAATTAGTGATAGGTATGAATTGATTGCTGTCATTCTATTGTTTTTTTTTGTTGTTGTTGTTGTGTTGTTGGTGTTTCCTTGTTCCATATACTTTTCTGTGCTGATTTTGATTTGTTGTCAAGTGTTCTTTTCTTCTTTGTTTTTGGTTTTATGCTCATTAAACCCTTATGTTTTTGGAATTCCCATTCTTCACAATGTCATCCATAATTTGGTATGATGCACACAGTTGAATGCCTTTGTATAGTCGATAAAACATAGGTAAACATGTTTCTGGTATTCTTTGCTTTCATTCAAGATCCATCTGACATCAGCAATGATATTTCTTGTTTCATATCCTATTCTGAATCCAGCTTGAATTTCTGGAAGTTCCTTGTCAATATACTGCTACATTTTTTTTTTTTTTTAATTATCATCAGCCATATTTTACTTGTGTATGATATTAATGAGTTTTGTTTGATAATTTCCACATTCTGTTGGATCATTTTCTTTGGAATGGGCACACATATGGCTCTCTTCCAGTCTGTTGGCCATGGAGCTGTCTTCCAAATATCTTGATGTAAAGGAGTAAGTGCCTCCAGCACTGCATCCACTTGTTGAAACATCTCAATGGGTATTCCATTAATTCCTATAGGATTATTTTTATGCCACTCCCTTCATTGAAGTTTGTACTTCTTCCTTCGATATCATTAGCTCTTGATTATATGCTACCTCCTGAAACGGTTGAATGTCAACCAATTTTTTCTGTGCAGTGACTTTGTGTGTGCCTTCCAACTTCTTTTGATGGCTCCTGCATCATTCAATATTTTGCCCATAGAGTCCTTCAATATCAGAACTTAAGGCTTGAATCTTTTCTTTAATACTTTCAATTTGAGAAATGCCAAGCACGTTCTTCCTTTTTGATTTTCCTGCTCCAGATCTTCTCACATTTCATTATAATACTTTACTTTGTCCTCTTGAACTGCCTTTTGAAATTTTCTATTCAGCTTTTTCACTCTTTTATTGGTATTGGTCAATTTGAATCAGACAGTCATATGGTCTACTATGCCAGGAATGACAAATTAATGAGGAATGGCATCACATCCATTGTCAAAAAGGACATTTCAAGATCCATCCTGAATAACAATACTGTCAGTGATAAGCTATCATCCATATGTTTACAAGGAAGACTAGTTAATACAACTATTATTCAAATTTACCCACCTACCACTAAAGGCAAAAACGAAGAAATTAAAGATTTTTACCAACCTCTGTATCTGAAATTGACCAAATATGCATTCAAAAAATATTGATAATCACTGGTGATTGAGATGAAAAAGTTGGAAACGAAGAATAAGCAATTTGGCCTTGGTGATAGAAATCACACTGGAGATCACAAGATAGAATTTTGCATGACCAACAACTTATTCATTGCAAATATATTTTTTCAACCACATAAAGGTGACTAGATACATGGCACTGGGCAGATGGAATACATGGGAATCAAATTGATTACATTTGTGGAAATAGATGATGGCAAAGATCAATATCATCAGTCAGAACAAGGCCAAGGGCCAACAGTTGAACATCAATTGCTCATATGCAAGTTTATGTTGACACTGAGGAAAACTAAAACAAGTCCACTAAAACTAAAACAAGAGCTAAAATAGGACATTGAGAATATCCCACCTTAATTTATAGACCATCTGAAAAATAAATTTGATGCATTGAACATGAATGACCAAAGAACAGATGAGTTGTGGGATTATATAAAGGACATCATACAAGAAGAATGCAAAAGGTCATGAAAAAGACAGGAGAGTTCCAGTAAGGTGGTGGAATAGGCAGAGACTGCACAGACTCTCTTCAACAAAGAAAAGGGGAACCAATTAACACAGATACAGAAGATAATCCTGGAGCCCTGAGCTTTGACAGGAAGGATATAGAAATGAACTAAACTCCAACTAGTAGAAGAATTTGCATGAAAACACCAAAAAAGGAGACATACAGAGCTGCGGTCTGGCAGCAATCCTGATGGCACAGACAGCTTGGATATTGCCAAGTGGTGTTAGGACCTAAGCATTAACCTAAAAATCGGCCCTTCTAGCCAGGGACAACACTGAGGACTGCACTGGTGGCTGGTGAATTAAAGAGGAAGCAGCACAGAGGAAGGTGGGCTGAGCTGTGGACTTTAGCCTGTCTGGAGGTGCAGCCATTATGAATGTTTACAAGCAGTTTGACCACTTTGGATTTTTAAAGCAACAGCTGTTCTCTCAGATTCCAGGGACTTAAAAATAGGCTCCATATGCTGGGAACTGCAAGGACATTCCGGATGTGAATGACTGGAAAGGTGCGATATTCCCTGTGTTACTCTTATACCCCACAGCCTCTTGGTGAATGGAGGTGAGGCCATCCTTCACTCCCTCCCATCCACCTTCTGGGACAGCAGGAATTCCATCCCAGTCTGTGTGCTTAATGGAGCCTGGGTGCCCTGCCCCACCCTGCCCAGATTTTTTTTCAGTTTGTTTTAAAGTTAGTATTATTATTATTGTCCTTTTTATTACTATTCTTTATTCTTCCCTTCCCAGATTCCATTTTTCAGCTTCTTCTCTCTTCTTGGTTCTTGGTTCCAATTCTTTTCTTTCTCATGGTAATACTGTTTCTTGTTTTTCTTTTTGCATTTGTCCCATATTTTTCATTATTCTTCTACTCTACTTTATTTCTCTTATTGCCCTCTCCCCAATTGTGAGCTTCCTGTTTTTCCTTTCTTTTCTTTTTCTTTTTTTTTTTTTTTGGTTATTACTCCTGTGTGATTATATGGTGTGTTTTTGTCCACTTGCTTTTCATTTTTTGATGGTTATTCAATTGTCATTTTTGTCTAACTGAGTGGGAGACAGCAACAGTGCCCATATAACACAACTACACCCACACCCTCTGCAGCTTCACTTACTGAGTGAGAGCCACCACTTCCTTCTCCTCCAACTGGCCAATGATAAACATCTGCCAAGAAGAGCCCACTCATCCTTAGCTGATCTTCACAAACAGTTAACAGAGATCCCAATACAATGTCACAATGTCTCAGAGACAAGAGACCACAAGGCCACACAAAGAAGCAAGATAAAGTGGTAGAAACAAGGGAGCAGGATACAGATGCAGAACACATCCCTGAAGAAGAAGCATCATTGGAACTCCCTGATAAGGAATTCAAAAGAATTATATTTTGTTATCTTCAAAGATTGAGAGACAAAGCAAGGAAAACACTGGAAAATTTAAGGAAAACACAGACAAAACTCTAGAACAATTTTGGAAGAAAAAACAAGAACAAAATGACAAAATAAATGAAAAATTAGAAATGATTCAAAATCTACAGATAGAAATCCAGAAGATTAATACTAAATTTTCAGAAATAGGTAACACATTGAAAGGACAAAGGAGTAGAATTGAATCAATGGAAGACAGAAATCATGACATTGAAGGCAAATACCTGAATACTTCTTTGGAAAGGGATCAATTAGAAAAAAGATCAAAACAAAATAAAGAAAGCCTAAGGTTCATGTGGGATATAATCAAAAGGAACAACCTAGGTGTAATTGGAATTCCAGAACAGAAACAGAAAAATAAAACCACAGAGAAAATTGTCCAAGATTTGTTGGAAGAGAATTTTCCTGATATGATGAGAGATGAGAATATATCCATTCAGGAAGTCCAACAAACCCCAAACAGGATAGACCCAAAAGAAAATCACCAGGACACATCATCATCAAACTCATCAAAACCAAAGACAAAGAAAGAATCCTGAAGCAGCATGGGAAAAACAAAAAGTTACTTACAAAGAACAACCAACAAGAATAAGCTCTGATTACTCAGCAGAAACCATACAAGCGAGAAGGTAACAGGATGGCATATATTAAACCCTAAAAGAGAAAACTTTCCAATGAAGAAGAATTATATACCAGGAAAAATTGTCCCTCAAATATGATGGTGAAATTAGGAGATTTCCAGATAGCAGAAATTAAAGGAATTTGTTAAAATCAGAACAACCTTACAAGAGATACTAAGGGGAGTCCTTTGAACAGAGAGCCAAAAATAACAAGCAACCAACCATTAATACACAAGACGACATAACCCAGAAACCAAAACAGCTATGGATCCAAAGTAAAATAATCTTACAAGATTGTAAACAGGGAACCAGAGACATCAATTGGCAAAAGAGGATAACTACAAACTAAAAAGAGGGAAAATACTGTGTAGTTATAGAACTTCTAAATGGTGAGGAAGTCAAGAGAGTTGCAAGATAGAATGTACTATTCTAAACATGGGGAGAAAATTATAAATCACAGAGTAACCTCAAAGAAAACCGATAAACCTTCACATCACAATAAAGAGGACAAGCACAAATATTTAGCAAATACTAAAACAATAAACCAAAGGAAATGATAACATGATTCATAAACATATTGAGCTCAGCACAGAAAATTATATGGAACAAAGAAACAAGGAACATCATGAAAAAACACATAACAAAATGACAACAATCAATTCATACTTGTCAATAATTACACTGAATGTTAATGGATTAAATGCACCACTCAAGAGGTGGAGAGTTGCAGACTGGATAAGAAAATAAAACCCATCAATATGCTATCTACAAGAGACACACCTTAGAGACAAAGACAAAAATAGACTAAAAATAAAAGGCTGGAAAAAAGATATATCAAGCAAGTGGCAACCCAAAAAGAGCAGGAGTGGCAATATTAATTTCTGATCAAATTGGCTTTAAGACAAAAAGCACCATACGAGACAAGGAAGGACATTATATAATGATTAAAGGATCAATTGCACATGAAGATATAACCATAATAAATATCTATAGCCCCAAAGAAAGAGCTTCAAAATACATAAATCAGATGTTAAAAGAATTGATAAGTCAAATAGATGACTCCACATTCATAGTGGGAAATTTTAATACACCACTTTCAATGAAAGATAGAACTGGAAAGAAACACAACAAAGATGCAGAAGTGCTAAACAATACAATCCACCAACTTGACCTTATAGACATCTACAGAGCACTTCACCCAACAACAGCACAATACTCATTCTTTTCCAGTGCACATTGAACATTTTTCATGATAGACCATATGTTAGGCCATAAAGCAAGCCTTCATAAATTTAAAAACATTGAAATACTGCAAAGCATCTTCTCAGACCACAATGCAATCAAATTGGAAATCAATGATAGGAATATCAATGGAAAAAGAGCAAGCTCATGGAAACTGAAGAACACCCTCCTTAAGTAAGACTGGGTAAGAGAAGAAATTAAAAATGAAATTAAAAAATTCCTTGAATCAAATGAGAATGAAAACACAACATACCAAAACTTTTGGGACACAGCAAAAGCAGTGATCAGAAGCCAATCTATAGCAACAAATGCACACATCAAAAAAGAAGAAAGAGTCAAAATCAAAACTTTAAACCAACATCTCCAATAATTAGAGAAAAAACAGCAAGAAAAGCCTACAATCACCAAAGGAAAGGAAATAATAAAGATTAGAGCAGAAATCAATCAAACAGAAAGCAGAAAGACAATACAAAAAATCAACAAGACCAGAAGTTGGTTTCTTGAAATGATTAATAAAATTGACAAACCACTGGCAAATTTAACAAAGGAAAAAAGGGAGAGGACACAAATAACATGAAAAAGAAATGAAATGGGTGACATCACAACTGAACCAACTGAAATAAAAAGAATAATATGAGGATACTATGAAGAACTGTACTCCAACAACTTTGAAACTCTGGAAGAAATGGACAGATTTCTAGAAACACACCACATACCTAAACTAACACAGATTGTTGTGGAAAAGTTGAACAGATCAATAACAAAAGAAGAAATTGAACAGGTCATTAAAAAATTACCAACTAAAAAAGTCCTGGTTCAGATGGTTTCACTAGAGAATTCTATCAAACATTCAAAGAGAAGAAATGACACCAATCCTACTCAAACTATTCCAAAACACATAAAAGGATGGAATCCTCCCTCACTCATTTTATGAAGCAAGCATAATCTTGATAGCAAAACCAGGCAAAGACATCACTCAAAAGGAAAACTACAGACCAATATCCCTCATGAATATAGATGCAAACATCTTCAACAAAATCCTAGCCAATAGACTCCAACAACATATCAAGAAAATCATTCATTATGACCAAGTGGGGTTCATACCAGGTATGCAAGGATGGCTCAACATTAGAAAAACAATCTATGTTCTCCACCACATAAATAAAATAAAGGAAAAGAACCACATGATCACATCAAGTAATCCAGAAAAGGCATTTGATAAGATCCAACACCCTTCCTGATAAAAAACTCTCAGTAAAATAGGAATAGAAGGGACATTCCTCAACATAATAAAAGTCATATAATAAAACCAATGGCCAACATTATCCTCAATGGAGAGAGACTGAAACCATTCCTCTTGCAAACAGGAACCAGACAAGGTTGCCCTCTATGACCACTTCTATTCAACATTGTATTGGAAGTCCTAATCAGGTCAATAAATCAAGAAAGGAAAATCAAAGGCATCTGAATTGGTAAGGAAGAAGTCGAACTATCCCTATTTGCTGATGATATGATCCTATACCTAGAAAACCCAAGAGACTCAATCAAAAATTTACTGGAACTAATTGAGAGATTTTAGCATAGTGGGAAGACAGAAGCTCAAGATCCAGAAATCAGTTGGATTCCTCTACACCAGCAAAGAGATTGCTGAAAAAGAAATAAGGAAATCCATACCATTTACAATAGCTACCAAAAAATAAAATACTTGGGAATAAATCTTATCAGGGACACCAAAGACCAGTACAAAGAAAACTATAAAAGACTACTTTAAGAAATTATAAGAAATCTATATAAATGGAAGAACATCCCATGCTCATGGATAGGAAGATTGAACATTGTGAAAATGTCAATTTTACCCAAAGCAATGTATACATTCAATGTAATACCAATCCAGATCCCATCAATATTCTTTAAGGATATGGAAAAAACAATCACTAACTTTATATGGAAAGGAAAGATCCCTCAGATTAGCAAAACACTATTGAAGAAGAACAAAGTAGGAGGTCTCACACTCCTGGATCTCAAAACCTACTATACAGCCACAGTAGTCAAAACTGCCTGGTATTGGCATAATGACAGACACATAGACCAATGGAATAGAATTGAAAACCCAGAAATAGATTTGTCAACCTATGGTCAGCTGCTCTTTGACAAAGGGCCAACATCCATTAAATGGGGAAGAGAATGTTTGTTTAATAAATGGTGCTGGCAAAACATTTTCAGAAAAATGAAACAAGATCTGTACCTCACACCATACACAAAAACTAACTATTAGGTGTGTCTATGCAGGGAGAAGTGTGCCCAAGACCATGTATAGGGTTGGCAGACAATGGTTCTACAAGTGTATTTGTATGTTCTGGAAAAATTCCCAGGTGTGTAGTAGAGCTGACAACTAACTCCACATGGATCAAAGACTTAAATGTGAAACATAAAACTATAAAGTTCTTCAAGGAAAAACTAGGGGCAAATTTGGGTGCCCTGATAAAAGGTATAAATAGACTATCAAGCATAACCCAAAATGCACAAACAGCAAAAGAGAAACTAGATGAATGGGACCTTCTAAAAATTCAGTTTTTATGTGTTTCCAAAGACTTCTCCAAAAGAGTCAAAAGAGAACCTACAGATTGGGAAAAAATATTTGGCAATGACATATCTGACAAGGGACTTATCTCTAGAATTAATAGAAAACTCCAACACCTTAATAACCAAAAGACAGATGATCCAATTAAAAAATGGGCAGAAGACATGAATAGATACTTCACCAAAGAAGATATTCAGGCAGCCAAAAACATGAAGAAATGCTCATGATCATTAGCCATTAGAGAGATGCAAATTGAAACAACAATGACATACCATCTTGCTCCAGCACTAGTAGCAAAGGACAACAAGACAGAAAATAACAAATACTTTCAAGGATACAGAGAGAGGGGGACTCTCATACACCGCTGGTGAGAATGTAAAATTGTACAACCACTATGGAAAGCAGTATTCCTTAAAAAGTTGCAAATAGAAATACCATTTGACCCAGCCATTCCATTACTAGGTGTATGTCCTAAAGAAGTGAGATCCAGGACAAGAACAGACATATGCACACCTGTGTTCATTGCAGCACTATTTACAATAGCCAAAAGATGGAGACAACATAGGTGTCCATCAACTGAAGAATAAATAACCAAACTATGGCACATACATACAATAGAATACTGTGCAATCCTAAAGAATAACGTAGAATCTGCAAAACACTGCCTAATGTGGATGAACTTGGAGGACATTTTGCTGAGTGAAAAAAGTCACTTCTGTGATTGAAGAACAAATATTGTATTAGTCCATTATTGTAAAAATCAAGGAAAGGTTTATATATGGAAGGAAATTTTCTTTGTTGGTTACCAGGGGTAGGAGAGGAGGGGAGGGAACACTAGATAGGTAGAGACAAGTATTGATTTGGGTGAAGAGAAGGGCAATGTACCAAATGTGAGTGATCAACATGGTGGCATTGAGAAAGACATAGAGAGGTACATGGGAGGCACAGACAACAAAGATGAACCCTTTTGCACATACAGTACTGGGTTGTCAGTGAAGACAAACATGGATAGATGGGTGGATAGATGGTTGGACAGGCTGAACTATTAGGTGTGTCTATGCAGGGAGAAATGTGCCCAAGACCATGTATAGGGTTGGCAGACAATGGTTCTACAAGTGTATTTGTACATTCTGGAAAAATTCCCAGGTGTATAGTAGAGCTGACAAGTGACAAGGTTATAGTCACTTCTTGGGCACAGCCAGCTACCTAGAGGGAGTGAGTAGTTGGACCTATGGGCTCAGGACCATGGTTGCAGGGGACACCAAGCTTAATTGGCATAACATACTACACAAAATATTGTTCCACCTCTTACTTTGGCAAGTAGCGACTGGGATCTGAAAAGCTTGCAAGCAGCCATCTAGATGCAATGATGGGTCTCGCCTTGCCAGAGCAAAGAAGAATGAAGAAAACCAAAGATTCATGGAAACAATTAGTCCAAACTACTGGTACACCATGTGATCCTCAGCCTATATGACTATGAGACCAGAAGAACTATATGGTGCCTGGCTATCACTGTCAACCACTCGGAGGGGGATCTCTGTAGGAGATCCTGGACAGAGTGGGAGAACAATGTGGAACAAAACTCAAAATCATTTGAAAAAAAACAAAGGGACCTAGTTTGCTGGTCTGATAGAGCCTGATGGAACCACTGAGACTATGGCTCCTACTGCCCTTTAGGTCTGGAAGTGAACCCAGACCTGTGGCTTCCAGCCAAACAAAAGACAGACATATGAGGTGAACATTTGCACTAGGTAGATACACTCCTTGAAGAAAACAATCATGGGAGAACAGAAGTCTGTCTATGCACAGGGACATAGCTCAGGGGGCAGGAGTGCATGGAGGGAAGGACACAGGGAAGAGTTAACCATGGGGAGGAAGAGAGAGTGGAGCTGTTGCATTGTGGTAAACTGTAGTCAATGTCATGAGACAAAATGTATGTGAATTCTACGGTATGGAAAGTGAATTTGCTCTGTAAACTTTCACCCAGATCACAATTAAAAAAAAAAAAAAGGAAAGGAAGAGAGGATCAAAGGGTAACACTAAGCAATATATTTGTACAGGGAGGTTTATTGCAGCATTGTTAATATGGCAGCAAACTGAAACTGACCTAAATGTTTATCAACTGGCGAATCATTTATTTTTAATTATAATAAATCTCTATTTTGGACTATTTAGCTTTTTAAAAGAATGTACTAGAGCTGTGTTAACAAGCTCTGGTGGTATAGTGCCTAAGGCATTTGACTGCTAACCAGAAGGTTGATGTGTCTAACCTTCAGGGATGGCCATGATATATTGCTAAATAAGAAAAACAACTTATAACAAATGTATATAGTATGATTCCAAATAGTAAAAATAAGCAATGACACCCTGTAACAAAAGTGCGTTTATAACTGTAGAGGAACACTCACTCACTAGGTTGTAACAGATGTTTCCTTGAGAATTATGGGGAATTAAAGGAGAGTGTTGGAGGAGATTAAAAACACTGCTAACTACTTGCATACCAATGTTACCGCAGTACCATGCACAATAGCCAAAAGGCATAAACCACCCAATGGTCCAAGAACAGATGAGTGGATAAACAAAATGTGGTGTATACCTGCAATGGAATATTATTCAGTCATAAAGAGAAATGAAGTTCTGATATATGCTGTAACATGAATGTACCTTAAAAACATTATTCTGAGTGAAATAAGTTAGACACAAAGAACAAATATTGCATGATTCCACTTTTATGAAATATCTAGAATAAGCAAATTGATAGAGACAGAAGTTTATTAATGGTTGGTTCCCAGGGGCTGGGGTTGTGGAGAGAATGGGGGTCATTGCTGAAGGGGTGCTGAGTTTCTGTTTTGGACAATGGAAAACTGTGAAGATGGATAGTGGTGATGGTAGCATAACATGACAAATGTAATTAATATTAAATTAGATACTTAAAAATGGTTAAATGGCAAGCTTTTTGCTATTTATATTTTACCACAATAAAAACTAAACAAACAAAACAAGGCTAGCAGAATACACAAATATGCACACTATAATGTTAAGAGAAATTGTAAATGCATGGTTTTAGCAATTTAAAATAATAATAATAATAATAAGAGTTTGCCTTTAATGGGGTTCTACTATTGATATAATGTATGATTCTTAAAGCTTTACATTGAGTATCTCACTTAATGCCCATACCAACCCTGTGAAGTAGGGATCATTGTTTCTGTCATGTCACAGAGGAGGAAACTGAGCCCAAAGAAGTTAATGAATTGATCCATTGTCACACAGTCAGTAGGTGGCAAAGCTGAGAAAAAATAATAACAGACAAAAAAAAAAAAAAAAAGAGAGAGAGAGAGAGAGATTGCATTTTTCTAGAAATTAATCTGGCCAAATGAAAATGATCAATCTAATTAGGTGAAAAGACTGTGGGCTATTTTTGTCTTAAATCATCCCTATTATTTAATATTACTTTTAAATAAAGTAAAATTATTTAAAAAAATAAATAGAATAGACTGGATGGCTTTTAAAACCCATCCTCAAATCCTTTGAACTCCTCCTGCTGAAAGGGGAGGTTAATGTTTCTTCCCTTTGGCTGGAAATTTGTGATTGCTTTGAGCAACCACACGGTAGAAATGATACTATGTGACTTTGAAGCTTGGATCAAAAAGGGCTATACACCTTCCTCCTGGCTCCTTTTGAGAAAGCCCTGTCTGAGAGATGCCAGCCACCATGCTGTGAGTCTTATCTGGAGACAAGTTGAAGTCCACAATCAACAGGGAGCACTGACTGCCAGACTTGAGATGATTCTAACCCCCAGCTTTGGAATCTTCCAGCCCGAGACATGTGGGGCAGAGGGAAACTTTGCCAGTTATGTCCTGTTCAGATGTCTGACCCTCAGAATCTATGAGCATAATAAATGGTTCTTTTATGCTCATAAGTTACACAGCAATGGATAGTTGGAGCAATAAATATGGGCCTTCTGCAGTGATATTTGTTGCTTTGGGGTGGGTTTCTCCTTGTTCTCACTCTTATTACCTTTAGGCATAATGTACTTTTAACTCTGCTTCCTAACCTACTCACTGGTTCCTCCAGGGTCCTAACCTCACTGTAGTAGCCAAGTGAATCATCTTGTTTAAATTCTTATGTATCTGATGGATTTAAGAAGAGTAGAAAAAAGAGTGACATTAGCTAAAGAGTAAGCCTTCTAAACTTCTCTTCCTCCCTCCTTAGGACATCTATCATAAGCAATGTACTATCCATTGCCAATAATTGAGTAGCATATGTAATAACTGAATGACAGCACCAAGGATAGAAAAGTCGGGGTAGGTAAAGGCCTGAGGAGTAGATCAACGGTGGCTTTTGCACTGAAATGCTGTGCAGAATTACATACCCCACTGAGAATACCCAAGTGATGAAATCATCATATTCAGGCAAAGTGAAAAAGAAATGGTGCAGCTTACCCCTCAAAGCAGTGAGCGACTGTCAGAACCCACTTTTTGGCGATGAGAACACAGCCACAAATGTGTCCACTGGGTTCACTCTGCAGGGAACACTGCCATGGCCACCTTCCAGGGCGACTTGTCCGACCACCCAGGATCCTCTTGTTCATTCGGGCAGCGGGGCGGCGCCCACAATCTACCAAGGAGTAGGCCAAGACACATTTTGTGATTTATCAGCCAAGGCAGCAAAACACTAGGCCTTTTCTGCCATGTACAAATGATCATTTCCCCTTAAGCCAATCTACTTAAATTAATTTGATATCCCATCGCTGCAACACTGATTCTCTCACCTTGTTTAGTACACAGAAGAGAAATCATACTTCTGCTCTGACAAGACTGCCTAGATTTGGAAATATAAAATGACATAATAAGTTCACTTCAAAACACTTTATTAGTGCAAGGCAAAAGACAAAGAGGCTCGGCTTTTATTGTTTGAACAACAATTATACTTAGTGAAGGAGTTTTCAAGTCAAATGTGTTGTCTGATATCACCCACAGTGAGGATATATAGTGAAAGTGTGTGGTGGTTCAAACCCACCAGCCACTCCTTGGAAGAAAGGTTGGGCAATCTACTTCCATAGTGATACTGCCTTGGAAACCCAAGGAGGGGTCGCTATGAGTTGGGGCCGACTCAATGTCAGTGAGTTTGGCTTTTTTTGTTTGTTTGTTTGTTTTTGGTACTTTGCTTTTAGTTTAATTAATATCATTATGTAATTTCACATGTGTGGAAGGAGAAACTGTTGTTAGTCAAGTTTCCCAACATTGTCTGTGCTGATAATACCACCCAGAATGTTGATTGAAATCATGATTCTCAAGTTAAGGAAGAAGAAAGGGGAGGAATTGGATTGTTTCTCCAAACCGATACTGAGGAGAGAGCATGTCAGATTTTAATGCTTATAGAGAGTGGGTGTGGTTTTTTATATTTTAAAAACAACATTGAAATTATGAGAAGAATAAAATATTGCTACCAAAATTTAAAGATCAAATCAAAAGACTGAAAAGAATCTGCCAAGACTGTCAGATTAAATTTCAGGTATACAAGGAGCAGACAGGAGGAAGAGGAGATAATATTTCTCCTATGTAACTCTAGATCAAGAATCAGAACAAATAGTTAGAAATTATAGGAAGTATGGGTCCAGGAAAGGAAGAACATTCTAACAATCAGAGAAAATTTTTGAAGACAAAAACATGGACTGTGGTTAAGTATTATCAATGTGGCTGTGCAAAAGAATTACGTTTAGTATTGTTAGGTGCCATCAAGTTGGCTCCAACTCATAGTGACCTTATGTATAATAGTTTGGAGCATATTAAATTTTAATGATTAAGTTCTCCTCCAACCAATAAATATCTATTTATAATTTAAATTAAAAAGGAAAATAAAAACATATTGAAGCTTTCTAAAATACTGGGATGTGCTTAAAATTCTAGATATCTCAGAGGAAAAAAAAAAAAATTCTAAATATATCACGTCCATGTTCCTTTTTGAAGATTTACTGTACCTTATTTCCTGCTAAATCTGCATGGGAATATATGTAATTATTTGTATTCTATAAATTTTATAATACAGAAAAGTGTACTTGCCTTTTCCCTTCCTACAATCTTACATCACATCTACTCCTTACATACCATCTCATAGTCAATTTCTTTGTAGCATTTGCCAAAAGTTCTTCTTTTTTTAACCTGAAGTTCTTTTTCTTTATTAATTTATAGTCTCCTCTCCCCACTCATAAAGTGCATATTCCATGAGACGAGGACCCTTGTCTTCCTTGTTCATTTCTACACCCCCTCAGAGTTTAAAATTGAGCCAGCAACAGAGGAGATACTCAATTATAAGTTGTTGCTTGCTGAATCACAGAATCATAGCTTTTAGGAGTAGGAAAGGACATCAAAAACTATCTGTTCCAACCTCTTTCTTTTATATTAAACTGTGTATTATGTAAGATCACACATCTAGTTAATAGGCTGGGATTAGAACCAGGTCTACCAACTCCCAATTTAGATTGATTGATTCATTTGATCTGAAATGACTTTTCTGGCATTCCCAGTTTGGGGTAACAAATCACTCTGTTGAAATATTCAGGTCATTGTTTTAGAAGAAATACTTCAGTGGACAAATACTTAGAAATTTGACTGGAGAGACAAGAGAGATTGAAGTAGGGGAGAAAATGACAGGACATTCTGAATGGAAATGCCCCACATGTGGTTTTTTCCTTTGGAATTCTTGAGAGAGAATTTACCTAGCACTTAGTATAAGCTTTGGAGTCAGTAAAACTTGTTTTAAATTCAGAGACTGTCATGGTCTGTGAGCTTTGAGTAAATTTTTTATCCTAAACCTTTGTTTTCTTGTCTATAAAAACATGGGATACTCATTCCTATTTTGAGTTTGTTGAAAGGGTTAAATGAGTTAATATATGTAAATCTACCTCACTATGCATCTGTAATGTAATAAGCATTTATTAAGTATTGCATTTGTCAATTCCCTTAATTTATCTCCCTCCTGCATCTCACCCTCTAACCTTACCATATGCAAGGGAAGCAACTTTATTTAAGACGCTGATTTTTTTTTTTTCCCAATTGTGATTTGGGCGAAAGTTTACAGAGAAAATTCATTTTCCATATAACAGATCATTCACATTTTGTTTCATGACATTGATTGCAATTCCCATAATGTAACAGCTCTCTTCCTAATTCCTCCCTGTGGCTAGCTTTTCCTTGTGTCCTTCTTTTCTGTGTATTCCTGCCCTGTGAGCTATCTCCCTATGCAAATACTGTCCTTCTGATCTCACATGGTTGATTGTTTTATGGAGTGTAAATGTCCACCCTTATACACCTGTCTATCTTTTGCCTGAAAGCAACAAGAGTGAGTTCAATTCTAGACCCAAAGGGTGACTAGAGGCCATAGTCTTGAGTATTTCACCAGTCTCTCTCAGACTACAAAGCCTGGCTTTTTTATGATTTTGGGTTTTGTTCCACATTTTTCTCCCATTCCAAGATCTCCTAAACTGATCCCTTTCTAAGTGCTTGACAGAGGTAGCCATGTACCATGTAGTTCTTCTGGTCCCTGGGTCAGGTAGGCTGAGGCTTGCATGGTCCACTAGTCCCTTGGACTAATTGTTTCCATGCATCTTTGATTATCTTCATTCTTCTTTGCTCCAGATGAGGAGAGACCAATTGTTGCAACTTAATGACCATGTGCTAACTTTTAAGACACCAGTTGCTACTAACCAAAAGCTGTATCACAATGTTTTTGTGTAGTATGTTCTGTCAATTGAGCTTGATGTCCCCACAGGTATGGTCTTGAGCCCATGGACCTAACAACTCACTTCCTCAGGGTGGTTAGCTGTGGCTAAGAATTTATCTTAACTTTGTCCTCTGATGTTGTTGTTGTTGTTAAGTGCCGTCGAGTCGTTTCCTACTCATAGCGACCCCATGCACAGCAGAACAAAACACTGCCCGATCCCGCACCAGCCCCACAATCCCTGCTATACTTGAGCCCATCATCGCAGCCACCATATCAATCCATCTCGTTGAAGGCCTCCCCCTCTTTCGTTGACCCTACACCCTACCAAGCATGACATCCTTCTCCAGGGAATGGTCCCTTCTTACAACATGACCAAAATAGGTGAGACGAAGTCTGGCCATTCTTGCTTCCAAGGAGCATTCTGGCTGCACTTCCTCCAGGACAGATCTGTTAGTTCTTTTAGCAGTCCATAGTTCTTTTCAGCATTCTCCGCCAGCACCACAACTCAAAAGCATCAACTCTTCTTCGGTCTTCCTTATTCATTGTCCAGCTCTCACATGCATACCAGGCGATTGGAAATATCATGGCTTGTGTCAGGCACACCTTAGTCCTCAAGGAGATATCCTTGCTCCTCAGCACTTGAAACAGTTCCTTCGCAGTTGACTTTCCCAATGCTACACATCGTCTAATGTCCTGACTGCTGCTTCCATTGGCATCGATTGTAGAACCAAGCAACGTGAATTCTTTGACAACCTCAATCTTCTCTCCATTTATTGTGATGCTGCTCATTGGTCCAGTTGTGGGGATTTTTGTTTTCTTTATGTTGAGATGTAATCCATACTGCAGACTGTATTCTTCAACCTTCATCAGTAGGTGCCTTAAGTCATCCTCACTTTCAGCAAGCAAAGTTGTATCATCTGCATATCTCAGGTTTTTAATGATTCTTCCTCCAATCCTGATACCACGTTTTTCTTCATATAGTCCAGCTTCTCAGATTATTTGCTCAGTATATAGATTGAATAAGTGTGGAGACAGAATACAACCCAGACGCACTCCCTTCTTGATTTTAAACCATGTAGTGTCCTCTTGTTCTGTTCGAACGACAGCCTCCAGGTCAAGGTACAGATTCCTCATGAGTACAATCAAGTGCTCGGGGATTCCCATTCTTCTCAATGTTATCCATAATTTGTCATGATCCACACAATCAAATGCCTTTGCATAGTCAATAAAACACAAGTCAACATCTTTCTGGTATTCCCTGCCTTGAGCCAAGATCCATCTGACAACCGCTATGATATCCCTTTTTCCACGTCCTCTTCTGAATCCGGCTTGAACCTCTGGAAGTTCTCTATCAATATACTGCTGCAAACGTTTCTGAATTATCTTCAGTAGGATCTTACTTGCATGTGATATTAATGATATTGTTCTATAATTTCTACATTCTGTGGGATCACCTTTCTTTGGAATGGGCACAAATATGGATCTCTTCCAGTCAGTTGGCCAGGTAGCTGTCCTCCAAATCTCTTGGCATAACTGAATGAGTGCCTCCAATGGGGCATCTGTTTGTTGAAATATCTCAATTGGTATGCCATCAATTCCCGGAGCCTTGTTCTTCGCCAGTTCTTTCATTGCAGCTTTGACTTCTTCCTTCATTACCATTGGTTCTAGATCATATGCCACTTCCTGAAATGGATGAAGATCGATCAGTTCTTTTTGGTACAGTGACTGTGTATTCCTGCCATCTTCTCTTGATGTTTCCTGCATCATTCAATATTTTGCCCATAGAATCTCTCAATATTGCAACTCGAGGCTTCAATTTTTTCTTCAGTTCTTTCAGTTTGAGAAATGCTGAGCGTGTTCTTCCTTTTTGGTTTTCAGACTCCAGGTCTTTGCACATTTCATTCTAGTAATTGGCTTTGTCTGCTCGAGCTGCTCTTTGAAATCTTCTGTTCAGCTCTTTTACCTTTTCATTTCTTCCATTTGCTTTAACGATTCTCCACTCAAGGGCAAGGTTCAGAGTCTCCTCTGTCATCCACTTTGGTCTTCTCTTCTTTTCTTGTCTTTTTAGTGATCTCTTGCTTTCTTCATGCCCTCTGATAGCTCTATTATATATACATACACACACACACACACACACACACATCCTTATAGCACATACAAATACATATATACAAATATTGTCTGACAAACTTATATATAGTCATGGGTATATTTCCTTTTGCCTAGACATACTTGATCATTCAGCCTGGTTACCTATGTATTCACATGGAGATTAATGTTTGCTATTATTGATAATGCAGTACTGTGTATAGGAAAGTGTTTATGCTTGTAGTCTGTACCTCTTGTGCAGAAAGACACAGAGAGGTGCACAGAAAGTACAGACTACAAAGATGCTATGATTTTTGAGGGGAAATTTTTGAGAAGTGTATTTTTAAGGCCACTTGACAGTAATTTCATTCTGTGCCTTTGATTCTTCTCTCAGACTCTACAAGTTTTATCAGTTATTATGATTTCAATTCCTTCTGTTAACTAGTTCTGTATAGTAAATGTAGGAAATGCAGACATGAGAATTTAGTTCAAATAGGGTATGGAAAAAACTCCAAGATTAGAAACAGAATTTTTTCCCCTTACCACATGATGTCTCTGTGATAATCATAAAACAAGCAATTATCTAAGAGAAGAAAATCCATGTTTAGAAAGAAGAAATAAAACCAAATAATATTGACCCACAAAGGCCAATGGCCTTTTTATGTAAGCTCTTTATTGATGTGGTAAATTTGGATTATTTTAAGTTAGAAACAAGAAAGTCCTCCTGTTTCACCTAGCTCTTGTTAGATATTTCTTACCCTTTTACCAGCAGTTCATGCAAAGTGGTCCCATTGAGGTTCTCCCAGTTGGAGCGTAAGGTCAGCCACTGCTGGTCTTGCTCCTGTTCTTGAATCGATTTTGTCACAGATGGCTCTCTGACATAAAGGCAAAAACCAGATATATAGTCTAAGTACCTTTGAGGAGGCGTTATATTATTTAGCAATTTATTCTCTTTCAGAAAGAAGCATTAAATTGTAAATCAATATTTCAAGAAAAGGATTTGTAATAGGAGAGAGTTGGCATGGAATGTGATCAGGGAATGGGGAAGTTACTAACTGTATATGAAGGCAATAAAAGATCCAAACTTTTACAGCTGTTTTAGTCATTCTCTCTACTGACATGTATTTGTACTTTGAGAGGTGACAAAAAAGGTATATGATAGAAGTTCCAACATCTGAAAAACAGCAAATTTAGGTAGAGATCAAAAATAAAATAAAATTTATCTAGCTGGTATTATCCACCCCTCCTTTTTCTTGCCATTTTCAATCTTGCAATATAATATACAATACCTTAAAACAAAATGAATAATAAATAAAAATAATCAATACTCATTCAGTGTCTATTTATACAGTATAAAAATTGAAACTGGAGAATATCAACATCATGCAAAATCTTTATGCTCTGAAACTATATTTATAATACAAAATTAAGAATTCTGGAAAATACATGTGAGCATTCTACAACAATGTTTCCCTTTTACCTATATTCTCACTCATTAGTGCTTCACCAATACTTTTCAGTACTTTCCTGCAGGAGCTCTGGTAGCATAGTGCCTAAGGCATTTGCCTGCTAACCAGAAGGCTGGCGGTTCAAACTGACCAGCCACTCCTTGGAAGGAAGGTTGGGCAATCTACTTCCCTAGTGATAGTGCCGCAGAAACCCAAGGAGGGGTCGCTATGAGTCGGGCCTGACTCCATGGCAAACAACAACAACAACAATACTTTCCTGTGTCTCATTTAATAATGGAAATAAATATTGTTACACTATTTCCAAAATTTAAACTCTCAGGTTTCAAAAGTATGTAGGTTTTTGTGTAAAATATCCTGTTCATGAAAGAGTTGGTCTTTTTCTTATTGTTTTGATTGTTAGGTGACGTTGACTTGGCTCTGATTCATAGTGACCCCATATACAACAGAACAAACTACTGCCCAGTTCTGTGCCATCCTCACAATCCTTGCTATGCTCGAGTCCATCATTGCAGCCCCTGTACCAATCCATCTCACTGAGGGGCTTCCCTTTTTTTCCTGACCTTTTCTACTTTACCAAGCATAATATCCTTGTCCTGTGAATGGTCCCTTCTGACAACTTGACCACAGTAGATGAGACAAAGTCTGGCCATTCTCGCTTCCAAGGAGCATTCTGGCTGTATTTCATCTAGCACAGATTTGTTCATTCTTCTGGCAGTGTTATCAGTATTCTTCATCAACATCACAATTCAAAGACATCAATTCTCCTTTGGTCTTTCTTATTCACTGTCTAGTTTTCACATGCATAGGAGGCCATTGAAAATACCTTGGTTTGGATCAGGCGCACCTTAGTCTTCACAGTGACATCTTTACTCCTTAACACTTTAAAGAGATCTTTTCCAGCAGATTTGCCCAGTGCAATACAATGTCTGATTTCTTGAGTGCTGCTTCCATAGGTGATGATTGTGCACTCAAGTAAGATGAAATCTTTGACAATTTCAATCCATTTATCATGATGCTGCTTATTGGTCCAGTTGTGAGGATTTTTGTTTTCTTTATGTTAAGGTATAATCCATATTGAAGACTGTAGTCCTTGATATTTATCAGTAAGTGCTTCAGGTCATCATATTCAGCAACCAACGTTATGTCATCTGCATATCGCAGGTTGTTAATGAGTCTTCCTCCAATCTTGATGCCGCAGTCTTCTTCAAACACTCCAGCTTGTCAGACTATTTGCTCATTATACAGAAGGAATGTGTATGGTGAGATTATACAGCCCTAATGCATGTCCTTCCTGATTTTAAACCATGCACTATTCCCTTGTTCTGTTCAAACAACAGCCTCTTTGTCTATGTACAGATTCCTCATGAGAAAGATAAAGTGTTCTGGAATTCTCATTCTTCACAATATGATCCATAATTTGTTATGATCCACACAGTTGAATGTCTTTGCATAGTCAATAAAACACAGGTAAACACTTTCTGGTATTATTTACTTTCAGCTAAGATCCATCTAACATCAGCTATGATATCCCTCATTCCACATCCTCTTCCAAATCCAGCTTGAGTTTCTGGAAGTTCCTTGACAACTATTGCAACCATTTTTGAATTATCTTCAAAAAAATTTTACCTGTATGATATTAATGATATTGTTTGATAATTTCCACATTCTGTAATTCATGTATCTTCCACTTGTGTGTCCATTTGTCATACTATGATGGCTTGCATTTTGCCATGAGGCTGGAGGCTAGGCCACCAGTATTTCAAATACCAGCATGGTCACCCATGGTGGACAGGTTTCAGTGGAGCTTCTAGACTAAGACAGACTCAGAATAAAGAAGGGACCATCTACTTTTAAAAGAGTTGGCCAGTGAAAGCCTTATCAATAGCAGTGAAACACAGTCTGACATATTACTGGAAAACTTTATGAGTAGCCCTGAAATATTGTCTGATATAATACAGGAAGATGAGCCCCTCATGTTGGAAGGCACTCAAAATATGACCAGGAAAGGGCTGCCTCCTGAAAATAGAGTTGCTCTTAATGACATGGGACTTCCATTTTCTGATGTGCCATGACTCAAAATGGGAAGAAACAGCTGCAAACATCCATTAATAATTGGAACATTGAATGTATGAAGTATGAATGTGGGAAAACTGGAAGTTGTCAAAAAATGAAATGAAACACATAAAGGCCAATATCCTAGGTGAGCAAAATTGGAGGTTTTGGCAGTTTTGACTCAGTCATATGGTCTGTTGTTGTTATGTGCCCTCGAGTCAGACCCGAATCATAGAGACCCCTCCTTGGGCTTCTGAAGTGATATCACTATGGAAGTAGATTGCCCCTCATACAGTCTACTATGCCAGAAATGACAAATTGAAGAGTAATGGTGGGGCATTCATCGTCACAAAGAATGTTTCAAAATCTATCCTGCAATACAATGCTATCAGTGATAGGATAATATCCATATGCCTACAAGGACGACCAGTTAATATTATTATTCAAATTTATGCACCAACTACTAAAGCCAACAATAAGGAAATTGAAGATTTTCACCAACTTCTGCAGTCTGAAATTGACCAAACGTGCAATCAAGATGTATTGATTATTACTGGTAATTGGAATGTGAAGGTTGGAAACAAAGAAGAATCACCAGTAGTTGGAAAATATGGCTTTGGTGATAGAAATGATGCTGGAGATTGCATGATAGAATTTTTGAAGATCAATGACTTAATCATTTCAAATACCTTTTTTCAACAATGTAAATGGTGGCTGTACACATGGACCTCACCAGATGAAATACACAGGAATCTGATAAACTACATCTGTGGAAAGAGGCAATGGAGAAGCTCAATATCTTCAGCCAAAATAAGGCCAGTAGATGACTGTGGAACAGACCATTAATTGCTCATATGCAAGTTCAACTTGAAGCTGAAGACTATTAAAACAAGTCCAAGAAAGCCAAAATATAACCTTGATTATATCCCACCTGAATTTAGAGACCATCTAAGGAACAGATTGGACACACTGGACACCAATGACTGAAAACCAGACAAATTGTTGTTCAACATCAAAAATATCATATGTGAAGAAAGTAAATGTAAATGAAAAAGACCAGAAAGGAAGAAAAGACCAAAATGGATGTCACCAGAGATTCTGAAATTTGCTTTTGAATGGAGATTAGCTAAAGCAAATGGAAGAAATGACAAGCTAAAAGAGCTGAACAGAAGATTTTTAAGAGCAGCTTGAGAAGACAAAATCAATTATTATAACGAAATGTGCAAAGACTTAGAGTTAGAAAACCAAAAGGGATTTCTCAAGCTGAAAGAACTGAGGAAAATATTCAAGCCTTGAGTTGAAATATTGAAAGATTCTGTGGACAAAATATTGAATGATGCAGGAAACATCAAAAGAAGATGGAAGGAATAGAGTCACTGTACCAAAAAGAATTGGTTGATGTTCATCTATTTCATAGGTGACATATGATCAAAAACTGATTGTATTGAAGGAAGATGTCAAAGCTGCACTGAAGGAATTGGTAAAAAAAAAAAAAAAAAAGGCTTCAGGAATTGAAGATTTTTATCAACTTCTTCAGTCTGTAATTTAAAGTGCTGAAGAGCAAATGTTTCTCTTTGAAGAATAAGGTACACCTAATCCAAGCCACGGTATTTTCAATTGCCTCATATGCATGTCAAAGCTGGATGATGAGGAAGGAAGACTGAAGAAAGGCTGATGGTTTTGAATTGCGGTGTTGGCAAAGAATACTGAAAGTATCATGGATTGCCAGAAGAATGAACAAATCTGTCCTGGAAGAAGTGCAGCTAGAATGCTCCTGGGAATCAAGAATGGCCAGACTTCATCTCATCTACTTTGGTCATGTTGTTGGAGGGGACCATTCCCTGGAGAAGGACATCATGCTTGGTAAAGTGGAGGGTCAGCAAAAAATGGGAAGACCCTCCATGACATGGATTGACACAGTGGCTCCAATGATGGGATCACACAGCAAGGATTGTAAGGCTAGCATAGTCCTTGGCAGTATTTTGTTCTGTTGTACATAGGGTAGCTATGAGTCAGAACTGACTTGACAGCACTTAACAATAACAACATGGGAAAAATATTGAATTATGTAGGGAGCATCAAAAGAAGATGGAAGGAATACACAGAGTCACTGTACAAAAAAGAATTGGTCGATGATGCACTGCAGGAATTGGTGAGAAATAGGGCTCCAGGAATTGATGGAATAGCCATTGAGATGTTTCAACAAATGGATGACACTTACTTGTGTATGCCAATTAATTTGAAAGAGAGCTATCTGGCCAATTGACTGAAGGAGATCCATATTTGTGCCAATTCCAAAGAAAAGTGATCTAACAGAATGTGGAAATTATCAAACAATATCATTAATATCATATGTAAGTAAAATTTTGCTGAAAATAGTTCAAAACATTTGCAGCAGTATATTGACAGGGAACTGCCAGAAATGCAAGCTGAATTCAGAAGAAGATGTGGAACAAGGGATATCATTGCTGATGTCAGATGGATCTTGGCTGAAAGCAAAGAATACCAGAAAGATGTTTACTTTTTTATAGATTACAAAAACATATTCTATCTGGAGGATCATAACAAATTATGGATAAATTGAGAAGAATGAGAATTCCAGAATATTCAGTTGTGCTTGCAAGAAACCTGCACATAAGGAGGCTGTTGTTGGAATAGAATAAGGGGATACTGCATCGTTTAAAATCAGGAAGGGAGTGTGTTAGAGTTGTGTCGTTTTACCACACTTATTCAGTCTGAACACTGATCAAATAATCCTAGAAGCTAGACTATATGAAGAAGAACAAGTCATCAGGATTGGAAGAAGACTCAGTAACAACCTGAGATATGCAGATGACACAACTTTTCCTGCTGACATTGAAGATCATTTGCACTTACTGATGAAGATTAAAGACTACCATCTTCAGTGTGGATTTCACCTCAATGTGAAAATGAAAATCCTTACAACTGAATCAATAGGCAGCATTGAGATTAATGGAGAAAAGATTGAAGTTGTTAAAGATTTCACATTATTTGGATCCACAACCAACACCCATGGAAGCTTGTTGTTATTGTTGTTATGTGCTGACGAGTCTTCTCTGACTCTAGCAACCTTGTGTATAAAAGACCAAAACACTGCCTTATCCTGTGCCGGCTTCATGATCCCTACCACACCCGAGCCCATGGATGCAGCCACCATGTCAATCCATCTTGTTGAGGGCCTTCTCTTTCATTGACCTTCCACTTTACCAAGCATGACATCCTTCTTCAGAGAATGGTCACTTCTGACAACATGATGAAAGTAGGAGAGATGAAGTCTGGCCATTCTTGCTTCCAAGGAACATTCCAGCTGCACTTCTTCCAGGACAGGTTTGTTAGTTCTTTTAGCAGACCATGGTACTCTTAGCATTCTTCTCCAACACCACAACTCAAAAGCATCAACTCTTCTTTGATCTTCCTTTTTCATTGTCAAGCTCTCACATGCATATGAGGCAATTGAAAATACCATGGCTTGGGTTAGGCACCTCTGAATCTTCAAGGAGATATCTTTGCTCTTCAGCATTTGAAAGGGGTATTTTGCAGCATATTTTCCCAATGCAATATTCCATGTGATATTTTGACTGCTGCTTCCATTGGTGGTAATTAGAAAATCAAATAATATGAAGCCTTCCTCCAGTCCTGATGCTATATTCTTCTTCATATAGTCCAGCTTCTTGGATTATTTGCTCAGCATGCAGATGGAATAAGCATGGTGAAAGGATACAACCCTGATGCACATCCTTCCTGATTTTGAATGATGCAGTATCTCCTGTTTGAACAACAGCCTCCTGGTCTATGTACAGGTTCCTCATGAGTACAATTAAGTGTTCTGGAATTCCCATTCTTCTCAATATTATCCACAATTTGTTATGATCCACACAATAGAATGCCTTTGCATAGTCAATAAAACACAAATAAACATCTTTCTGGTATTCTTTGCTTTGAGCCAAGATCCATCTGACATCAGCTATGATATGCCTTGCTCTACATTCCCTTCTGAATCCAGCTTGCATTTCTGGAAGTTCTCTGTCAATATACTGCTGCACTAGTTTTGAATTGTCTTCAGGTAAGATTTTAATTTTGTGTGATATCAGTAATATTGTTTGATAATTTCCACATTCTGTGGGATCACCTTTTTTTGGAATGGGTCCAAATATGGATCTCTTCTAGTCAATTGGCCAGGTAACCATCTTCCAAAGCTCTTGGCATAGCCAAGTGGGTGCCGCCAGTGCAGCATTTGTTTGTTGAAACATCTCAGTGGGGATTCTGTCAATTCCTGGAGCCTTGTTTTTCACCAATTCCTTCAGTGCAGCTTTGCCTTCTTTCTTCAGTACCATTGGTTCTTGATCACATGCCACCTCCTGAAATGGATCACCATCTACCAAATCTTTTTGGTATAGTGACTGTGTGTTCCATCCATCTTCTTTTGATATTTCCTGCATAATTCAATACATTGCCCATGAAATCTTTCAATATTGCAATTCGAGGCTTGAATTTTTTCCTCAGTTCTTTCAGCTTGAGAAATGCCAAGTGTGTTCCTCATTTCTTTCTAACTCTTGGCACATTTCATTATAACAATTAACTTTGTCTTCTCAAGCTGTTCTTTGAAATCTTCTGTTCAGTTCTTTTATCCTGTTGATTCTCCAATTTGCTTTAGCTACTCTCTATTCAAGGTCAAGTTTCCGAGTCTCCTCTGACATTCACTTTGGTCTTTCCTTCCTTTCCTGTCTTTTTAATGACCTTTTGCTTTCTTCATAGATGATGGTTTTGATATCATCCCACCACTCTTCTGGCTTTCCATCATTGGTGTTCAATGCATCAAATCTATTCTTTAGATGGTCTTGTGGACTTCTTTTAATTGTCTTCAGCTTCAACTTGAACTTGCATATGAGCAGTTGATGGTCTGTTCCACAATCAGCTGCTGGTCTTGTTTTGGCTGAAGATATTGATGTAGTCAATCTGATTCCTGTGTACTCCAATCTGGCAAAGTCCATGTGTTTGTGGACTTTGCGCCACCATTTGCGTTGTTGAAAAAAGGTATTTGCAATGAATAAGTCATTGGTCTTGCAAAATTCTACCATGCAATCTCCAGCATCATTTCTATCACCAAGACCATATTTTCCAACTAGTGGTGATTCTTCTTTGTTTCCAACTTTTGCATTCCAATCATCAGTGATAATTAACACATCTTGATTGCATGTTTCATCAATTTCAGACTGCAGAAGTTAGTAAAAATCTTCAATTTTCTCATCTTTGGCTTCGGTGGTTGGTGCATAAATTTGAATAGTAATATTAAGTAGTCTTCCTCATGGGTGTATGGTTATTGTCCTGTCACTGACAGCATTGTATTTCAGGATAGAGCTTGAAACATTCTTTTTGATCATGAATGCCATACCATTCCTCTTCAATTTGTCATTCCCGGCATAGTAGGTCATATGGTTGTCTGATTAAAAATATCCAAAAACAGTCCATTTTAGCTCACCAAGGCCTAGGATATCAATTTTTATACATTCCATTTCATTTTTTGACAACTTCTAATTTTCCTAGATTCATACTTTGTACATTCCATGTTTTTATTATTAATGAATGTTTATAGATGTTTCTTCTTATCTTGAATCATGCCACATCATCAAAAGGAGGTCCTGAAAGCTGTACTCCATCCACATTATTAAGGTTGGCTCTATTTGGAGGAAGCAGCTCTTTTATAATCATATTTTGAGTGTCTTCCAACCTGAGGGGTTCATCTTCTGGCACTATATCAGATAATGTTTCAGAGCTATTTTTCAGTATTATATCAGACAGTGTTTCACCACTATTCATAAGGTTTTCAGTAGCCAATTCTTTGAGATGACCTCTTCCTTCTTCTGAGTCTGCCTTAGTTTAGAAGCTCCACTTACACCTGTCCACCAGGGATAATCCTGTTGACACTTGTAACACCAGTGGCATAGCCTCCACCCTCACAGCAACACACAAGCCACTACAAGATGACAAACTGACAGAAAAGTTTGTCTCCCTTGGCTGTTCCAAACTGCTCCACTCGCACTTCCTGGCCTTTCCGACCAGTTCTGGCCTTCCAAAAGCCATCTACAGCTGCTTCCCAGGCTTCTCTACCAGTTCCAGTCCTCCAAAAAGCCATCTGCCACTGCTTCCCAGCCTTCCCATTGAAGCAGCAGTCAAGAAATCAGATATCATATTGCACCAGTCAAATCTGCTGCAAAAGAGCTCTTTAAAGCACTGAAGAGCAAAGATGTCTCTTTGAAGACTAAGGTGTGTCTAACCCATGCCATGGTATTTTCAATTGCCTCATTTGCTTGGGAAAACTGGAAGGAAGATGGAAGAAGAGTTGATTCTTTTGAGTTGTGCTGTTGGCAAAGAAACTGAAAGTTCTGTGGACTGCCAGACAGATAAATAAACCTGTCTTGGAGGAAGTCCAGCCAGAATGCTCTTTGGAAGTGAGAATGGTCAGACTTTGTCTCACCTACTTTGGTCATGTTGTCAGAAGGGACCATTCCCTGGAGAGGGATATCATGCTTGGTAAAGTGGAGGGTCAGCAAAAAAAGGGGAAGGCTCTCAATGAGATGGATTGACACAGTGGCAGCAATGATGGGTTTAGGTATAGCAAGCCTTGTGAGGATAGTCTAGGACTTGGCATTGTTTCATTTTGTTGTGTATAGGGTCGCTATGAGTTGGAGCTGACTCAATAGCACATAAAACAACAACAAGACAATTCATGTATATATACCCTTATTTTAAAAAAGTCTATACACATTGTTCTGAGTGGTTTTTTAATACATTTTATTGAAATATAATTTATGTACAGTGAAATACACAAAACTAAAGTGACATGGGTCGATGCATTTTTTTTTTTTTTTTTGGCAGTGTTTCCTCCCTTCCCCTCCCACCCTGGCAACCAACAAAGAAAGTTTCTCTCCATATATAAACCTTTCCTTGACCCTCCACAACAATGAACTATTACTATATTTGTCCTTCTGTGATTGACTTATTTCACTCACCATAATGTTCTCCAAGTTCATCCATATTATGTGGTGTTTTGCAGACTCTACATCATTCTTCAGCACTGCATAGCATTCCATCATGTGTATGTACCATAGTTTGGTCATCCACTCTTCTGCTACAAATCTCAGAGATAAGTCCCTTGCCAGATATGTCATTATTAGCAAATATGGATTTGTTGCTGTCATTTTTGTTATGTCCTTTTTCATGGTGTCGATTTCTTTGTTCCATATAATTTTCTATGCTGAGCTCAGTTTGTTTATGAATCGTGTTATCACTTCCCTCATTGCTGTTGTTTTAGTGTTTGCTGAATATTTATGCTGGTCCTCTTTTCTTTGTGAAGGTTTATAATTTTTCTTTGATGTTACCCTGTGATTTATAGTTTTCTTCCCAAGTTTAGAACAGTCTGTTCTATCTTGTTTTGACTTTCCTACCATCTAGAAGTTCTGTAATGACACAGTTTTTTTTCCGTCTTTTGGGTTTGCAGTTGTCCTCATGTGTCAATTGATGTCTCTGGTTCCCTGTTTACAATCTTGTAGGCTTCTTTACTTTGGAGACTTCTATAGCTGTGTTGGTTTCTGGGTTATATCATCATGTGTGTTAATGGTCAGTTGTTGTTGGCTGTTGTTGCTTCTCTGTCCAAAGGGCTCCCTTTAGCATCTCTTGTAAGGTTCGTCTGTTTTTAACAAATTCCCTTAATTTCTGCTTATTTGGAAATGTCCTAATTTCACCATCATATTTGAGGGATAATTTTGCTGGGTACGTAATTCTTGGTTGGAAAATTTTCTCTTTCAGGGTTCTATATATACCACCCCATTGTCTTCTCTCCTGCATGGTTTCTGCCAAGAAATCTGAGAAATAATAAATCTGAGAAACCAATAAGAAATCTTAATGGTTGCTCCTTGTAGGTAACTTTTCATTTTTCTCATGCTGCTCTCATGATTCTTTCTTTGTCTTTGGTTTTGGTGAGTTTGATGATGATATGTCTGGGTGATTTCCTTTTGGTGTCTATCCTGTTTGGTGTTCTTGGATGTCCTGAGTGGATATATTCTCATCTTTCATCATACCAGGAAAATTCTCTTCCAACAAATCTTCGACAATTTTCTCTGTGGTTTTATTTGTCTCTTCCTGTTTTGGAATTCCAATGACATGTAAGTTATTCCTTTTGATGATATCCTGCATGAACCTTAGGCTTTCTTCTTTTTGTTTGATCTTTTTTCTGATTTATCCCTTTCCAAAGAACTGTTCAGGTATTTGCCTTCAATCTCACTAATTCTGTCTTCCATTGATTCAATTCTGCTCCTTTGCTCATTCAATGTCTTATCTATTTCTGAAAATTTAGTATTAATCTTTTGGATTTCTGTGTGTAGATTTTGTATCATTTCTAATTTTTCATTTATTTTGTCATTTTGTTCTTGTATTGTCTTTCAAAATTGTTCTAAGTTTTTCTCTATGTTTTCCTTGATCTGTCTCTCAATTTGTTGAAGATACCTAAATAGAATTCTTTTGAATTCCTTATCAGGGAGTTCCAATGATGCTTCTTCCTGAGGGATGTGTTTTGGGTCTGTGTCCTGGTCCCTTGTTTCTCCTGCTTTATCTTGTTTCTTTGTGTGGATTGTGATGCTCTGTTATCTCTGAGGCATTGTGGCATTTTTGTGTTTATATTTAATTGGTGATTGTATGTTTGAGTTACTTGCCCACAATTTTCATTTTCTTTGTTTTGTTTGTATGTTATCTATGCAAGCAGGGTACTGTGCTCCTCTATTCGCTAGTTGACAGCACTTGTACCCACACCCCCTGTCTTATTTCCTGTTGTCATCCTCTCATCTGTCCCTGTCAACCTTGGCAAACAGAGTGTATTCTTAGGTCTCTGAAATCCAAATGAGAATGCTATCACTTTAAAATCCAAAATGGTTGCCACTTGTAAAGATTCAAAATGGCTGCACTCTCGGTCACTTTAAATATCCAAAATGGCTGCCACTTATAAACATTCAAAATGGCTGCAGCCTCAATCACTTTAAATATCCAAAATGGCTGTCATGTGTAAACAATCAAAATGGCTGTGCCTTCCTGACAGTGGAAAGTCAACAGCTCAGGTTGTCTCCCTCCTTGCTATTTCCCTTCCTAGTCATAGGCCAGCAGTGCAGTCATCCCTGCAGCCCTTGATGACCGGGGCTGATCTTTAGATCATTTCTCAGGTCCCAACACCACTTGGAAATATTCAGGCCATTGGTCCAATCAGAGTAGCTGACAGCCCGCAGCTCCAACCATCTCTGTACTCACTGTTTTTGTTCAGGTTTTTCCACTAGTTGGTGCCTAATCCACTTCTGTATAGTTCCTTTCAAAGCTCAGGGCTCCAGGATTATATTCTATATCTCTGTCAGTTGGTTTTTCTTTTCTTTGTGGAAGAGGGTCTGTGCCACTTGTCTGCCTATTCTTCCATCTTACCCTGTTCTGATTGTTGTCGATAATATTTTCATTTAATGATAAACTTAGAAGTCTTTCCATAATAATAGCTAACATTTATTAACTCTTTTCTTTTTGCTAAACACTGAAAGACTAATTTACTTCATCCTATTTAATCCTCCCAACCACTCTGTGAAGTAGACTTTATTATTCTAATTTTGGATATGAAAATTTTGAGGTAAAGAGAGAATATGTTGCTCAAGGTCACACAGCTAGCAGGTGGCAGATGTGGGCTTTGAATCCCTGTGGTCTGATGCCAACCACGCCTAACACAGCATGCTATGTGATCCTCCTTTATTAACAGGATAAACTTGTTCTTTTTGTAGCTTCATAGTGACATTGGTTATAACCAAAACATTGGTACCCAGAAGCTCCACAGGAGAAAGACCTGGTGATCTGTTCCCATAATGATCACAGCCAAGAAAACCCTGTGGGCAATTCTACTGTGTCACATGAGGTCATGTAAGTCAAAATTGATTCAATGGCACACAACAACCACAAAGTGCCTCATTAAATGGATATTCATATATTGACTTAACCAATACACTCTTGATGCACATGTATGTTATTTCCATATAACATTTGGCTATAACAAAAAAGTGGCAGAAAACATTCACCATTGCAAACATGCTCAAGTATAATTCTAGAATAAGTTCCTAGATATAAAATCACCAAATCAAAATTTAAAATTTGATTTTAAACCAAATTTATCTGATTAATATTACTAAATTCCCCTTCAAAGAGTAATGCCAGTTTACATCCTCATCTGGAATATGTATCTGTTTTCAATTTTTAGAACTATATACATAATATAAATCATACTATTAAAAAGGATCTGAAACTTAATAACCCACTGCTGTGGAGTTGGATCTGACTCATAGCTACCAATCCTTGGGTTTCCGAGGCGGTATCACTATGGAAGTAGATTGCCCAACCTTCCTCCTGAGGTGTGGCTGGTGGATTTGAACTGCCAGCCTTCTGGTTAGTAGTCAAATGCCTTAGGTGCTGCTCAAATTTTGACTGACAATTTGTATTGCTTTGACTTAAAAATTTAGCATCTACATTACAGGTATTCTGGTAGCACAGTGGTTAAAGCATTTGCCTGCTAACCAAACGGTTTGTTGTTCAAACTCATCAACCCAGTCCGTCTGCAAGAGAAAGATGAGGGAGCCTGTTTCCATAAAGATTTACAGCCTTGGAAACCCTATGGGACAGTTCTACTTGGTTCTGAAAGTTCGCTATGAGTTGGAATCAACTTGATGATAGTTTTATTGTTATTATATCAAGAGACAAAATTAAAGAAATTCTCCTGGGTAGGAGATAAGAGAGCAAAACACATTTTAACAATGATGAAGTCATTGTATCTATCCCCAGAGGCTGTGCAGGGCAAGCAGTCAGACCCAGATGACCAAATGCAACCATAAAGTCATAGACCCATAACAAATTCAAGGAATGTTCTAACACTGCCCTTATTTAACATCCCGAGACCCTTCTCAAACATTTGTGGAGCCTGGAGCAAGAGCACAAATGGAGGCTTACATACCATATGCCTACAGATCTCAACAGCAAATAACAACAACAACAACAATAACAACAAATCAAGTTAACAAGCTGTTAAAAGAATGTAGTTTACACTCCTTCTTTGACAAACATATCAGCTAGATTCAATGTAGAATTCTTAGAAGTTGGAATATTGTTGTTGTTATGTGCCATCGAGTCAGACCAGACTCACAGCGACCCCTCCTTGGGTTTACAAAGCGGTATCACTACGGAAGTAGTTTGCCCAACCTTCCTTCCGAGGAGTGGCTAGTGGGTTTGAACCGTCAGCCTTCTGGTTAGCAGTCAAGTGTCTTAGGCACTATGCTACCAGAGCTTCCAAGAATGAATGAGAGAAGAAGTTGGAATGGTGGTTTTTAAACTGTAGTGTTCATCAGAATCACCTGGAAGGTCTATTACAACAGATTGTTGAACCCCACTCCCACAGTTTCTAATTCAGTAGGTCTAAGATCAGTCTAGGAGCTCTGGTGAGGTAATGATTAAAGCTTTAGGCGACTAACCAAAGGTCGGCTGTTCAAACCCAGCATCTGTTCATGGGAAAAAGATGAGGCAGTTTGTGTCCACAGATTTATAGCCTTGGTAACTCTATAGGGCAGCTCTTCTCTGTCCTAAAGTTTTGTTATGACTTGGAATAAACTTGGTGGCAATGGGTTTTCTGGTTTAAGGCCAAAAAATGTGCCTTTCTAACAAGATCCTAGGTAATGCTGATGCTACCTACTTCTGTGAGTATTCTTTGAGAACATAGCTATAGAATAGGAACCAGACTTCTGATGGCAGTCTTTGCCTTGTGGGGTGAGGCATGGCAGGAAGAAAACATCCAGAATGATGCCTCAAAATCAGAGTTTATCATTCTCGGCTCTACTGGCATTTTGTACTAGATCAGTATTTCCTGTGAAGGGCTGTTCTGTGCATGCTAGCATGTTCAGCACCATCCCTGACTTCTATCCACTACATACTAATAGTACCCCATCACCTCTGGCTTGACAATCAGAAATTCTTGTCACTCTGATCTGATCTACAGATAATACTGCACAGAGGGTGAAGGGATTTGCTCAATTTATTTTATTTTTTCTTGAGGATCAAGTGGCCATAAGGCACATATAAAAATTTATACAAATATATTTTTGTCTGCTGAAATGAGATGATAGCATTTTCAAATATCCTGATATTCTGAAACTCAAACAAACAAACAAAATAACTCACTGCCATCAAATCAATTTTGACTCACAGCGACCCCTTCTTGGGTTTCTGAGGCAGTACCACTACAGAAGTAGATTGCCCAACCTTCCTTCCAAGGAGTGGCTGGCAGGTTTGAACTGCTAGCCTTCTGATTAGCAGTCAGATGCCTTAGGCACTATGCCAATATTTCACAGTTTAGGAGAAAAATCAGATCACTAGACAATTTGGCCTAATCTCCCATTCTCATGAGTCACTTGGTGTTCAGTAATAGGGATATAGTCACTGTGTTATATGTGAACTGCTGTATGAAAAGTGAATTTACTCTGTAAATCTTCACCCAAATCCTAATAAAAAAAAAAAAAAAAAAAATGAAGGTCAGCACAAATCCTCTGAAACCAAGGGCTTTGTTACCTTTGACACAGAGAGAAAACAGTGCTTCAAGTATGGCCAGGAAATACATGAATTGACACGTTACAATTTCAACAGAAGGAGAAGGCCTATTTGAGAGTGTCTGCTGCTGGGGAAAAATAAATATAAGTATTCAACCTCAATTCTTGACAATTGGTTTTGAAATACAAATGCCTTTTGTGGTGGACAGGATAAATTATTTGTAATTTTAAAAATCCTGTTCAGAACTTGGAACATTTCCAAACATTTAGTATCTGATTTCAAAAACCTCTTTTTGAACTCTGTCATATTATTATTATCCCTGTTTGGTTCTTAGAGAGTTCTTCTTGTTACATGTCTACAAGTTGATTTCTGGTCCTATACCATCTTTATAATCATAGCTGTGTTTGACCTCATTGTTGCAGCAACTGTGTCTATCTATCTCATTGAGGGTCTTCTTTTTCACTGAGCCTCTACTATACAGAGCATGATATCCTTCCCCAGGAACTGGTCCCTCGTGATAACATGTCTACAGGATATGAGATAAAGTCTCTCTATCCTCACTTCCAAGGAGCATTCTGTCTATATTTTCTTCACAATAGATTTATTTGTTCTTATGGAAGTTCATGGAATATTCAATATTCTTCGCCAGCATCATAATTCAAAGGCATCAATTCTTCTTCAGTCCAGCTTTCACATGCTATGAAATGAGTGATAATACCACGGCTTAGTTCTGGCTCACCTTAGTCCTGAAGGTGACATTTTTGCTTTTTAACGCTTTAATGAGGTCTTTTGCAGCATATTTGCCCAATGCAATACACTATTTGATTTCTCAGCTCCTTCTTCCATGGATGTTGAATGTGTATCCAAGCAAAATGAAATCATTGACAGCTTCAATCTTTCTCCATTTATAGTGATGTTGCTTATTAGTCCAGTTGTGAGGATTTTTGTTTCCTTTATGTTGAAATGTACATACTGAAGGCTGTACTCTTTGATCTTCATCAGTAAGTGCTTCAAGTCTTGTTCATTTTCAGCAAGCAAGGTGTGTCATCTGCATAACCTGGGTTTCTAATGAGTCTTCCTCCAATCCTGATGCCATGTTCTTCTTCGTATAGTCCAGCTTCTCAGATTACTTGATCAGATCAAACCCACCAGCCACTCCTTGTAAGGAACATTGGGCAATCTACTTCCATAGTGATACCTCCTTGGAAACCCAAGGAGGGGTAGCTATGAGTCAGATCCAACTCAATGGCAGTGAGTTAGGTTTTTGGTTATACAGATTGAATAAATATACTGAAAGTATACAACCCTGACACACATCCTTGCTGATTTTAAACCATACAGTATCTATCGCCTTATTTGTTCAAATGACAGCCTCTTGGTCTAGTTACAGATTCCTGATGAGCACAATTAAGTGTTCTGGAATGCCCATTCTTTGCAATGTTATCCACAATTTGTTATGATCCACACAGTAGAATGCCTTTGCATAGTCAAAAACACACAGGTAAAAGTCTTTCTGTTATCCTTTCCTTTCAGCCAAGATCCATTTGATACCTGCAATGATATCCGTTGTCCCTTGTCCTCTTTTGGCAGTTCTCTGTTGATGAACTGTTGCAACCATTTTTTAGTTATCTTCAGCAAAACTTTATTCATCTTAATATTAATGATATAGCTCAATAACTTCTGCATTCTATTAAATCTCCTTTCTTCGGAATGGGCATATATATAAGAGAGTGGTTTCAATGTTGCATCCATTTGTTAAAATATCTCAATTGATATTTCATTAGTTCCTGAAGTCTTGTTTTCTTGCCAATGCCTTCAGTGCAGCTTGGACTTCTCCTATCAGTACCACTTGTTCTTGATGAGGTGCTACCTCCTGAAATGGTTGAACATCGATTAGTTCTTTTGGGTACAGTGTCTCTGTGTATTCTTTGTATCTTTCCTTGATGTTTCCTGCATCGTCAATGTATTACCCATCTTGTTGTTGTTGTTAGGTGTGGTCCAGCCTGACTCATAGTGACCCTGCGTACAACAGAACGAAACACTGCCCTGTCCTGCACTATCCTCACTGTCACTGTTATGCTTGCAGCCACTGCTGTAGCCACTGTGTCAGTCCATCTCATTGAGGGTCTGCTTTACTCACTGACCCTCTACTGTACCAACCATGGTATCCTTCTCCAGGGACTGGTCCCTTCTGACAACATGACCAAAGTATGAGAGTCAAAGTCCAGTCATTCTCACTTCTAAGGAGCATTCCAAATGTACTTTTACCAAGATACATTTGTTTGCTCTTCTGAAAGTCCACGTTATATTCAATATTCTTCACCGACACCACAATTCAAATGCATCAAGTCTCCTGTGGTCCTCCTTATTCATTATCCAGCATGTGAAGCTATTGAAAATACCATGGATTGGGTTACACACACTTTAGTCTTCAAAGGGATGTCTTTGCTCTTTAACACTTTAAAGAGGTCCTTTGCAGCAGATTTGTCCAGTGTAACACAATGTCTAATTTCTTGACTGATGCTTCTGTGGGTGTTGATTGTGGATCCAAGCAAAATGAAATCTTTTAAAGAGCAAGTAGATATGTTAATATTTAAAGCTTGTTTTTGTTAGGTGTGGTCAAGTGGATACCCAACTCATTGTAACTCCATGTGTTACAGAGTTGTTGTTGTTGTTGTTATGTGCTGTCGAGTCGGACCTGACTCATAGTGACCCCTCCTTGGGTTCTCAGGCAGTATCACTAGGGAAGTAGATTGCCCCATCTTCCTTCCAAGGAGTGGCTGGTGGGTTTGAACCACCAGTCTTCTGGTTAGCAGTCTAGTGCCGTATGCACTATGCTACTAGAGCTCCCAACCCCATGTGTTACAGAGTAGAACTGCTCAAAAACGTTTTCTTGGTTGTAATCTTCACAGAAGCAGTTTGCCAGCCCTTTCTTCCAGGGAGCTGCTGGATGGGTTCAAACTGCCAACCTTTAGGTTAGCAGCCAATCACAAACCACTTGTGCCACTCAGGCTCCACAATATTTAAAGCTAATTGAATTATTGTGTCAAGTATAAGGATAGTCTAGAAATTTTACAGATGCAATTAGTAGGTTTTAAACAAACCATAAATAAATAGTATTGTAGAATCATTTTAAGGGGTTCTGGGGTGCTGTGGTTAAGGCATTGGCTGCTAAAAGGTAGGCAGTTCAAACTCATCAGGTACTCTATGGGAAGAAGATGAGGCATATAGTTCTGTAAAGATTAATAGCCTTGGAAAACCAATGGGGGTCGCTATAAGTCAGAATTGATTCAATGGCAGTGGGCATATTTATTTGTTTTTGGTGTTACAGAATCATTTGGTTACTAGATTAGTTTCTGCATTATACAGTAAATGTTCCATCAAGGGAAATGTTTAAAGCAGACTTAAGCAGATAGGGCAGCAGGGAGCAGTGGCAGACAGGGCCGGCAGCTGGAACAGGTAAGGTGGGTGGGGGACAGTCCCCAGGCAGCAGGGAGCAGTGACAGACAGGGCCAGCAGGAACAAGGTAGGGGGAAGCCCAGGAAGTGAGCAGAGCGGTTGGAATAGCTAAGGGAGATGAACTTGTCTGTCAGTTTGTTCTACTGTGGTGGCTTGCATGTTGCTGTGAGGCTCGAGGCTGTGCCAGCAGGGGTGCCCATGGTGGACCAGTTTTGTTGGAGCTTCCAGACTGAGACAGATTAGGAAGAAGGAAGAAGCCATTCACTTCTCAAAGAATTGGCCAGTGAAAAACCCTATGAATAGTAGTGAATCACTGTCTGATATGCTACTGGAAAATATTATGAATAGCCTGGAGACATTGTCTGATACAGTGCTGGAAGAGGAGCCCCTCTGGACAGAAGTCACTAGAAATATAACTGGGAAAGGGTTGCCTCATCAAAGTAGAGCTTACCTTAATGATGTGGATAAAGTAGAGCTTTCAGGGCCTCCTTTTGCCAAAGTGGCATGACTCAATATGAGAAGAAACAGCTGTAACATCCATTAATAACTGGAACATGGAATGTACAAAGTATAAATCTAGGAAAATTGGAAGTTGTCAAAAATGAAATGGAATGCATAAAGAGTGATATCCTAGGCATTAGTGAGCTGAAATGGACCAGTTTTTGGCCATTTTGAATCAGATAACCATATGATCTACTATACCAGGAGTGACAAATTGAAGAGGAATGGTGTGGCATTCATTGTCATGAAGAATGTTTCAAGATCTATCCTGAAGTACAATGCTGTCAGTGATAGAATAATATCCATATGCCTACAAGGAAGACCAGTTAATACTACTATTATTTGAATTTACGCACCAACCACCAAAGCCAAAGATGATGAAATTGAAGACTTTTATCAACTTCTGCAATCTGAAATTGACCAAATATGCAACCAAGATGTGCTGATTATCTCTGGTGACTGGAATGCAAAAGTTGCAAACAAAAAAAAATCACCAGTAGTTGGAAAATTTGGCCTTGGAGATAGAAATAATGCTGGAGATCCCATGATAGAATTTTCCAAGACCAATGGCTTATTCAATGTAAATACATTTTTTTCAACAATGCAAACAGCAGCTATATACATGGACTTCACCAGATGGAGTACACAGGAATCAGATTGATTACATCTGTGGAAAGAGGTGATGGAGAATCTCAATATCTTCAGCTAAAACAAGGTCAGGAGCTGATTGTGAAGCAGACCATCAACTGCTCATTTGCAAGTTCAACTTGAAGTTGAAGACAATGAAAACAAGTCCACAAGAGGCAAAATATGATGTTGATTACATCCCTCCTGAATTTAGAGACCATCTAAAGAATAAATTTGATGCATTGAACACCAATGACCAAAAGCCAGAGAAATTGTGGGATGACATCAAGAATATCATCCATGAAGAAAGCAAAAGGTCATTAGAACAACAGGTAAGGAAGAAAAGACCAAAGTGTATGTCAGAAGAGACTCTGAAACTTGCCCTTGAAGGGAGAGTAGCTAAAGCAAAGGGAAGAAACAACAAGATAAAAGAGCTAAACAGAAGATTTAGAGAAGCTCAAGAAGATAAAGTCAATTATTATAATGCAATGTGTGAAAACATGGAGTTGGAAAGCCAAAAGGGATGAACACCCTCAGCATTTGTCAAGGTGAAAGAACTGAAGAGGAAATTTAAGCCTCAAGTTGCAATATTGAAAGATTCTATGGGCAATGTATTGAATGATGCAGGAAACATCAAAAGAAGATAGAAGGAATACACAGAGTCACTGTACCAAAAAGAATTGGTCGATGTTCTTCCATTTCAGGAGATGGCATATGATCAAGAACCAATGGTATTGAAGGAACAAGTTGAAGCTACACTCAGGGAAGTGGTGAAAAACAAGGCTCCAGGAGTTGATAGGATGCCCACTGAGATGTTTCAACAAACAGATGCCACACTAGAGGCACTCACTTGGCTATGCCAAGAGATTTGGAAGACAACTACCTGGCAGAATGACTGGAAAAGATGCATATTTATATCCATTCCAAAGAAAGTGATCCCAGAGAATGTGGAAATTATCGAACAATATCATTAATATCACATGCAAGTAAAATCTTACTGAAGATAATTAAAAAACAGTTACAGTAGTGTATTGACAGAGAACTTCCAGAAATGTAAGCTGGATTCAGAAGAGGATGTGGAATGAGGGATATCATTGCTGATGTCAGCTGGATCTTGGCTCAAAGCAAAGAATACCAGAAAGATGTTTACTTGTGTTTTATTGACTTTGCAAAGGCATTGAATTGTGTGGATCATAACAAATTATGGATAACATTGAGAAGAACGGGAATTCCAGAACACTTAATTGTGCTCATGAGGAACTTGTACATAGACCAGAAGGCTGTCGTTGGAACAGAACAAGGGGCACTGCATGGTTTAAAATCAAGAAGAAAATGAATCAGGGTTCTATCTTTTCACCATACTTATTTAATCTGTATGCTGAGCAAATAATCCAAGAAGCTGAACTATATGAAGAAGAATGTGGCATCAGGACTGGAGGAAGAATCATTAACAACCTGAGTTATGCAGACAACACAATTTTGCTCGCTGAGAGTGAGGATAACTTGAAACACTTACTGATGAAGATTGAAGGCTACAGTCTGCAGTATGGATTATACCTCAATATAAAGAAAACAAAAATCCTCACCACAGGACTAATTAGCAGCATCATGATAAATGGAGAAAAGATTGAAGTTGTCAAAGACTTCATATTACTTGGTTCTACAATCAACATCAATGGAAGCAGCAGTCAAAATATCTGACCTCATATAGCATTGGACAATTCTGCTGCAAAGGACCTCTTTCAAGAGCTGAAGAGCAAGGATGTTTCCTTGAAGACTAAGGTGTGCTTGACACAAGCCATAGTATTTTCTATCACCTCATGTGCATGTGAGAGCTTGACAATGGAAAAGGAAGACCGAAGAAGAGTCAATGGTTTTGAGTTGTGGTGTTGGCGAAGAATGCTGAAAGTACAATGGACTGCTAAAAGACATAACAAATCTGTCCTGGAAGAAGTGCAGCCAGAATGCTCCTTGGAATCAAGAATGGCCAGACTTCATCTCACCTACTTTGATCATGTTGTGAAAAGGGACCATTTCCTGGAGCAGGACGTCACACTTGGGAAAGTGGAGGGACAATGAAAAAGGGGAAGGCCTTCAACGAGATGGATTGGTACAGTGCCTGTAACAATGGACTCAGGTATAGCAAAGGTCGTGGGGCTGGCACAGGACCAGGCAGTGTTTAGTTCTGTACGTGAGGTGGCTATGAGTCAGAGATGACTCGATGGCACCTAACAACAACAAGATCTTAGTTTACTTTTCCAGTAAACTCCCTTTTAACAAAAATACTTCTTACTGCAATCTTAGCTGAAAATATATCATTTTATTCTCTTACAATTCATTTGTCTGCCACAGGGGTAGAGATATTGACAATAATTTATAGGTACAAGGGACAAAAACTATCTTGAGACAAAAAGAAGGAGGCAGTTAGTTCAAAAAATTAAATTGGAGATGTTCAGATTTCATAAAATAAAAATTAGCAACACCAAACATTCAATCCATTTCAAATATGAAAATAGAAAGTACAAAAATATAAGTATTAAGCGTACATTATCACTCTAATCTAATTTAGAAAATAAAATTAATAAGGACAAAGTGTTAATTCAAATAAATAATTCATTAAAAGTGGAAAATTAATCAATCATAAAAATTTGAAATTAAATAGCATTTGATCATTTATTAAATGCAAATTTACAAAGCAAAGTGAGTAAGTGGTGTCATTAATTTGTTAAGTATATTTCTGAATAAAACTGTATACTTCTTTTGTTGTTGTTGTTGTTATGTGCCGTCAAGTCAGACCCAACTCATAGCGACCCCTCCTTGGGTTTCCCAGGCAGTTTACTATGGAAGTAGATTGCCCCATCTTCCTTCCAAGGAGTGGCTGGTGGGTTTGAACTACCAGCCTTATGGTTAGTAGTCAAGTGCCTTAGGCATTATGCTACCAGAGCTACCTATTCTTTAATAGATCAAATATTGTCTTCTGGCAATTTTAGTTTCCCAAAATCCCATCTCTTTTTTAATAACTTGGAAGTGATATCTTAGAACTTTAAAAGAGAGAGAGAGAGAGAGAAATTCAACATTATATTGACAGAAACTTGAGTTTCATTTCAAAGAAAGTGTTTCTTATTTGTCTTCACTTTCTTTTGGTACATCACGTAACTCTAGTATTAATTTCAATGTTATATTTTATTCTACTTGTTTAGAAAGACTATGAACCAGAGTGGAATTTATTTTTCTAACAGAGCCTTGTTTTGCCAATTGCTCTTTTATTCTTCTTCATGAAGATTATAGAAAGCATAGAAAAATGTTTCCTAAAAATGTACCTTTATTCACTTCAAAATTTTAAGGCAACACGTGATTCTCTGCACTGCAAGATAAATAATTCAAATCCCAGGTATTTTGTTTTATAACAGGTATTGTTGTTGTTATGTGTCGTCGAGTTGGCCCCGACTCATAGCGACCCCTCCTTGGGTTTCCGAGGCAGTATCACTAGGGAAGTAGGATTGCCCAACCTTCCTTCCGAGGAGTGGCTGGTGGGTTTGAACCGCCAGCCTTCTGGTTAGCAGTCAAGTGCTTTAGCCACTATGCTACTAGAGCTCCTATAACAGGTATAATGTTAGTTAATAGTGTTACACTACAAAAAATCATATTTTGGTACCTAAAAATTTCACTGAAATATCTGAGTATCAAAACAGGAAATGTGATCACCGAAGGGCTAGAGATAATCTTCAGGATTGCTGGTACGAGGTACCCAAGTACCCTCAAGTTTCTCCAGCTCTCATCTCCACTTCCTCTGGTGAGGGGCAGAGGTGGTTATTCTCTCCAAGCGACTTCTTTAGAAGCCAGAAGACTGGCTGCCAATAGCTTTAAATTCTAAACTTGGATCCTTTCATCTATCTGTTCAAAAAGGAAAGAAGTGTTCGCCAGGGCCATTTAAAACAACTCTTAATGAAGAACTTTAAGTGTCCCCAAACCAATCACTGTGAGTACACAGTGGGGTATTTTAATTGTCCTCACTTGGGTTAGGTATCTACTCCTCAACCAATTACTGAGACTAAGAAAGTACAATCATTTACAAAAATGATAGTTTAGCCACCATTTGCATCCCAAGGCTAAAATATGAAACAAAGTGGAGCCCCAAAAGGAACAGGTGCTAGTCTCCCAAAAAAGAAAGAATACAGGTAAGCAACATAATACGTATTTGTTATTCTCAATTCACTGCCGTGAAGCCTGGACTAACTTCACAGTAGTGAGCTGAGTATAGCAAGCATGTACAGACTTTAATTGAATTTTTTAGATTAAAGAATTATTGTATATCAAGGTTAAGATTACACATGTTCCTTTATTTACTTGTTTGGAAGATATAGGAAAGGTTACAGATTGGGTTAAAATTAGACTTGACTTACGTTTATTAATGATACAATGATTAACCTGTGAGTATTCAAGATGATGATGCTATAAAATGAGCGAGAGCCCAGGAGGAGTGTTACCCTGACAGGGTTTAAAAATAACCAGATGGACAAGGGTTAACACTGATGATCAATGGTTAATAAGATGGGATGGAAGTGGAAACAACACATTGGCAATGTATCAGATGGAGTTCCTCGCCTAAGGACCTGTCACTTTAATGTGAAGAACAGATTACAAATATATTTTAAAAAAATAATATACATATATTATTTTCCGTTTTGGATAAGTGCTTTGAAGAAGATAAAATGAGCAAATGTCTGCTTGGTAAGGGTGAAAGCTGTTATTTAGTGAGGGTGAAAGCTGTTCCAGGTAAGGTTGTCAAGTAAGGCCTCTCTATGGAATTGATATATTAGCTGAGATCTGAATGATGAGATGGAGGCAACCATGTGAAGGTCTAGAGATCAGGATTCCAAGCGAAAGAAACAGTGAAGGCAAAGACCCAAAGATGGGAATGAGTTGGAAGTATTTGAATGTCAGTGATAAGGTCATTGTATCTAAAGTTTATTGGAAACATGGGAGAATGCTAGGAGAATGGATCAGAGAGAAAGGCAGGAATCAAATTACACAGTGTGTGATAGCTCAGGGTAAGAAATTGGTTTTTGAGGCCCAATTGCATAAATAATAGAAAGACCAGTAGATTTGTCATTTAGATAATATTGTTGGTGACTGTCAGTTCTATCTTGGAGGTAAAAGCCAGATTGTGCTGGTTCAAAGACAATATGAGGAAGATTCTAGGTCTGAGATTAAGTCATCACTAGAAGCTCTCTTGGTGGAGTTCCAAAAGGAGGATGCTTCCATGTAAGGACATTGAAAAGAAATAACTCGGGCCCTCTTTGATCGTTTCCTGATGTCCCTCAGGTTGGAGATTATGTTCTAATTTGCCCACAACCCATTCATATTCATGTTTAACATCAATGTTATATCTATTATGATGACTAGAGAATCTGATACTCCTAGGGGCTTTACAGAGATTGATTCTTACCATTCCAGAGTCTTCCTGATCATAATTAGCTCTATGATTATTGGGACCATGACTAGAAAGCTGAAACTGGGTCTTGATTGAACTTAATTCCGAAGAACTGATGGAAACTATCTCTGATTTTATAAACCCTGGTATGAATTAATTTTTAATGATGAACATTTCCACCACACAAAGGATTATAACAGAGTTTAAAAAAAAAAAAAAACTGATTAATTCAGACTCCAGCCTAGTTCCATTATGGTAGCATAAAGCCTAAGGAACTTGACAGCTAACCAGAAGGCTGGTGGTTCAAACCCACCAGCCACTCCTTGGAATGAAGGCTGGGCAATCTGTAGTGATACTGCCTCAGCAACCTAAGGAGGGGTCGCTATGAGTCGGGGCCAACTCAACGGCACATAACAACAACAATAATGGCAAATTTCTCTACACCACTGAGAATGTTCCTTTTAATTTCATAAATTATTCATTAACTCAACTGACTCAATTTGAAATTCAGTTTATTAATAAATACCCAAAGACAAACTTCTGGTGGAGTTTGCAGTTACTACCATATGGAAATGCTTTTAGGACAACTGGTAGACATATTTTGCTTTTGTTTATTAGAGCCTGTTACTCCATGGCCTCAGGGAAGAACTTCAAAAATGTTTCTTCTTCCTTTAGGCTTTAACAGTTTTTCAGGAAAATTATTCTTCTTCCTCACTCCAGAATGGCATGTTCCAGGAAACATTACATCCACATATTGGCCTCTATAATTCCTTTCTCACCCAGGCAGTCATTTAACCACCAGGAAATGGGTAGGAAATTAATTCCCCGTGCCCAAGCTATATGCCTGCCCGAAAAGCTGTAACACTGCTGTGTGAAAGAAAATAACACCTCATGGATTTGCTTCAGCTGACTTTTACTCAGAATATGACAAACATCTACTTGTTACTATAAGTGACTTTCCAAAAAGTGAAAAACGTATGGATTATGGGCCTGCATAACAAATTGTCCCCATCCTCCACTCATCATTGCTATCTACTTACAATGATAAATAAAACCACAAAGTGATATTGAGACTTGCCACAAACTCCAATGCAAATGCTTAGCCACATCAGGCACGTCATGTTACTGAATAACTTGGTGCCTTAGTGGGTCTACCTGTAGTACCTGAGAGGCCTCTTGCCTGGATTTGTATCTAGGCTCCTTACTTCCCAGTTTTGTAACCTAGCAAATTTCCTTAATCTCTCTATGCCTTTGTTTCCTCATATGTAAAATAAAGAAAACAATACTACTTATCTTGGAGGGTTATTGTTGTTAGGTGCCATTGAGTAGGTTCTGATTCATAGCAATCCTATGTCCGACAGAACGAAACACTGTCCCTCCAGCACCATCCTCACGACTGCTGCTGTGTTTGAGCCCATAGTTTCAGCCATTATGTCAATCCTTTTCATTGAGGGTCTTCCTCTTTTTTGTTTACCCTCTGCTATACTAAGCAGGATATTCCTCTCCTTATTACACGTCTAAAGTACATGAGAAAAAGTCTCACCATCCTTGCTTCTAAGGAGCATTCTGGCTGTTCTTCCGAGATACATTTGTTCGTTCTTCTGTCAGTCCGTGGTATAGTCGATAGTCTTCATCAACATGATAATTCAAAGAAATTCTTCTTTGGTCTTCCTTATTCATCGTTCAGCCTTCACATGCATAGGAGGCAGTTGAAAATACTATGGCTTAGGTCAGGTGCAGTTTAGTCCTCAAGCTTTTTAACACCTTTAAGGAGTCTTTTGCAGCAGATTTGCCCAAGGCAATATGTCTTTTGATTTCTTGACTGCTGCTTCCATGGGTGTGGACTGTAAATCCAAGTAAAATGAAATCCTTTATAACTTCAATTTTTTCTTTGTTTGTCATTATGTTGCTTATTGGTCCAGTTGTGATGAATATTTTTTCTTTATGTTAATCCACACTGAAGGCTGTCATCTTTGATCTTCATCAGTAAATGCTTCAAGTCCTCTTCACTTTCAGCAAGCAAGATTGTATCATCTGCATATTGTAGGTTGTCATTGGTTATAGTGTGTACAGAATTATATATATATATCAAGTACTTGATATATATATGAGCAGCCTGGCACATAGTAGGGGTCAACTATTACTGTTTTCTATAATGCATTCTGGGAAATACGATAAAAAATTCAAAAAAATTACAAATTATATGGAGCGTTGTAGAATTAAGAAGGAAATTATATAGTATCAACTTTTAAGTACAATAGGTCTTCAAGAGAAAATAAGATAAAAAAGATGAGGAACAACTCATAGAAACCATGGGGCTTGAGTGAAGGCCTGAAGGATTTGAATAGGGAGTGGAGAAAATGATGCATATATGGACACAGAGATGGAGGCAGGAAGGAACACATTCATGGAACACAGAAAAAAGACACACCAGCCTAGAAACCAAAGGATTAGAAGGAAGAGCAGGATGTGAAATTGAACAAAGCTAAACTAATTTATGATGGGCCCGGCAGTGACTAGAACAGTCCAAACTTCCTTGGATTAAAACAAGACAAAACAAAACAAAATGCATACATGCACACATACATATAATTAGAGAAGACTTTGACAGAAAATTATTTAATGAACATGATGTTTGTATGATGACATAGAAACTTACCAGAAATTCAGTCATACAATGACCACTGCTGCAGGGAAAATGGAGACTCCAAATATCTCTTAATTTTACTTTTCCCACCATGTACTATCTACATTTCTTTGCTCCCCTTTGCTGCAAAACCCCTCAAATTTTTCTATACTTATTATCTATTATTCCTTCCTTCCCATTATTCCTTATTCTGCTTCATAGGCTTTTACCCCATCACTCCACTGAAACTGCTCATGTCAGTGATGTGCAAATTACAAAATCCAATAGTCAGTTTTTGTTTTTCACCTTACTTGAACTGTCAACAGCATGTAACACAACTGATTATCATGTCCTCCTTATACACTTTCCCCATTTGCTTTTCAGGATGCCACACACTCCTACCTCACGGGTTGTTTTTCCTCAACTTCTTTCAATGGCTCTTGCTTTTCTTCCATCCTCTTCATGTATGAAAGCCCCGGGGCTCAGCCCTTGGTCTTCTTGTCATCTCTATCTACACTCTCTCCCAGTCCCATGAATTGACGTATCATCTGTAACAGATGACTCCCAAATATATATATATATATATATATATCTTCATCCCAGATCTCTCTAATAAACTACAGTCTTGGTCCTTCTAAACAACTTCATTTAGAAGTCTAATAGACATCACAAATTTAACATATCCAAATCAGAACGCCTAATCTTTCTCTCCGGGAGCTCTGGTAGCATAGTGGCTAAGTCACTTGCCTGCTAACCAGATGGCTGGCAGTTCAAACCCACCAGCCACTCCTCGGAAGGAAGGTTGGGCAATCCTACTTCTGTAGTGATACTGCATCGGAAACCCAAGGAGGGGTCTCTATGAGTCGGGGCCGACTCGACGGCACATAACAACAACAACAATCTTTCTCTCCAGACTTGCTCTATCTGCAACCTTCCCAGTTCAGTTGATGGCAACTGTTACCCAGTTACTCAGATTAAAAATCTATACATCATTTTTCATTCTACCTTCCCATCCAATCTATCAGACATGCCTAATGACTCTACTTTTAAAACATATGTAGAATTAAACCACTTTTTGTCACGTCCTCTGCTACCATAGTCATCTAAGCCACCCAAACCTCTCACATTACTCCAATGACCTGTCTTCTGGCTCCTATTTTTCCCCACTTACAGCCTATTTTCAATGAAATAGCCAATCTCCCCTGGTGGTCTAGTGGTTAGGATTCATTTTCTCAATACAACAGCCAGAAGGATTGTTTTTATTCAGATAATGGCACTTCTCTGCTCAACACCTTTCGATGACTCCTCATTTTACTCAAACTAAAAAACAAAGTCTTAAAATTGCCTACAAGTCTCTTCATGACCTACAGCTTCTACCCAATTATCGCTATGACTTTATCTTCTACCATTTCTCCCTTGCTCCCTCTATTCCAGTATTTTTTTCTGGTAGCTTCCTTGCTGGTTTTAAACTCTTTGCACTTCTGTTATTATTGTTCCCTCTGCATTTGATGGCTTCTCCCATGTCTACTTAGCAAATTCTCTCACCTCCTGCAAACCTTTGCTAAACTGTCACTTTTCCAGTGAGGTTTACCTGACCATTCTATTTAATACTGAAATTAACCGTAACCCAGAACCTTGGTAGCCAGTACTATGATTTCTTTCCTCCCATCTCTTTTTGTACATAGCACTTGCCATCTTCTAAAATTCTACTTTATCTACTTCTTCATTATTATTTCATAATGCAGATAGGAGTTCTGGTAGGGTGGTGTCTAAAGGCACTTGACTGCTAACCAGAAGGCTGGTGATTCACACCCACCAGCCACTCTTTGGAAGGAAGATGGGGCAATCTACTTCCATAGTGATACTGCCTTGGAAACCCAAGGAGGGGTCACTATGAGTCGGGTCTGACTTGATGGCACATGACAACAACAATGCAGATAGCAGAATATTTGAGGAAGGGATCATTGTCTATTTTGTTCACTAGTGTATCCCAAGCTTCTAGAGCTACCTAGCACATAGTAGGAACTCAGTAAATATTTACTGAATGACTAAATGGGGAGGGAGAAGAGGAACAGAATAAATATTTTGAAAGAAAATAATAGGGCTTATAACAGCCTATATAATGAAGGATGAAAATAAATATTAGTAAAGAATGATTACAAAAGAATGGATTTGAATAGACAATTCTCCAAAAGTCAGTGGCCAATAAACAATTGCAAAGATACTCAACATCTTTAATAATTAGGGAAATGTAAATCAATACATAGTAAATGCCAGTTCACACTTCCAACAACTGTTGGTCAAGGATATGGAAACACCGAAGCTTTTACATATTGCTTCTGAGAAAGTAAAATGGTGCTTTCAGTTTGGAAAACAATCTGGCAGTTTCTTAAAAAATTAAGCATAGAGTTGCCACATGACTCAACAATTCTACCTTTAAGTACATACTCAGAAGAAATGAAAATATATTCACACAAAAACTTGTACACAAGATTTTAGAGCAGCTTTATTTATAATTTGCAGCAGATTTGTTCAAGGCAAATGGCCTACTGTTCAGCCATAAACATGAATAAAATACTGATATTTTAGGATTCTACTTACGTGATACGAACAAAATAGCCAAATACATACATCTAGAAGGTAGACTAGTGGTCTCCAGAGACTGAGAAAGGGAGGAATGGGGATTGACTGATAATAGGGATGAAGAAAAATGTGAAGTGATAAAATGTCCTAGAGCTCCTTCTTGTGAACTGACTGAAAAGAACAGAATTACACACTCTAAGAGAATGAATTTTATGAATTATATAAAGTAAGTAAATAAATAAATCATACTGGATTAAATATTTCTTAGGTGAATAAAGAAATCTAAAATATGAAAATTTTTCCTGACACTAAAATTAAAAAGGAAATTACAATGCAAATCCTTATATCAGGTACTTTTAGATAATATAATAGATGCTGCCTTTCACTGTGGTTTTGCCTAAGACATAGAAACATGATCCAAAAGTATTTTTTTTGTTGTTGCTTTTTTGTTTTTTGCTATTGACCAGATCTAAAAGATTAGGGCATAAAATAAAATTGCTACTAACTCCATACAGGTATTTTTTTCCAAAACAGAACAGTCTAAACACACCATTCCAGATGATCTCACATTATATAGAAGACAGAGCTTGTGGAGCAAAGAGGCATGGAGAGTCACATTCCTTTAGACCAACTTCCTGATATACCAGATGTCTCAACTGAACATTTGGCAAATATTAGAGGACAGTCTAAATTCTGATTTATATGGTTGGTTAAATAAATGTCCATATGTTTTTGATACTGGACGTGCAGTTAGCAAAGTCAATATACTGTCATGAGAATTTAGGGGTTTGATTTATACCCTTGTATAATCAGATAGTTATCATACTTCTAGTATGGGGTAACTCTAGAGATACCTGCAGGATGGGGTAAAAAGTTTTCCAGATTCAACAGAGAACTCTGAATCTTCTCATTTGGACAAGCTCTTAGTTGAAAGTCTAGCATTTGTACTATAAAATATACATTATTTAGGTCTAAAAATCTACAAGTGCAAGTTGTTTTTTAATCAACTGTCACCACTATGAAAATATTTTAGTAGAACCCTTGAAAAACATGTAATTTGGGGTAGTCTTGCATCCTGGATGAACCAACTCCAAAATGTACTACTATCTCAAGTAGATGAATGACCTACTTGGAGTCAGAATATGTTAGTTTTGAACACTACACTACAATGATGTTCTCTATAAAATTAGCGAATGAATAAATGATGGAATGAGTGGGTTTATACTATAGTATCAAGATAAGAGTTGAATGCCCTTCTTGTATGATTTTAAGGACTGGTATGTATTACACTACAGAAATGTACCATTCTCAGATGAAAGAAAACAATGTTTTTTTTTTCTTTTCTAATTTTATGTTCTTAGTTGTTCATTCATATGTTTTCCACATCAAACTGTGAGCTTTTTCATGATAGTATTTACATCTGCATCCTCCACAGAAAGTCTAGTACTAGGTCGCGAATCAATACCTTAAAAAGATAGAGGGAGAAGGTGACTACTTTTAAAAGTTCAAGTTTCTGGTGTAGAATATGTTCGAAGGTGTAAATACAGGTGGTATAGTGGACACTCCATTCTACAAGCTAAGAAGGAGAGTAATTTCCTCTGGCAACTGAAGTGAGGGTCAATGACTAGTCCTGGCCAGAACTTCCCACCATGGACTTTCAATCAATGAGTCAAAAGAGAGAGATCACATAGAGTTGATTTGAGGTATCAGTAGCAAAATAGTGAATTTGCAGCTTGTCCCCAGACATGATGGTAACAGAGCAGCTTCCTAAGCAGTCCCTTCCCATGACAGGAATTTGACTTCATCTTGCCAATTGTATTTGTCCCTTTTCTATTCTGAATTTCATCAATTCATGAGTCTCCTGAGTAAACTGAAGAGAAAATGTGAAGGTAATCAAAAAGTATAAAAATATTAAGTTCATCTTTCTTACTTATTTCCTCAGAAAATCTACCCATTTACCCATTACCTAAGTCAAATAAAAGAAGCTCTGGTGGCACAGTGCCTATGGCATCTGACTGCTAACCAGAAGGTTGGCAGTTCAAACCCACCAGCTGCTCTGTGGAAGAAGATAGGACAATCTACTTCCATAAAGATTTACCACCTCAAAAATCTGAAGCAGGTCATTATGAGTCAGAACTGACTTCATGGCAGTGACTTTAAGTTTGATAATTCAAATAATAGTTATGATTTTCCAACTACATTCTTCTCTCTCATTTTCCTAGTGCTTCTGTGAAAGAATAAATATCCAGAATAAAAATATCTAAAGCTCTATTTAGATTTTTTAATATCTAAAAGCATCTAAAATATTGAATTTCCATTTTCCCATTATGTTGAAGAAATGGAGTAAAAAAGATTTATTAAGAATTCAATATGTACACAATTGCCAAAAGGTGAAAACATACCAAATGTCTATTAACTGATGAACAGATGAACAAAATGTGATATAGCCATGCAATGGAATAGTATTCAGTCATGAAAAACAATGAGGACTGACACATGCTACAACATGGATTAACTGTGAAAACACTATGCTAAGTGGAAGAAATCTGACACCAAAGGTCACATATTTTATGATTCAATTTATATGAAATATGCAGAACAGATAGATCCATAGAGATAGAAAGCAGATTAGTGGTTGCATGGATCCAGAGGAGAGTAGAGTGACTGCTTAATGGGTACAGAAGTTTTCTTTCAGGATAATGAAAGTGTTCTATTAATAGATAATGGTGAAGTTAGCACAACACTGTGAAAGTGTAAATGCCACTGAATTCTATGCTATAAAATGGTTAAAATAGTGAATTTTATGAGTATCAAAATAAGATAAAGTCCAATATGCAAATAAATAGAAGAAATGCAAAATATTTGAAACAAGATTTGTTCTGTTTGTAATACAACAGGTATATTCAGGGTGACTTTTCAAAATAACTTTTCTGGTTGTAAATTCTTGTAGTTCTGGCTTTCACATAGAACTCTCAATGGCATTATCCATCATTATGTAATCAAGTTTTCATATTAAGAAATTATCTTGGGCCTATGGTGAGAGAAGGGAGCCCTGGTAGCATAGTGGCTAAGGCACTTGACTGCTAACCAGAAGGCTGGCGGTTCAAACCCACCAGTCACTCCTTGGAAGGAAGGTTGGGCAATCTACTTCTGTAGTGATACTGCCTCGGAAACCCAAGGAGGGGTCGCTATGAGTCAGGGCTGACTCGACGGCACATAACAACAACAACAATGGTGAGAGAAAATATGAAAGATAAGCATATACAAAAGACTTTTTGTTGTCTCTGATAACAATCGTAGCCTTTATTTAGACACAATAAGGAAGCTGGGAAAATTTTTTTTTATAAATCTTCCACTCTAGGAGAATTTGAAGTTCTCTTATTGTAGATTAGCATCATTTATTCAGTTTCCCAAAGATATGGGTCTTTACATGAGCTAAATGGGGTCAAGATGCTGATATTTACATAATTTTTCAAATTGGGATAACAAAATTTTACTGCTGGCTGCTGCCCTATCATTGAATGGATCATTATTGTAAGTGTGTTTGAAGAGTGCTCAGTGGAATCCCAGAAATGTCATTTGCTCTATTTTGTTAACAGAAAAATGTTTTGATATAAGCATCAGAATGATGGTTTGAAGCTGATCTCAAAAAGTAACTGGAATTGGGAATGAAAGAGAAAGCTCTTTCAAGTAAAAGCACCGACGGAGTCTTTGCTCAATAAATCTTATTTCAGAATGATGTGCAAAAGGACAGAATTTCTATGTCAAATTACAGCCAAAAAAAAAAAAAAAAAAAACCAACTCACTGCCATAGAGTTGGATCCGACTTATAGCGACCCCTCCTTGGGTTTCCAAGGCAGTATCACTACAGAAGTAGATTGCCCAATCTTCCTTCCGAGGAGTGGTTGGTGGGTTTGGACCACCGGCCTTCTGGTTAGCAGTCAAATGCCTTTAGCAGGTTATGTTGTTGTTAGGTGCCATGGAGCCAATTTCAACTTATAGAAATCCCCTGTGACAGAGCAGAACTGTCCCACAGGGTTTTCTAGGCTGTAATCTTTACAGGAGCAGACTACCAGATCTTTCTTCTGTGGGGCCACCAGGTAAGTTCAAACTACCAACATTTTGGTTAACAATCAAGCTCTTAACTGTTGCTCCAAGAGGGCTACTTAGTAGATTATACTTCCTGAGACACATGAATTCTGAGACACATGCATTCTCAAATTTAACATATGAGAATTATATGTTAAGATAATTTATAGCATCTTAGTATTATTCTCAAATGCTCATAATTTAGTATATGAGAATAATATTAAGATATTTTGAAAATCTAGAAACAGATTTTCCCTGCTTCTGGGCAAGAAAGTGTTTTTTTATCCATCCTTTGCCCTGCTTCCAAAAATAAATATAAAACAGCACTCTTTCCACAGCAAAGGAGTTCTGTGACCCTCCATTGGAGATCCTGAAGTAAGAAGTGGAGGTTTTGTAGAATCTTTTATAACATCTCACTCTCTCATCCAAGTACAAATATAATCTGAACCACATCCAAAGATTTTTGAAAATAGTATTTAAATTGAGTTTCATATGAGTTTGCTTTTATAGTGCTGTGAATGTGAGTTAAATACCTCAGAGATATTCCTAGTCCTCACCTCTCTCATTCCCATTATTTTATAATCTAGTCTCTCTTAAGGAGCTCGGGTGGTATAGTGCTTAGGCATTTGGCTGCTAACCAAAAGATTGGTGGTTTGAACAAGCTAGCCACTCCACAGAAGAAGGATGGGGCAATCTGTTTCCATAAAGATTTATAGCCTTGGAAACCCAGTGGAGGTCACTATGCATCAGAATCAACTCAATGGCAATAAGTTTGGTTTGCTTTGAGTGCCTCTTGGTTAGAGAAGAGAGAGCAAGAAGTTGGATCCCAGCCATAATATCTGACTTTATGGGAGTCAAAATTCTATTTTATTTTAATTCTAGAATTTTAGAACTCGTTTTTCTTTTATTTCTCGCATTTATACTTTTTCCCAAACTCTCATACACATCAGCGGTAAAAGGAATATATATTTGAAAGGAGTATGGTTGTGTATGTGTATACAGTGAAAATATTTCATATGTACACATACATTTACATATATACACACATATTTCATGCTCATTCATGCATACAAATGTATATATTCTAAAATCCTACAAATTACTTCATTCCATTCCTGGTGACCACCACTCGTCTGTCAGTTTGTGATCCTGTGGTGGCTTGTGTGTTGCTGTGAGGCTGGAGGCTATGCCACCAGTATTTCAAACACCGGAAGAGTCACCGATGATGAACAGGTTTTGGTAGAGCTTCTGGACTGAGACAGACTCAGAAGAAGGAAGGGGCTGTCAAGTTCTCAAAAACTTGGCCAGTGAAAATTTTATGAATAACAGTGAAACACCGCTGACATATTATTGGAAAACTTTGGGAATAGTCATGAAACATTGTCCAATATAATGCCAGGAGATGAGCCCCTCAGGTCAAAAGGCATTCAAAATATGACTGGGAAAGAGCTGCCTTCTCAGAGTAGAGCTGACCTTAATGATGGGGATGGAGTAAAGCTTTTGGGACCTCCATTTGCTGATGTGGCATGAGTCAAACTGAGAAGAAACAGCTGCAAACATCCATTAATAATCAGAACATTGAATGTATGAAGTATGAATCTTGGAAAATTAGAAGTTGTCAAAAATGAAATGGATTGCATAAAGATTGATATCGTAGGCATTAATGAGTTGAAATGGATTGGTTTTGGCCATTTTGAATCAGACAACCATATGATCTACTATGCCTGGAATGACAAATTGAAGAGGAATAGAGTGGCATTCATCATCAAAAAGAATGTTTCAAGATCTATCCTGAAGTACAATGGTGTCAGTGATAGGACAGTATCCATATGCCTACAAGGAAGACTAGCTAATACTACTATTATTCAAATTTACTCACCAAGCACCAAGCCAAAGAAGAAGAAATTGAAGATTTTTACCAACTTCTGCAGTCTGAAATTGACCAAACATGCAATCAAGATGTGTTGATTATCACTGATGATTGGAATGAAAAAGTTGGAAACAAAGTAGAATCATTGATAGTTGGAAAATATGGCCTTGGTGATAGAAATAATGCTGGAGGTCACATGATAAAATTTTTCAAGACCAACAACTTATCCATTGCAAATACCTTTTTTCAACAAGATAAATTTGAATAACAGTCATATTAACGGGTCTTCCTTGTAGGTGTATGGATATTATCCTATCACTGACAGCACTGTACTTCAGGACAGATCTTGAAACATCCTTTGTGATGATGAATGCCACACCATTCCTCTTCAAACTGTCATTCCCGGCATAGTAGATCACACGGTTGTCTGATTCAAAATGGCCAAAACCAGTCCATTTCAGCTCACTAATGCTATGGATATCAATCTTTATGTGTTCCATTTCATTTCTGACAACTTCCAATTTTCCTAGATTCTTACTTCATACATTCCATGTTCTGATGAGTGATGCCACATCAGCAAATGGAGGTCTCGAAAGCTTTACCTTATCCATAGGAGTAAGGCTGGGTTTACTCAGATGATGCAGCTCTTTCCCAGTCCTATTTTGAGAGCCTTCTAAGCTAACTGGACTATTCATAAAGTTGTGCGTAATGTATCAAACAGTGTTTCTTTGCTATTCATAAGGTTTTCCCTGGCCAATTATTTGAGAAGTGGATGGCCTCTTCCTTCTTCCTAGTCTGTCTCAGTCTGTAAGCTGGGCTGATACCTGTGCACCATGTGCATCCCTCTGGGTTAGAAACACCAGTGGCTCAGCCTAAAAACTCACATCAACACGTCATCATAGTAGGACAAACCGACAGACAAGTTTGCCTCCCTGTTGGAAACCTCTTGTACCACCCTTACCTGGGTTCCTGTGGCTGAATGGAGAGTAGCTAAACCAAATTGAAGAAATTACAAGATAAAAGAGCTGAACAGAAAATTTTGAAGTCAATTATTATAATGAAATGTACAAAGATCTGCAGCTAGAAAACCAAAAGGGAAGACACATGCAGCATTTCTCAAGCTCAAAGAACTGAAGAAAAAATTCAAGCCTTGAGTTGCAATACTGAAAGATTCTGTGGGCAAAATAATAATGGAAGAAACACCAATAGAAGATGGAAGGAATACACAGAGTCACTGTACCAAAAAGAATTGGTTGATGTTTATCCATTTTAGGAGGTGGCATCTGACCAAGAACCAATGGTATTGAAGGAAGAAGTTGAAGCTGCACTGAAAGCATTGGCAAAGAACAAGGCTCTAGGAATTGAAGGAACACCCATTGACATATTTCAACAAATGGATGCTGTGCTGCAGCATCTCTTGTCTCTGCCAAGAGATCTAGAAGACAGCTACCCTGCCCACTGACTGGAAGAGATTTTTATTTGTATTCATTCCAAACAGATGTGATCCTATGAATATGGAAAGTATCAAACAATATCATTAATATCACACACAAGTAAAATCTTGTGGAAGATAATTCAAAAACAGTTGTAGCAGTATATTGACAGGGAGCTGCCAGAAATGCAAGGTGGATTCAGAAGAGGATGTGGAATGAGAGATATCATTGCTGATGTCAGATGGGTCTTGGCTGAAAGCAAAGAATACCAAAAGGATGTCTACTTGTGTTTTATTGACTATGCAAATATATTCAATTGTGCGGATTATAACAAATTATGGGTAACATTGAGTAGAATGGGAATTCCAGAACACTTAATTGTGCTCATGAAGAACTTGTACATAGACCAGGAGGCTGCTGTTTGAACAGAACAAGGGGATTCTGCATAGTTTAAAAATCAAGAAAGGAGTTGTACCCTTTCACCATACTTATTCAATCTTTATGCTGAGCAAATAATCTGAGAGCTGGACTATGTGAAGAGGAATGTAGCATCAGGATTGGAGGAAGTCTTTAATAGCCTGTGATATGCAGATGACACAAATTTGCTTGGTGAAAGTGAGGATGACTTGAAGCCCTTACAGATAAAGGTTGAAGAATACAGTCTGCAGTATGGATTACATCTCAACATAAAACAAAAATCCTCACAACTGAACCAATAAGCAGCATCACAATAAATGGATAAAAGATTGAAATTGTCAAAGATTTTATGTTACTTGTTTCTATAGTCAACACCAATGTAAGCAGCAGTCAAGACACCAGAAAACGTATTGCACTGGGCAAATGTGCTGCAAAAGACCTCTTTAAAGTGCTGAAGAGGAAAGATAACTCTTTGAAGACTAAGGTGCACTTAATCCAAGCTATGGCATTTTTAATGGCCTCATATGCATGCGAGAGCTGGACATTGAATAAGGAAGACCCAAGAAGAGTTGATGCTTTTGAGTTGTGGTGTTGACGAAAAATACTGAAAGTACCATGGACTGCCAAAAGAACTAACAAATATGTCCTGGAAGAAGTGCAGCCAGAATGCTCCTTGGAAGTGAGAATGGCCAGTCTTCATCTCACCTACTTTGGTCATATTGTCAGAAGAACCATTCCCTGGAGAAAGATATCATGCTTGGTAAGTGGAGGGTCAATGAAAAAGGTGAAGACCATCAACAAGATGGATTGGCACTGTGGCTGCAAGGATGGGTTCAGGTATAGCAAAGCTTGTGAGGCTAGCACAGGACCGGGCAGCGTTTCATTCTGTTGTACATAGGGTCACTAGATTCAGACTGACTTGATGGCACCTAACAACAACAATAACATTTATGAAGAAACTGATAAAAGTAAACCCCACAAAATAGCAAGTATACAAGTTTCACAGTATCTATTTCACGTGTGTTTTGTATCCAAGCTGGAGGGAGTGTCTTCATTTTACTAAGAAGCAAACATGGTCAACTTTTTCCTGATTTACATTTCCTGCAGTACTTAGGGTTACTGCAGAACTGCAGAAGTTCCTGCAGAACTTCAAGTTCTGATTCCCAGTTTATTTAAAAATATGTATTGCTTAAAAAGGAGCTTTCTATAACCTCTTGGGAAGAATTGAAAGATTTTTCCATGCAGGTTGCTTGGAGGAAACCATCACAATCCTTTTATACATTATGAAAGCATTTCATTTCAGAAGTACTTAAAATACAATTACTTCATTTACTTTTCAGGTTACATCAAAGTCGGTTTTCAGCCTACACTCTTCAGAGCAGGTGCTGGTAGTTACACTGGGTCCCCTCACCTAATTCATTTCCCTGCTTTGGAGGACTGTTTGTTTGAGAGCACTCACTCACTATGTGTTCATAAGGAAGACATTATTGCCAAGTTCCAGGAAGCCCTCTGAGAAACTTGTCAGGGCTACAAACTACTGACCTTACCCTAAACCCATCTGCTTGCAGGCCAGCTGACTCAGTGCCTCCTGCCATCCATCGGCACACACGTGGTGTTCTGTGGCAGATCTGTGAACAGTCAGGAATGAAGAGGAGTTCACATTTTTAGAGAGGGTCACTGGGAAGAAAAAAAAACAACAAAAACTCTAATGAAAAACATTTCTTCTTGTGGAACCAAATGATGTCTTTCTATGCCCTTGCTGGACTTGCAATCCTGCATTGTTATTTATTTTAGTTAAGAAACATATGATGGTTTCCTATCCTGTATAAATCACTGTTCTAAGTGTGGTGGAGGATTTGAAGGGAAAAAAAAATAAAAAGAATTAGCAATGGTCTCTGATGTAAAAACAAAAACTCTTAGATTCTAGTGAAAGTGGCTGGCAGTTCTTGACTTTTCTTTATGAGTTAAAAGGTGGATAGAGGCAGGACCCACTTCCATGAATTTACCTAGGAATTTGTATAATTATCGGCTAGTTGTAACTTTGTGTCCCAGAATGATTCAAAGAACTCAGTTGCTAACTAAAAAGGTTAGTGGTTAGAAGACACCCAGTGATGACGGGACGAAAGCCCTGTCCATCAAAATGGAAACTTGTTTGTCTGTTTTTCCCCAGTTGAAAGTCTATTCATATCACTTCCTCTCAAGGAAGCCTGTGAGAATGCAAGTGTGTGAGAGTGATGATATTTTAGGGATGGCTGGTATATAAGCTAACTCTTATTTTACAAAAGAGCATCCTCTGTGCTTAATTAGGCACAGAGCATTTGTGAAACAGTCATTGATCCCAACGCGCACGGAATCATGATCTGACCGGATGATACAGAGCTGAGTGAATGGAGAGAGTGATGAGTGTGGGATGGTGGAATTATTCAAAGTCAAGATTACAAACTGCAACACAGGAATTGCTGGTGGAAGATGCCTTTAAATCCTGTCCCTGTAAAGAAGTAGATGATCGAAGTCCCATTCTTATCTGGAGCAGAAGTATAGGGAAGATGGAGGGACATCTTTGTATCCTATCCCAGGAGAGGTAACTCACTAGAAGTTCCCTGCTGTGGAGTTGATTCTGACTCAGAGCGACCCCTGTTGGGTTTCTGAAACTGTAAATCTTTACAGAAGTGGATTGCCCCATCTTCCTTCTGTGAAACGGTTGGTAGGTTTGAACTGCTGACTTTCTGGTTAGCAGTCAAACGCTTTATCCACTATACCACCAGAGTAGATGATAAAAAATTAAGTGCTGATTCTTACTGAAGCTGGATAGAGTGGAAGGAGTTTTTAAAAAAATACTATTGTAGACCCTGCGTGATGCAAACTGTTAGCAAGCTCAAATGTTAAGTGAGAGGTTACAGGTTCAGTGCTCCCAGAGCCACCTCAGAAGAAAGGCCTGGTGACCTAATTACAAAAAACCAGCCATGGAAAACCCCTTGGAACACAACTCTGCTCCAACACACAGGAGATCACCATGAATCGGAATCTTGACAACAAAATTTTATATTTATTAGCACTTAGGTGAGTTAGAAAACTTTGAATCCATTTTTTAAATATATATTCCAGTTCCCATAAAGTCCATTCCATCTCATGGTGGCCTCGTAATGTGTCAGAGTAGTACTGCTCTCCACGGGGTTTTTAGTAGCTGTGATCTTCCAGCAGGAGCTCCGCAGGTCTTTCTTCCAAGGCACCTCTGGGCAGATTTCAAATAAAGAAATAACTTGGGGGAAGTTTTCTGTGAGTTGGAAATAATATATATAGATCTCTGTCTGATTTTATAATAGTAAAACTAGACGAACATGCTTAGTAAAATCAGTGAAGGAATTTAGGATTAATTTTGCTTAAATGGCTGACAGGGATTAGCATGTGTAAAAGATGGCAGAAAAGAACAGCTTACCACAGTCCCATTCATCTGAACTGTCTGAACAGTCTGGTTTGCCATTGCACCACAGGCCACGTGACACACAGTCGTGATTTGCACATTCAAGTTCATCACGTTGGCAAAATGCTGGCACAGGGGACATAATTTAAGAAGAGAAAGATTTTAGAAATAAATGTGATTGTCAGTAACAGGCATATTATAATTTGTCAGTAGGAGCATAGAAGGAAGAAAATGTGGCCTTGAGAATCTCCAAACAGGTATCAAGGCAGAAAGACAGGATGAATAAAATCTCATTGAACAGATGTCAGTTTATACAGATAACAGCCATTTAAACAGAATTGCTGTCTCCAAGGGATGAGGATCTCTGGTTCTGAAATATGGATCAAGAACTCCTATTCATAGCAACAGAGCTATTAAAGATCAGAGAAACCAAAAAAAAAACAACAACAAAAAAAAACTTGCTCCCATCAAGTTAATTTTGACTAACGGCAATCCCAGGAGTTACAGAGTAGAACTGTTCTGTAGGGATCTTGGCTGGAATTGTCAAAGGGATCTTGGCTGTAATTGTCAAGGAAGCAGATCACCAGGACTTTCTAACACACCACTGCTAGGTGGCTTGTAACCATCAGCCTGTAGGCTAGTAGTTGAGTGCAAACTGTTTGCACTACTCAGGGACCTTAAGATGGGAGAACAGGGTTAAAATCTGAAATAGCACGAGCCAAGCACTTGGAATGAACAGACTGATGTCACCATAGGAAGAAATCAAGCCCTATCTACATAAATGTTTATATTTTACATAAAAGGAAAGAATAACCTCTAGCTACAGACCGTTGCCTCTCAGAGTCATATACTAATTCTCTCTTGTGTTTTTAAAAATAGAGTAAACCTCCCCAATTGCCTAGCCATTCTTTTCTTCCCTTTCTCATTTTTCAAAGGGCACTCTGATGTTGTTGGAGCACTCACACCATCTCAAGCTCCAGGGGAGAGAGCTGGTTAGTTGAAGCTGTACATGGCATTTTTCTGACTACAATTATTTTTCACTTTAGGAGAGAACATGTGATGCGAGATCAGGGCCTCGGCTGATGGTTTAGAGGGCTGTGCTTTGCAAGAGGGTTGCTACCCAATGCTGGTGGAGACTCATGCCCTAGCCTGGGACTGCAGCAGTCAGGAGGAGACATCTTTTTCCAGTTGGTCTTCCCAGAGGTGGTGTTTGTGTGATTCAGCTGTTTGCAGGAGGTGTCATTTCTAATCTATACAAAGACTCCAGGCTGCCAACCAGATCGTGCCCCAAACTGGCCAATCTGAACGAATCCCTTTATGATGCTCCAGAGATGAGAGGAGAGGTTCTAGTCCCTTCCCACCAGATGTGATTGAGGAAGTATGGTGCATCTGGTACTGTTGGCAGACATCTTTTGACCTTGGTGAGAGCCAGGCTGAGGTTAAGAAAAACTAAAAGAATCACATAAAAGGCATTAAATTTCCACATGCAGCCACAACAGTCTACCCTACACTTGACTTTTTAATCTAATAATATAAGACATATGTTATATGTATTATCATAAAAGGTAATAAATGTCTTCACTGTCTAAGCCAGTTAGAGTTGGGTTTTCTGTTACTTATAGATAAAACATCTTAAGAAATAAAATAACTTTATTTTCTGATTTGGAAAGTAATGGTCATTCAGTTAGAAAATTTAGAGAAGACAGAAAAGCACAAAATTTAATAATTCCACTACCCAGAGATTATAATTGTTAACTTATTTTTATGACCTTCTTATCTTTTTCTATATGTAGATAGAAGTACTTTTAAAACTCAGGAAAATAGCACACATAATACTTTATATTTTGCTTTATTGAATGAATAATATAATAAACTCAAGAGAAATTGTTCTCTAACTTAGTTTTTAGTGTTTGCATATTATTTCATTTTATTCCTGTATCACAAATATCCTCTATTTTTAGATATTTCGGTGTTTTTTTTTTTAAATTATCCATGTTATACATAATGCTATAATAATTTCTTGCATATATTTTTAAACACTTTTGATTGGATTTTAGCGTATATTCTTAACATGGGTATTTTGGTCAAAAGGTGAAACATATTAAAAGCTACAACATATGAATCCCGAGCTTGTATACAAAGGGAGAAATAGTTTGTGTTTAAAATTAAAATGTCATGTTGACAACTTGACTTAAGCACTTACAGCAGTTTTTTTCATCCATGTTATCAGGGCAGTCAGGAAACCCATCACAGATCACTGTGTACTTCAAGCATTGTTTATTGGACGGACATTCCCAAAGATCTCTCTCTTTACAGCCTACAGACAGAAGAAAAGGTTATTTACAAGAGATGTGAAGGTGAAAGAATGATTAATTTGATCAAGCAATGTAGAAACATTACAGCATAAAGGCATGATTTCTTTTTTCTTGAAGAGTTTTGACTGATAGAAACTATGTAATGTAGTATTGAAAGTAGAAATACCCAATAATGTGTGTACTGCAACATACATAGTACAGACACTCTAATCCAAGATCAAAAGTGACATACAGGCAGTGGGAAAAAATGAAAAAGCAACTATACATTCATGTGCATCTTTAGCTGTTCCTTTTCCTTTCTGAGTTAATTTGCTAATGCATAATACTTTTCTATAAAAGTACTACTAAAGGCAGTGTTTCGTTCTGTTGTACATAGGGTTGCTGTCAGTCAGGAGCTGACTCGATGGAACCTTACAACAAGAAATCCATTACTTTATAGAAGTCACATATTCAATGCTGGAAATTTTATCAGTTAATGTGACACAGTAACATAATTTTCACAAGCTCGGGGTAGGGCTATAAGTTTATTGCTAGAAAAGAACATCACACTTGGGAAAGCAGAGGACCAGTGAAAATGCAGGAAATCTTCAATGAGATGGAGTAACACAACAGTAGCACAATGAACTCAACCATACCAATGACCCTGAAGATGGCCAGGAGCAGGCAATGTTCTGCTCTGTTACAAAAAGGTCACCATGAGTGGACTTTATGTATTTACTAAGAATAATAAATCTACACTTAAACTATACTTTGCCTATCAAATAGCAAGCAGTTGTGATGAGCTTCATAAATGCCATGTGATTCAAATACAGTGCATCTTACATGTTTGCTAAAATCTACCAATAGCGTGGTGCAGTCTGGACATTTCAGTCAGATCCACAGCCCTCCTCAGGCTGGCAGGTGTGCGAGAGCAGCAGCTAGCACTCAGCAGGCATTCACCACTCACATCTTTGAAATGGAATTTAATTCATGTAAGGGACAAAAAGTCTCATCTCCAGGAAAAGATAATTTGATAATTTAGTTCAATGCGAGTGAAACACAAAGCAGTGCTCAAATAAGGAGTTTCTTTAAAAAAAAAAAAAAAAAAAAAAAAAGTTAACATCTGACTTATTATAAAGAATTCAGAGAAACTTCAAAGACAATTGAGTCAAGTTTCTTGGATCCATCATAAGAAAAACTCTATGCATTTTTTAAAAAATACCTCAATGAAAAGTTACCAAATTAAGTCAACAGATGGAAATTTTGTATTATGATCTAACATGACATTTAAAGTTTTTAAAAGCTTTAGCAGAAAAAAAGTAAAAGTCCTTCACTAGTTGTACATCTGGACTGGTCTTACGTGCAGGGACCCGGGACATCTATTACAAGATCTCAGGGGGATGATCTCAGGGGGATATGATTTGGTCTTCAGCTAGCTGGGGACATAGACATCACCTGGATATATGACAGTGATGTTGTTGTTGTTATTGTTATGTGCCGTCAAGTCAGACCTGACTCATAGTGACCCCTCCTTGGGTTTCTGAGGCAGTATCACTACGGAAGTAGATTGCCCAACCTTCCTTCTGAGGAGTGGCTGGTGGGTTTGAACCATCAACCTGGTTAGCAGTCAAGTGCCTTAGGCACTATGCTACCAGAGCTCCTAATGACAGTGATAGTTCCTCAGATCCCTGGAGATGTGAATGGGGGTTGGAAGTCTGCCCTGAAAAATGTGACAATTAACCATTCACTCTCAAACATCTGCAGCTTCCCTAGAATTTCTGAGGTTCACACAGCTTGTAAGATTTGGAGCTAGGATTTAAATCCAGGTGTCTGACTCTAAAGCTATTTTCACCTCCTCCATGCATACTCTCACTTTACAGAGGTCTTCAACTAAATATTTGTACCTAGATCCTCCTAACTGGAACTTCTCCATAGGTCTGTGATATGGGGCAATTTATTTAACTTCTCTAAATCTCAGTTTCCCCACTTATGAAAATAGTGATCATCATAATGCCAACATTGCAAGGTTGTTACAAAAATTTAAACTAGTACGTGAAATGTGGACATAGGGGTTAAAAATGTTATCTCTACTACTATCATTATTATTAATGAAGATGCAGTTTAGAAGACCTTATGCCCCAAAAAAGTTGGCTTTTATTTTGGTGGTCTTACATCAGCTCATTCCAAAGATCCAAGTTTTTCTCCATACCCTTAGGAGGGTCCCTTGTGAACAATCAGAAGGATTTATACTGTTTTCTTTCCTCCTCTCCTAGTAAGTGGCGTGGTTTGTGGAGAGAAAAGCAGCCTGGAGCTGGGTGGCATCTTGGACTGTTTTGACCCTTTCCCATCTTCCCTGAGGAATGAGCACACTGTGCCGTTTGGCAGAAGCTGGGCCATGGAGAGCAGTAAAGCCCAAATATTTAAATGAATTCAGTGCCACAGTGGACAGAATACATTAGAAAGACATGTAGCTTGGGTAAATCCTCATTGTGCTGGAGCTGGTATTTGCATTACCAGGTGATATGCCTATCCACACGTGGAAAGAGAAACAACTGGGAAACGGATGATGTGCCTTCCTGATTTGGTTTGAAATGTTGTGGCTCCCCAGAGCATGGGACATACCATTCAAAATACTTCCAAAGGGCACTGCATGTAAATTTTCTATTATCTGTTGCTGTAGAAAAAATAATGAGAATTTCCTCATAAATTACTACTGCTGGAGCAATGGATTTAACTCCAAAAGTATTACTATCTTACCCACTTTCAACTTTCTTTACTAGAGCTCTTACTAGTCCCATCAATATTTTGAGTGTTTAATAGGGATTAAACAATATATTGTATCATTCCTGGTGTGCCTTTAATTGTGTGATTAAAATATGGAGGAAAACTCATGTCTTAGTTAGAAACTTAACCTAAACTCATTTAAGTGCTTGAGTTCCTTTTTTGTAGAAGATATTCTAGAACTCAGAGCTTTTATTATTGGTAAACTAAGCTTTGATATTCTCAAATATTTAGTCCCCTACTGCAAATCTAGGTCTAGTTTCTCCAACACAGTATCTTGCAAAGTCTTTGAACCATCTAATACAACTCATTTTAAATTGTATCTCAGAATATCATAGCCCATCAAAATCATAATTTAGTGAACAAATCCAACAGTTTCCCAATAAATCACTTAATATAGGGGATATTCAATGAGTTGTGATTTATATCTTTACACAAGAACCACAAATAAGCAAACAACAGTAGCTTCCAAGGCCCTCAAAAGACTGTCTGTTCCTCCATAACAAAATTACCCCGGTCATCGTGCCATCATTCTAATGATGGTGATTTTCTAGCAGATGCACTTGTCTGTGTTTGTAATAGCTGATAGGATTTCAGTTGATTGCTCTTGACATTTTGTCTAGACCTGAAGAGCATTGTCTACTACAGAAAATTCATTTTGGGGAGCAAGGCAATTTTTTATATCTCAAAGGCCAAAAGTGAAATTATATATATATATATATATATATATATATATATATTACCTTATGTCCTTTCATGACAAAAGTCTACATTTTTTAAACAAAACAAACTAATCATAATTCAACTATTCTTTACATAGCCCTTCAGTCATTTTGCTTTATTCCAGAATATTGTTTAGAAAAGAATATCATTCGTTTTTCTTTCCCTCTACATTCTGAGGTTGCAAGTATGAAGGGAAATAAGTGGGAATTAGCTCCACTTAAATCACATTGGCATTTCTGACCTTTCCATGGTGATTTTGAAGCTCAATGGCAGAAAATGTCAGGAAGAATTTTATCCTTTGCTGACAGATGAAATCAGACAGGGCCTAAAAATGAATCCCAATTAAATGTGAACATTGAAGCCTAAACGCTGCCTTTGAGAATCTAAATGTCTATTTAACACCATGGGAATCATAAGCAAAGATACTGAATATCTCAGTCTGGTTTTGAAACAGATGACAACTACCATAGGATCTCAGGGCTTCTCCTTTAGCTAAGTGTTTCCACAGATATCATCAATAGGAGTATAATTTAGGGGAAATTAATAGAGTTGACAGACAAAAACAGAATTTTATAATTTAAGAAGTAAAAATGTTAGCATTAAATCCTAATGACTAGCAGTGACAGTATACATTGCTTTACATAGTCTCTTTCCCTAACCAGATATGACTGTACATTCAAGGAAAGTGCCATCTCATGTACATACCACAGTTTTCTTCATCACTGTCATCCTCACAGTCAGCTTGGCCATCACATCTTCTGGAAGCCAGAACACACCGTCCAGAGCGGCACTTGAAGTGACTAGGCGAGCACTCTATTACAAACATATGTTGTATCAGCCATATTACTCTCAATGGGCAGAAAACCCAGAAAGGTTACCTAATACATCTGTTTATATGTACAATGTTGTCCAGAAGCTATTACTAAAGACAAGGCTGGTCCTCTGAAAACTTGAAGCAGCCAAAATTAACTTAGCTTTCTTCTGTCTGGTCATCAGTATCTTTCTCCATCTTTGACATCATCTCTCTTGATCAGCTATTTAATATATTTATTCTTCCCAGTAAATTAATTATCTTTCCAAATGGATGACCTAACAATTCCCCAAGACTGAAATATCCCGTGAAGTCAAAAGCATTTCTTTGACCCAGTCGTTCCACCAGGTGGACAGGTCCCATGCCATTTCTCTACTCAGTGGTCCTATGTTGCCAAGGTCCCTGAATACTTTGCACTTAACAGAACCAAGGCTTAATGTTCATTCATTATCTTCAATACCCTAATAAAAAAAGCAGCATCCATGGATAATGGACTCTGTGAGTTAAAGGTGGTTAAATTGGGAACAATCTGGAATATTAGATTAGACTCATCTTTGCAATTTATTTTTAAAGTGAAATTGTCCAACCAATGAGCCCTAAATTCTTCACTGTAATCAGTTCACAGATTCACTCACATATGCAACCTGATTGTCAACTAAATAGGAAAAGTAAAACTTCAAATGGTAGCTGACATGTTCATCCATCTTAGATACCCCATTGTAATTAAAAATTAACCTTCCACATCTTCATCAGGCATTAGGCAGGTTTGATTATCTGAATTTTCCTCTGGAAATTGATTGCAATCTGTGTCTTCCGGCCACTGTAGGCCCACAATCCCAAGAACAGACTCACAGCGTTCTTTGGAGTGCTCACACAGTGCTCTGCAAGAGCCAGACAAAGTGTTAGGAGCAGAAAAGGCCAAATCTGAGAGGCGTGTTTAGTAATGTATGTAGGGTTTTAATTCTGTGTGACTGTAAGTCTATGTGTGTGTGTGTGTGTGTGTGTGTGTAAATACAAATACATAGATAGATGCACATATACATAATAGTCACTTGAGAAACCAAAACAAGTAATATCTCCTTAAAAAGAATACAGTCCAGTATGATCCTTTTACTGTGAGAAACTTCCTTGCAGTGATAGAAAGAGAAGTTTCCAGGACACAATCTCCCTCCTCTGCTTGCCCTTTCTCATTCTTTTCTGTTTTTGAAGCAGACAGGCCTTCTAGCCCATCTGTTACAAACAAGAAAGTCCCCTAAAACACTTTGGATGGTCTGCCACCAGAGTTCATGGAAGCCATACAATACCTTCACCCTGAGAGGTGGGGCCTTCAGGTGGCCAGCCCTTTGAGTGTGCCACCCTGGCTTCTCTAAGACTTTGCTTCCCCTTTCTTAACTTAGACCAACATTGTTGAAAAGGTCAGTACTTCTCCCAGCATCATCTATGCTGAGCTCAAGTTTGGGGTTTATATTTTTTAAAAAGCAAAGATATACTAGGCATTGTGCTTCTTACTTTCATGTGTCATATCTTATTTGCACCCAGAATATTTTAAAATTGAAGTATCAGCATATCTCATGGAATATTTCACTTTCTGTAGGGAAAAAAAGATGGGTTTGCTTCATTATGTAACAACAAAATTACTTAAACCTTTTTTTTTCTTTTTTTTTATGAACTAAAAAGTCATTAGAAATGACCTAAGTTCCCAGGCAAATTTCTTGTTTCCTTTCAAAATTTTATAAATTATTCCCAAAAAAGTTCTAATTTTTGTGATACGATGGGGCAAGTGTTCTAAAAAGTCAGCTCTAGGTCTAGCCAGGGAGCTCCGGTAGTGTAGTGCCTAGGACACTTGATTGCTAACCAGAAGGCTGGCAGTTCAAACCCACCAGCTACTCCTTGGAAGGAAGGTTGGGCAATCTACTTCTGCAGTGATACTGCCTTGGAAATCCAAGGAGGGGTCGCTATGAGTCAGGTCCGACTCGACGGCATTTAACAACAACAACAGGTCTAGCCATAAACTAGGAGGAAAAAAGGTTAAGAATAAAATGGGGGATTTTCCAGGACATCTCTAAATTTAGATCTGGGGTTAAGGGAGAGCATAACTAGATGCTGGATCAGCCTAGGAATTTGGGGTGAGGTGACGAACTCATGGCATTTCCTATCAGATTTGCAAAAAATGGGAAGTTCAGTCATATTAAATAACTATTTGGCTGAATAGTTCTGTTAGAGATTTATAAAACATGTACATAGATCAATTGTTAGTGATATTTTAAATTAATTATATGATACACTACTTGCATGGAAGAATGCATAGTGTATGATTCTACCACTTTCTAATTTTTCTATAAAATGGAAATAACAATATTCAGCACTACACTCCAGGGGGCCCTGTCCTGATCATCATCTGTGTAGTGTTTAAGGATGGTGCGCTCCTCCCTCAAAAGGTTATTGTGACAATGAGAAAGCATAACGACTCTAAAGTATTTAGCACATTTTAAGGGCTCAATGGAGCTGCAGGGTGGTGCAATTAACATGCTTGGTTATTACCTAAAAGATCAGAGGTTCAAGTCCACTGAGAGGCACCTCAGAAGAAAGGCATGAATATCACATGCTGAAAAATCAGCTACTGAAAACCTTTGACACTCACAGAGTTACCATGGGTCAGAGTTGACTCACGGACAATTGGTTGGTTTTAAGGGCTCTCTAATGTTATTTTTAATTTTTTTTCTTGTCCAGATTCATAACTTAACACTAAATTTTAAGATCAATAAATGGGCTCCATATTGTTTCATGACTTGTTAGCATGTTACTCTTCTCATAACATAATTTTTCTTATAAACAAATATTAAATATAAAATTCATAATGATAACTACTTAAAGTTAAAAAGAGAAAAAAGTGTGCATAAATCTGAGAAACAGAAGTAAAGTATCTAAAAGAAGTCCACAAAAATATTGATTGAAAACCATTTCAGGATCAGGATCAGATTTTTCTTTGGTGTTTTAACATGAAAGCTAAGCCCTGAAATTCTAAATTTTGCCAAGATATATAAATTTATCCTAGAGAATACTGCATTAAGAAAAAATATATGTATGTGAGAAAAATGAAATATAAGAGTTGGTAACTACTATTAAAACTAATTGTTCACACTCATTGGCATTGCTTAGCAAAAGTGGAACAAGACTAGAAATAACTTTTTAACATCAAACTGGTAGATTTTTATTATTAATACTCACAAAGGTATTTAACAAAACTGTTCAGAATTATTTTTGCAAAACCCAACATTAAATGTTCTCTCTCTTTGTAGAATTTGTTTGGTTCCCCACATGATTCTGCAATTTTATTGTTTCCTGTCCTGACTCCATAGATGTCCCTACCTTGTCATCAATGTGATATCCAGTGCATAATTTACTGTTTTCCCATCTGTCCACTACCTTGATATTATTGCTTTTTCTTAAAGCTCTAAGTGACTTCTGATCCTAACATATGGGTTGCCTAGTCAAGCACATCAGTACATGCACCACTTGATGAAAAGCAGCACTGAAGTCAGCAGCAACCACCTCTGAGATTCATCTCGCAGACGCTGAGTTCTCTGACAGCAACCCCTAACACATGGCGTACAGAAAGACAAAACTGCCAATAAACATCGTATTCCTGTCCTAGCTTCAAACCCACTGCCATCCAGTCAATTCCGACTCATAGTGACACTATAGGACAGAGTAGAACTGCTATAAATCTTCACAGAAGCAGACCGCCTCATCTTTCTCTCATTGAGTGGCTGGTGGGTTTGAACCACAAACCTTTTGGATCTGGCAAATGCCTTAGCCACTGCACCACCAGAGCTCCTTTCCTATCTTCACAGCTATCATTTGCTCTGTGTTTACAATGGGAAGTCCTTTACATGTACACACATTTGTTTAATCTCACAACCCAATCCAACAACCATTACTATCCATATTTTTTCCATGATAAATATTTATGTAATGAAATATTTGCCATTACAACATGTTTTACAAATATAATTCATTGGCATTAATCATGTTCATCTTATTGTTCCACCAACACCCTGTTTCCAAATTTTTCTACCACTTTTAACAGAAACTCAGTGTCCCCTAAGCAATGAGTCTCTCTCTCCCACCAGCCTCTGGTACCACCAACAAACCCAGGTCTATATATACTTGCCTCTTCCAGATATTTCATATAAGTGAGATCATACAATACTTGTCCTTTTGTGCTTGACTTCACTCCACTTGTTTTCAAGGTTCATCCATGTGGTGGCATGCGTCAGGATTCATTTCTCTTTACAGCTGAATAATATTCCATTGTATGTATATACCACATTCTTTTTATCCCTTCATCTGTTGATGAACATTTAGGCTGTTTCTACCTTTTGGCTATTGTGAATAGTGCTGTGCTGCATTTTACAGATGAAAACTGAGGCTGCGAGAGCCTAGGGAATTTGTCCAATGCTACACTGCAGCTAGAGAAAAGCCAGGACTTGAACTCAGACAGCAGACTCCAGACAATGTTCATAACCACTGAAATATCACTCAGGTCCAAAGCATAAGCCACACTCTTAATATGCTGTACCTTACTTCATTCAAGAGCTCTGATGATGTAGTGGTTAGAGCATTTGCCTGCTAACCCAAAAGGTTAGCAGTTCAAACCCATCAGCTGCTCCACAGTTGAATGTGAATGTGATGAAGCAATTTGCCTCCATAAAGATTTACATCCTTGCAAATCCTATGGGGCAGCTGTACCCTGTCCTAAAGGGTTGTTATAGTCAGAATTGAGTCAATGGCACTGGGTTTGGTTTATTTCATTCAAACATGCAGAAAAATATCTGCAGTGTTCAGACCTTGATAGATTAGTATTACTGGGCTATCTGTGGAGTGTCTATGATTTGTTAGTGTTATCAGAATGTGGAGGAGCCCTGGTGCTGAAGTGGTTAAAGCACTCAGCTGCTAACCAAAAGGTTGGCATTTAGAACTCACCAGCCACTCCATAGGAGAAAGATGTGGCAGTCTGCTTCTGTAAAGCCAAGGACACCCTATGGGGCAATTCTAGTCTGTCTTATAGGGTTTATGAGTCAGAATTGACTCCATGGAAGGGGGTTTTAGGTATCAAAATGTGACATTTTGAACACATTAAAGTTATTAGAGAAATAGACATATACTTTTTCTGCTATTCATATTTTAAATGCTTCTGCCACCAAAATGAAAAACATTTGATTTTACTTGTTAAAGTGCGTGAACTATGTTCAAAAGCAGTTCATATCTCTTTGGTTTGGAATTTGAATAATGAGTTCTTACTCATTTATCTTTTAAACACATCATTTGTTAAAAGTGGAGTTCCTTAGCAGTGTAACTTTGTCTAAACTCAACCAAGTCCTCAAATCCTTGGTTCTCCCTGAAACAAAATGAGAATGTATGGGGGACAGACTATTGTATTACCTGCAAGGGGGGACACGTTGGCTTGTATTCACATCACACTTTGGTACCAAGATGGTACAAGCAAAAAACATGAGGTATTTGTAACAGTTGGTTTGAACAAGTGCCGGGAAGAGAGAGGACTCCCAGCTGATGGATGCTTCCTTCTGAGTCCTGTGGCCAAGGTAATTTGGATAATTTGTATGGTTGTAAGGCAAATTCATGCAGAGCTCCAGCGTAATAGGTTCACATTGACCTGAGCAAGACAACACACACACAGATGCATATGCATTTTAAATTTCACATGTAAAGCAATTTTTTTTTAAACTTACATCATGGAAGCTGATCTTACTCTCTTTCTTTAAAGTAGCCAAGAACAGAATGCAAGTAGTATATACATTTCTCTGGGGATATAAAATAAGTAAATACATTTTAATGACATGCCATGGCAAACCAAGACTCATCTCTGAATGGTATGGAGCTGCTAGGAAGCCGAGATTCAGCTCTGTATGTAGAAGTGTTAGCACAGTGCCCAGATGCTCTGGAAAGTCTTCTCTCATTTCTTCCCATGGCCCAACTTATCTGAAAGTGACTCTTGTTCATGATACCTTTTATTTACTTCAATACGTCTTCTTCTGATTTATTCATTATTTCTAAACTAGTACACCCCCAGCATCTTCACAGTCATTTAAAAGAAAAATCAATGCACTTGGTTCAGTAGGCAATTAGATGACTCCTTTCTACATTTTTTGTTGTTGATTAGTGAGATTAAATTAAGGCTGTAAAATTTCAGGGCAAGAGAAGGCTGAGTGGAAACCCCTTGCCAATGAAATACGATACAAACTCTTTAGTATGGCATTCAAGGCTATTTCACAGTCCAATTACAGCCCATCTTCCCAAACGTCTCCTACAGCTATCTCCTCAGCCGCATTTCTGCTGCACTAAATGCTATTCCTTGGCAACACTACAGATTTGAAGAATTGTGTGCTTTTGGGCATCCTGTCTGCTCACCCTTCTTTTCTTGACATCTTTTCATCCCCTCAGATGTGGTCATGTTTCTTGATGTCAGGTACGTCTGCCACCCATTGCCTGTAATGATCCTTTTCCATTCGTTCCACCAAGCTAACTACTCTTTGACCTGCAAGACTCAGCATAAATTCTCCCCCAAGAAGTTTTCCTGGCTAACCACTCTCCCCACACCCACTCTCAGGATGAGTTATATGTGTCTCTTGTGAAAGTCATAGGATCTTAAGCATATTCCTGTCACATATTCACTGCAGGCTACTTGTATTATTTATTTACTTATTTGTCTCCCCAACACAATTCAGAGATTTTTTTTTGAGAAGTGAGACTTTATATCTCTTTATCTTCAAATCTGCACCTAGCACTATGCTAGAATCAAGGAAGGAAAGAGGGAAGAAAAAGGCGTCAGGTACTATCCTAGGCAATGGAAATGTGAGAATAATGAAAACTATAATCCCTGTCATTGAGGAACTCCACAGTCTTGGGAGGGAGAAAGACGCAAGTGCAGGTAACTACAGTCTAACATGAAGAGGCTACCACCAATCACCAGTTGTCCTTGAGTCAATTCCAGCTCACATGACCCTCTGTGTTGCACAGCTGACCTGCTCCATGGGTTTTCAAGGCTGTGACCTTCCAGAAGCTGATGCCAGACCTTTCTTCTGAGGTGCCTCTGAGTGGGATGAAACTGACATCCTTTCAGTTAAATCACCATTTGCATGACTTAGTGATTCTGTGAAGAGGCTAGATAGTGGAATTGAACAAAATGCTAGGAGCCAAAAGGAATAAGGTGGAACAAGAGAGGTTCAGCAAGTCTCACAAGGATAAATGGAGTCTGGCCAGGTTTAAGGGAATGTGGCAGAGATATTTCTTGTTCCTTCTGTGTTCCCCGCGGTAGACATGTCACATTCCCTGAAGTAAGAGAGGTAATGAAGCAAGTGTCTCAGTAGACTTACCCCAGGCAAGCCAAAGACTTCATGCCTTATTAACAGTAATTATTCAAATTAAATTTAATTAGTTGACTAAGAAGTTGTATACAAATAGATTAGCAATAAACAATATTGGGTGAAATAAGAAACCAGCTCTGAGACTACTTCTTAATTAAAGTATCTGAGGGGTCCTCAAATATGATGCTTAAAAGGAGCCTGAAGCTGACCAGATTAAAGTGCTATACACAGAGTCAAATATGTCTCTCAGTTTCCTGAGGAAGACATACCACTAAAGTTGGCATAATCTTGAGGTTAAAGAGATGGAAGGGCATGGTGTTGGTTCAGTTAATCATTTTCTTTCATTTTTGAAGGAAGAGTAATATTTAAGCATCTTACGTTTTTAAATTACAAAAGAATGCATGTCCCCCACAATAAAATCAATATAAAGATGTATAAAGAAAAAAGTCCATCATCTGCCCACTCCCCTTTCTCTCACCTTTCATGAAAGCCAACAGACAGGCTCGAATCCTTCTCTGCCTTTCATTTGTTCATATTTATACATACAAGTATTTACATACATAGGTAAGAAACCAAATCCATCGCTGTTGAATCGATTCCAACTCATAGTGACCCTATAGGACAGTATAGAACTGTTCCACAGGGCTTCCAAGGCTGTAATCTTCACAGAAGCAGATTGTTGTATCTTTCACCCAAAGAGCAGCTGGTAGGTTCACTTAACCACTGTGCCAACAGCACTCCCTATATACATAGATAGAGAGGAATTTTCATTTGTTTCTTTGCTTTTACCAAAGTAAAACTGTACTGTCCCTATTACTCTTCAACTTCCCTTTGTTGCTCAACTATTTATCAGAGCCACTTGTGAGTCAGTAGATGCAGCTTTAACTCTGTATTTTTTCCTAATGTCCTTAATATACATTTACTTTTACAAAAATATGTAATTTTTGGTGCAATCATTTTTCATTTTATATGCCTGCCTTTCTCACCCTCTACCACTCATCAAGTTTCCCTTTTGAAGCAGTATATTTCATTAAGATGAATAATAGAACACTGCACATGGATAGTGTTTCTCTCTTTGGAACTATGGAGAACATATAATTTTTGATTGGGATAAGATATATAAGATATTACCTCTGTGACTCCAGAACTAAGAGAGATGAAAAGATTAAGGTATGGTCATATATTATTCTGGAGATATTTATTGAGTGGGGTAAGGTCCTTCATAAGGAATTCTTCACAAAGTGCTAAGTAAGATAAATTCTGAAGATACGACCAACCCGAATTCTATGATTCATGATATCAATAAACTTCATCTTAAGCATTAGACTCACTCATTGTCCTGATTTAGGACTGCCACTAGAGGGCAATGTCACCACAAACATGTGAGCATGCTTAGCCACCACAAGGCAAGGAATGCAACCACTGCGACCCATAGCTACCCCTCCTTGGGTTTCTGAGGCAGTATCACTACAGAAATAGATTGCTCAAACTTCCTTCGAATTAGAGGCCACAGGACTGTACAATTCAAGTTTGATGCAGTGCGTAGCAGTGCTTGGACATAACCAAACCAAACCAAACCAAACTCATTGTCGTCCAGTCGTTTCCGACTCATAGCAACCCCTCCCTGGGTTTCCAAGGCAGTATCTCTATGGAAGTAGATTATCCAGTCTTCCTTCTGAGGAGTGGCTGATGGGTTTGAACCGCCAGCCTTCTGGTTAGCAGTCAAATGCCTTAGGTACTATGCCACCAGAGCTAAAACCAAAAACCAAACTCACTGCCATGGAATCTGATCCGACTCACAGCGACCCCTCCATGGGTTTCCAAGGTGATTATCACTGCATGAAGTTTAAAAAATATATGTTTTAAAAAATGATCCTGATAGAGTTTCAGTGATACTTCACCTTTCAAAGTCTGGTATCAAAATTTGTTAAACTCAACCTCAAGAGGGAATATGTGATGTTATCTTCCTCTCATGTTGGCATCCTCTGAAGCCCCTGGAAATCATGTATGAAATGGTGGTAATTTACATGAGAAAAATGTCACTTTTCTACATCTAGTGGCAAATATAATATTCAGATATTTAAATTAAAAAAATATTATTTTTAACAGTTTGACTTATACTACAAATGTGTAATGTATTTATCCTACTTTTACACATTTTTATTTAATATGTATGTTAAAGTATAAGAAAGAAGACTGGGTAGACACTCCTGAGTCCCTCCATGTACTCTGTCCCATCTCAACCTTCTCTTTTCCTCACAAAGTAACCACTGAGTCTCATGGTTAACACTTCCATGCTCCTTTTCGTAGTTTTACTAAATCTCTATACAACCCTATAGATACAATACTTTAAGTTTGCCTACTTTTTAAAATTCGCTTAGTGTTTTAAGTCTTCATAGCTGATAGTCCTCACCATCCCATTATTTTTCCTTATACTTAAAGTACTGAAGGAACGAGGGATTAGACCTGTACAGTTTGTCAGAGCTGGGATGATCTGATGGCACATTCCTGGGGAGTCCACCATGGCCCTCTGTCCTCTTTATTTTCTGAAAACTGGAAACCAAATCCAGAGGATTGATTGATCAGGTCTCCAGCCTTTGACAAGGCTAGAGGTGGCTAGCGTGTTTTTTCATTAGCAGGCACATCGTGTCTTGTTTCCTCCTTTTATGATGTCAGCACCTGTAGTTGCTCAGTTTCTTGACACCTGAATTCACTGTGTGCTACACAAAATGATGATTTTCTAATTCATTCATTTATTAGGTAGCAATGCTTTTTAAAAAAGATAATTCCTCTCACCTCCTGTTTGCTTACCCAGTGGTAGTGTTGATAAAACTTGAAATAAAACCAAACTCACTGCCATCAAGTCGATGCCAACTTATAGTGACTCCCACTGGGTTTCTGAGGCAGTAAATCTTTACAAAAATAAATTGCCCCATCTTCCTTCCACAGAGTGGCTGGTGGCTTCTGGTTAGCAGTCCAATGCCTCAGGCACCGCACCACCAGAGCGCCTTAGTGTTCTTTATAAAGGAAAGGCAAAATAAATGTGTGATTATTTCCCTTTATTACAACTTCTCAAGAAAAATTAATTGGTTTGGCATCATTTTCCAGAAGTAACAAATTGTTATTTATTTTAAAATATCATTGTAAACATGTGGGTTCAAACATAGTTACAATGGTTAAGTGCTGGGCTGCTAATTGAAAGGTTGGAAATTTGAACATACCAGCTGCTTTGTGGGAAAAAAAAAAATGTGGCAGCCTGTTTCTGTAAATCTTACAGCCTTGGAAAACCTATAGGGCAGTTCTACTCCATCCTATAGGCTAACTATGAGTCAGAATCAACTCATAGCAATGGCTTTTTTTATGAGATTGATTTCAATCACTTGCTATTATTTTCTTTTTGAAGTTCAAATTGCCCCTGTCTTTTTAAACCAGTGGGATCCTTTTCAGGTTGGTCTCCGTATCCTTTTGACACGACCATAATAATATTTGATAGTTTCCTGACTACATTATATAAGATGTCCCAGGCTTATTTATGCACTTCTTGCCTCAGGTCTAGAATCAGCCATTTCTTCAAAAAGCCCTTGGTTTCTTTTGATAGGAAATGACATTTCAGGACTGCAGTCTGGGTGCATCAAGGATGCTCATTGCTACTGGATTAGTCATTGTTCTTAGGCCTTTCAATGGGCAAAGCTAGGAAATATATACATGTGTATATGTATGTGAGTGTCTCTATGTGTGTATATGTACACATGTATATACAAAAATCCATATATTCATACACATATATATTTGAGAAGTAATATATTTCTTGAGTTCCTACTAATACTTCCACTTCACATTCAAACCAAAAAACGAAACGCACTGCCGTCAAGTAGGATCTGACTCATAGCAACCCCTCATTGGGGTTCCGAGGCAGTATCACTACGGAAGTAGATTGCTGCTTGAACAATTTCTCTCAGAAAGATCAGCACAAGACCGGTCCCCATGAGTCAGAGGTTAAAGACGTCCCAAATGTCCAAACTACCGTGCCACTCCATCATTTCAGACATTAACTCCTCCTCCTCTTCCCAGTAATTTCCCGTCTTAGAGCTCTGTATTTCACTGTAACGCCTCACAGAACTCACAGACACCCAAGGGTTCGTCTCACGTAGTAGTGGTGGAGGCTGGCAGGCTGGCGAGTCCCAGGTCAGTGAGTAGGTCTGGAGGATCCTCCCAATTCTTGGGGTTTGATGAACCTCGATCAGCAGATCAGATGATGGCTGCTGTCCCAAATCCAGGGGTGAGATGAGGATGAGCCAAGACACAGAACCGGAGCAAGAGGTGGGTGAACCTTCTCAGGAGATTCGTAGGTATACCCTCAAGGAAGCTAAGGGTGGTGATTTGAATTATACCCTCCAGCAAGGCAGGACTCAAGATACATTCCACCTGTGTTGCTCCAACAGAAATAACCCAAGTGGATGGCTTTAACAATCAGCAGCTCAAGGCAAATCCCACCACAGAGCCGATTGCCAGTCATTATAGGGAATGACTACTATCAGCTGCCCAGCCAAGTTGATACCTGACCTTAACTTCCACACCATCCCAAACAAGCATGGATAATAGGATTTACAATACATCACAGAATAGAGGACAATGGCTAAAAGGGCCACATCAAGCAATTCACTGCAATTGCCCAACCTTCCTTCTGAGGAGTGGCTGGTGGGTTTGAACCACCAGCCTTCTGGCTGGCAGTCAAATACCTTAGGCACTAAGCCACCAGAGTTCCTGCTTCATATTCAGGACTACTTAAATGTTTAACCTTTTCTATTACGTCTAGGAGCCCTGGTGGCACAGAGGTTAAGTGCTGGGCCACTACCAAAAAGGTCAGCAGTTCAAACCCATCAACTCTTCCAAAGGAGAAAAATGCAATAACCTGCTTCCATAAAGATTGTTGTTGTTGTTGTTGTTTGGTGCTGTCGAGTCAGACCTAACTCATAGCGACCCCTCCTGGGGTTTCTGAGGTAGTATCACTATGGAAGTAGATTGCCCAACCTTCCTTCTGAGCCGTGGAAACCCTATGGGACAGTTCTACTGTGTTCTATAGGGTTGCTATCAGTTGGACTTGACTCGAGAGCAATGGTTTCTTTGGTTTGTATTACATCTATACCACCTTTCTTCCACACCAATAATCCTTGGCTCTCAAAGACTCAGTGTATGATAGAATTAGAATATTCCATAATTACCCACTTACCTTGTACCACATCACATGTACACAGCAGTCTCAGTGAAATGAGGCTAATACTACCATCAATAATATAACTACTGAGAAGAATTTAAAAAGGTTTTTGCACGTTTCTCCCTATTTCCTTGAATTTTTATACTACACAATGTACTATATCCATATTAGGAATTTACAGCCATTATATTCTCTCCCCCTTACAACTTTCATTTATTCCTAATGCTACAATAAGTATGTTTATAAGTATGTCTATATCTCTCAATTTACTTTGTTAATCTGAAACTTGTTCTCTGATAGATTTCTCCATGTTGGTAATAGTCTGTGCTCTTTACAATTGAAGGTTAGTTTTTATGGATATAAATTCTTGACTGATATGTTATTTTCTAGAGTATCTTCAATATGTTACTCCATTTTTTTTCTACCATGAAGTTGCATGACAATTAATTATAGATAGATAGATAGCCAGACAGACAGACAGGATGTGTGTATGCCCTGGTAGCACAATGGTTAAGTGATTGGCTTCTAATCAAAAGGATGGCAGTTTGAACCCACTCAGCCACTCCGCGGGAGAAGGACCTGGTGATCTCCATCTATAAAGACAACAGCCCAGAAAACTCTATGGGGCAGTTCTACTCTGTCACATGGGGTTGCAATGAGTTGAAATCAACTTGATGGCACCTGACAGCATACATACATATGTACATACATACATACATACACACATACATACATACGCACATACATACACACATACATACATACATACAGTGAAACCTGTGAGAACCAGAACTTGACAAGACAGTCTTGTTTTTCTGAGTTTAGCAAGTTTTCTGCCTTTGACTGGGTGTAGTCTTACCAATTTTCTATCACTCATTTTAGCAGAAAATATTTGAGTTTTCCTTCTCTGACAGGTTTCTGGCTTACACATGTTCCAGCTTCAGCAGATTTTACTGTATATATGTCTAATCAACATTATGAATATTTAATCAGTTTAGAGGTAGCAAAATGGCAGTATGTCTTAATGGCAAGACTATACCCACTTGAACCGTTTTATCATATTGGAAATTTAAAGACAAAAAACAAAAGACTCACAGCCATCGAGTCGATTCCAACTCATAGCAACCCCTTTGGGTTTCTGAGGGGGTAAATCTTTATGGAAGTAGATGGCTGAGTCTTCCTTCCATGGAGTGGCTGGTGGGTTTGAACCACCAACCTTCTGATTAGCAGTCAAATGCCTTAGGCACTACACCACCAGAGCTGGCAGTTGGATATCACGCTTTAGTCCAAATAATTATTAAGTGCTAGGAGCTCTGGTAGCATAGTGGCTAAAGCACTTGACTGCTAACCAGAAGCCTGGCGGTTCAAACCCACCAGCCACTCCTCGGAAGGAAG
>NW_006921833.1:3277181-3283230 GCF_000298275.1 Orycteropus afer afer
GGCCTTAGAGAATATGTATGCTAAAAAGTAGTACCTGCTTGTGAACTCAAAGCTGACCGAAAAATCAGCATATTTGGAGGTTTCTGGTTCGTTTAAAATTTCCTTTGAGAGTCTATTCAGGGGTCTAGCACTTTCCCTTCCACCTTCTCCTAAAAGTTCCTCCTCCTAAAAGCTGATTTAGAGACAACCACCTGCTTACAACATTTGGAGTTGACATACTCTAACTGTAACAAATTAGCATACTGTCCAAGATCATTAGAAGTCAGCAAAGTTCCTGGAAAGGTGAGAATAAATGTTATTAAAAGAACAGACGCCAAAGTTCTATGTGGCTATTTAGATGAACTTCATATTTGCTTCTTGGATGGTTTCCATTTTGGAATTGTACTTTAAGAAGGAAGAAAGATAGCATCTGTTTGCAGACAGAGCCAAGAAAATAATATATAGGAGCTGATGTTGAGTTGAAAGTAATGGTAATGATATTAAGCAATGTGGATTTATAGCTCATTTTCAATGACACATTTGTTTCTGATTTAAGTTAATGAAGACCATTTTGTTTCTTTTCTGCTACCACATGCAACCTTCAGAAAAGAAAAGGAAAATAGGTATAATTTTTTGGAGAGATTCCAGACGTCAGCATTTTAAAGTCCATGGGAAAAAGAAAGGCTAAAGGCATGTCCTGACGCGGTGATTGCATTTGTCAGCTGTGGTACTTACTACAGTTATTTGGGCCATTGTTCAGGTCACATAGGGAGCTACCACCACATGAATCAAGGCAGGAATTGTACAGGCATCTCTGGTCTCCTTCTTGACATGGAGTCTCACCTACTGGGGAGGAGAGGCACATTCACTTTCATCATCTGTAAATTCCTTAGACTAAGATCTAAAGGATCAAGAATGTCTGGGGGAGATGAGGAATTACACAACTTTAATTTCCTTCCAATTTCTCCCAGAATATTGAACACATGTTGAATAGGTACTTTCTGGATTAATTTTTCCGGTACTAAACACAATAGTTATTCCAAAAGGATTCTGTAGGAATGAAGCAATAAAAGTTGTATTACTTTTAAAGGGAACAAAACATGAGTTCACTCTGGCAGCTAACAACTATGATACATGGCAACAAAACAGGTTGTTGTAACTTTTACTGGAAAAACAAAACCATGTTTTCTTTTTACATGGGTGTACACATGTCATGAAAATTAGAATTCAAGTGATTCAAGGGAAATAGAAAAATCTTGAAATTCTGAATTATTAAATGACATTGTTTTAAAGACTCACTTGCTCCCAACTCCAGTCTTCTAAGGAAAATACTTTTCTTTAATAACAATAGGTCTCAACACCAATTCAAAAAGAAGAGTTTATCATCGTACAAGTCTTGTGCAGCTGTTATCAATATTTTCTGCATGTCCTTGAAAAGTATCATCAGCCTGGCTGTGATGACCTAAGATCTGGGTTTCTTGTTTCCAAATGAGTGACGGCAATAATGTCAGCCTTTGCTCTAATGGCTTTTCCTTAAAGTATGTAGAGAGGAAACTGCTTTTCTCATTGATTTCCTGGTCATTTTAGATTAAATGGATAAGGAAATAAACTACTAACCTCCCCCCCCCCCAGCTCTCCCCATTATTAGGAGCTCTGGTAGCATAGTGCCAGAAGCCTGGCGGTTCAAACCCACCAGCCACTCCTCAGAAGGAAGATGAGGCAATCTATTTCCATAGTGATACTGCCTTGGCAACCCAAGGAGGGGTCGCTATGTGTTGGGTCCGACTCGACGGCACAAAACAACAACTCCCCATTATAGTCAATTACTTTGAGACATGTCATTTGGAATCTAGAAAATCTTGCTAGTTATAATTAAGTATAAATAATAATAGGCATATATGTATAATTTTTCTTATCTATTAATTTTAAGACAATATTTATTCTACTGGAAACTTCTTCCTTTCCAATACCACTTGAGCAATGCTATATATCTGAGCCTTGAAAATTTGTGAAAAAGGGATGCTACTCTTTTTTTTTACTTTTCTTTTCCTTTCTGACAGAAGGCTCAAACTTTTTTCTCAAGGCAACCAGTAACCAGTTGCTGTGGAGTAGACTCTGACTCATGGTAAGCTCTGTATGTTAGCACAGAACTGTGCTCCATAAACTTTTCAGTGGCTGATTTTTCAGAGGTCAATTTGCCAGGCCCTTCTTCCAATGCCCCTCTAGGTGGGACAAAAGCTCCCAACATTGGGGTTAGTAACCCAGTGTATTAACTATTTGCACCACCCAGTCATTTCTTCTCAAGGCAAGATAAGCTAATGTCCATGAGTTTAGGCTCTTAAGGAAATTTTATTAATACAATGCTCATTCAATATTTTAACACCTATTAAAGTGCCAACTATATGACAGGAAGGAGCTCTGGTAGCATAGTGCCTAAGGCACTTGACTGCTAACCAGAAGGCCGGCGGTTCAAACCCACCAGCCACTCCTCGGAAGGAAGGTTGGGCAATCCTACTTCCGTAGTGATACTGCCTTGGAAACCCAAGGAGGGGTTGCTATGAGTCGGGGCCGACTCGACGGCAAACAACAACAACAACAACATATGACAGCAAGGAGCTTGGTGGTGCAGTGGAGAAAGTGCTTGGCTGCTAACTGAAAGTTTGGTTGTTCAAACCAAACAGCAGCTCCATGGGAGAAAGATGTGGTACTCTGCTTCCATAAATATTACAGCCTTCGAAACTCTATAAGGCAGTTCTCTGTCCAAAGGATCACTGTCGTTAGACTCGACTTGACAACAATGGGTTGGTAGATGAGAGCACCTCAAAAGAAAGTCCTGGTGATCTACTTCCCAAAAGATCTACCATTGAAAACTCTTTGGAGCATAGTTCTGTTCTGACACATGTGGGGTCATCACGAGTCAGAATCAACTCCACAGCAATTGTTATCATTTTGTTTTGTTTGAATTGTGTGACAAGCACTGGGCTAGGCACTGAGTATTAAATGATAAAAGACACGATACCCTATGAAGAAAATTCTACTCTAACAGGGATGTTGTCATGCACAACAATTGCTGACAATGCTGTGTGACCATTGCTCTCCTGAAGGCTTGAATAAAGAGCAGTGGAAGCAAACTAGGGCAGTAAGGAGAAGCTTCTCAAAGGAGTTTTCTAGATCGATGGGGTAGGTTGGGATGATACAGGAGGATGGGTTTTCCAAGCAGAGAGCAGCACAGGCAAAGGTCTGGAGGTAGAAAAGTACACAGGTCAGGATCACTGGAACTTAAACCACTGAGAAGAAGTGTGTGAGGAAGACTGGACCAGTAGGCTGAGAGAGAGCCTGAAGAGCTTTAAAGGCCTAGATTTTTAATAGGGACCAAAGCCTTGGGGGAGCCCCTGGGTGGTGCAAATAGTTAATGGTTGGTTGCTAACCAAAAAGCTGTAGGTCAGTTTGAGTCTATCCAGTGGCTCCTTATAAGAAAGGCCTGACAATCTACTGCTGAGAATTAGCCACTGAAAATTCTATTGAGTACAGTTCTATTTGGACACACATTGGGTCACCATGAGTGGGAATCAACTGCACTACAACTGTTTCAAAGCCTTGAAAGAGTCATCCGGGCTCCCTCTCCAGCCTTGTCTAGCAGAACATTGATGTCAATTATTTAGGGCAAGCAACACAACACCACAAACAAGAACTGACAGATGGATTGTGGGACCATGCATTAACTATCCAATACACAGGCATCAAGTTGACGACATCTATGGCAAAGAGATGATGGAGAACCTCCCTAGCATCAGTCAGAACAAGGCCAAGGACCAACAAGGATAGACCAACAATTGGTCATGTGTCAAGTTGAAGCTGGAGAAAACTAAAACAAGTTCAGGAGAGCCAAAGTATGACTTTGAGCATATTCCACCTGAATTTAGAGATCATCTCAAGAATAGACTCGATACATTGAATACTTGTGGAATGACATTAAGGACATCAGACATGAAGAAAGCAAAAAGTTATTAAAAAGACAGGAAAAAAAGAAAAGACCAAAATTGTTGTCAAAAGAGACTCTGAATCTTGCTCTTGAACATAGAGTAGCTAAAGTGAATGGAAGAAATGGTGAAGTAAAAAAGATCTGAACAGAAGACGTCAAATGGTGGCTTAAGAAGACAAATATAAAGTATTATATTAAAATGTTCAAAGATCTGGAGTTAGAAACCAAAAGGGATTTTTTTTCAAGCATTTATCAAGCTGAAAGACATGAAGAAAAATTTTAAGCTTCCATGTAGTATTAAAGGATTTTATGGGCAAAATATTGAATGACACAAGAAAGTATCAAAAGAAGACCGAAGGAATACACAAAGTCATGTACCAAAAAGAATTGGTTAATGTTTGGATTACACTTCAACAAAGTGGGTGTTGAAAACAAAAATCCTTACAGCTGGACCACAAAGCAACATCGTGATGAACAGAGAAAATACAAGGATTTGATTTTACTTGGATTCACAATCAATGTCCATGGAAGCAGCAGTCAAAAAATCAAATCTGCTGCATTGAGCAAATCTGCTGCAAAAGGCCTCTTTAAAGTGGTAAAAAGTCAGTTTGAGGACTAAGGGGTCCTCAACCATGTGTTTTCAATCACTTAATATTTATGCAAAAGCTGGACAATGACTAATGATGAACAAAGAAGAATTGACCCCTTTGAATTAGGGTGTTCACAAAGAATATTGAATATACCATAGACTGCCAGAAGAACAAATTTGTCTTGGAGGAAGTACAATCAGAATGCTCCTTACAAGTGTCATTGATAAGGCTTCATCTCATGTACTTTGGACAAGTTATCAGGAGGGCCCAGTTCCTGGAGTAGGCACTATGCTTGGTAAAGTAGAGGATCAGTGAAAAAGAAGGGCCTCCAGGAAAAGGACTGACACAGTGGCTGCAACGATGGGTTCAAACATGGCAAGCGTTGTGAGATAGTATAGGACTGGGCAGTGTTCCGTTCTGTGGAATGTAGGGTAGTTATGAGTCAGAAATGACTCAATGGCACCTAACCACAACAATAACAAGTTGAATTCATTAGAGTAATAATAGTAAAAAGATAGTAACATTTTGCTTCTTGAATCATTTTATCATGTGACTTCTTTTCATTTCACACATATAATGGAATCCATTTTCAAATACTACCATAGCATAGTGAAGAATACACAATTACTCCAAAGAAGGTTGAATTAATATACAAAGAGCAATTTATTCTAAAAGGAGGTGTGTGGCTGAAATGCACACAGTAACTCATGCCTAGAAAAGAGTTTCTTCCCCAATTTTAAAACTGGTTAAACTAAGTAAGCCTCATGTATTATTTTTATATAATAAATATGTGATTGGAAAACTCTAGCTTTAGGATTTGGATGCATTCTCATTAAAAAAAAAAAAAAAAAAAAAAGAAACTCACTACCATCTAGTCGATTCCAACTCACAGCAACCCCCTTTGGGTGTCTGAGGTAGCAAGTCTTTACGGAAGTAGATTGCTCCATCTTCCTTTCATGGAGTGGCTGGTGGGTTGGAATCACCAACCTTTTTGTTAGCAGAGAACTGGCTTAGGCACTACACCACCAGAGGTCAAGGCTACTTTAATAATAAATATTTGTAATGACAAAACTAATTTAGCTACAGGGTGATCAATGTCATTAGACATACACAGGACAAAAAATGACTCAACAAGAAAAAGGCCATGTAAAAAGTAGCTAACATGTATTGAGTTCTCACCATTTGTCACGTGCTGCTTTAAGTTCATTTGGTGAGCTAATTTAGTTCTCATTCCAACCCTATGAAGTAGCTATCATTATCCAGAGTTTATAGAGCAGAAAACTGAGACATAAAAGAGGTTAAGTAACTTGCTTAAAGTCAATTAGGTATTAACAGCAAAGCTGGGACTTGATCCCAGGCATCTGGGCTGCAACTACCACATTCTTAACCAGTACGTAATACCTATAATGTATAAACAAATGTAGTGATGTTATGTCCAAAGATATTTTTATCAACCCAGGACTGAAAGATGTTTCCACACAAACCAGAGATTAAAACA
>NW_006921833.1:3283330-3290009 GCF_000298275.1 Orycteropus afer afer
ATTTATTTTTAAAGTTTCACACACAGATATCAGACTCCTTATAAAGTATATTTAAGTATACTGCTTGGTAATGTGAGGCATTAAAGAGCTTCTGTATACATGCTTATTTTAGGAGGCTGTTACATTTAATTTCTGAAAACAATTCCTTCTAATTGTCATCTAATCTAATTTAATTAAATACTATATACTAAGATTTTCACTTTGTCATGGTGTTGTCTTCCCCAGTAAAACAGTTAACTGAATTTGACTATCCTGTTTAAGTGTTTAATCTCTATTCTCTCCCATTAGTGATGATTTTTCAGCTTAGGTAGCTCAAGAATTATATCTGCTGTAAGAAAAATTTTCTAACCGAGCAATGCTTGCAGTGTAGTAAATTACTTAGTATGGCTTTTCTACCCATAAGTCATCGTAAACTCAGTGGTGGATTGAGCAACTGAGGAGCTCCTGATTGTAAATGTTATCCACCTGGGTTATTTCTGTTGGGTGTGGCACAACACAATGTTATGGGAGGTGCTGTCTTGGGTGCTGAGAGTTCTGATGCTATGATTGGCTAGTTTGGCCACTCTGCCAAGCTCAAAAGGAGGCCTCCTAGAGGCAGAAGTCTCTCTGACTGCTGGTTGAGGAAGATGTGCTGCTGAAAGAGACACGTGCTCCTGAAAGAGACAAGTGCTGCTGGGAAAGAGATACAAGAGACATGCATTGCTGAGTGAGACACTGAGGGACATGCACTCCTGGGGTAGAGACTGTGAGAGACTTGGTTGAGAGACGGCAGGCTGGGGAGAGAGACTGAGCATTTTTTCCTGAACTCGAATTGTAGCCTGGTGCTTCCCTAATAAACCTCATAATCTGTGAGTTCTGTGTGGCCACTGCAGTGAATTATCAAACCCAGGAGAGAGGTGATGAGTTCTTTGGGAGGAACGGTTGGTGAAAGGGCAGGAGGGAGGCAGCATGTCTGGCCTTGCAGTAATAGGCCTTGGGCTATTGATGGTGATTCTGCATTCCTCTTGTGGGTTTCTAGGAGGTCAGAATATGTGGCCTCCTTGTCCTTTGTGCAATGCTATAAGGACCAGTGCATGCAGTAACCTGGAATTATTTGTGCATGAATCATATATAAGTATTACATGACTTCACACTTTTTGCTTTGGAGATAGGTGCACCCATGAAGGGGATGTAGCACACACTTACTGTCACTGCAGTTCTCTTCGTCACTCCCATCCTTACAGTCCTCATCTCCATCACATTGGAAAGTGCTGGGGATACACTGCCCATTTCTGCACTCCACCAGACCCTGGCTGTGGCAGGCTAGGAGAAGCCAGAAGAATAGTCACTTTATTTATGAACATACCTTTCAATCTGCAGATCAGAGAAATGATTCCCAATTATCTGGCTGAGAAATGCAGAACTTTGTAAATGGAAATGTTCTATTATAAATGAATGAATATCTATTTCATCACCCTTTTTAAACTGCAAACATTTATGGAAAGAAAAGGTTTTTTTTGTTTAATTATTACTTACTATAATTTCTCCTGCCTTATAAAATAGCATTTAACTTAAAAATAACTTTTTCTTGATAAGTGCGTGGAGGGAAGTGGGGATGATGATGGTAGTAGTGGTACTAATAAGAAAAGCTACAATTTAGGTTAATGTGCTTGGCTGCTAACTGAGAGACAGGAGGTTCGAGTCCATCCAGAGGTGCCTTGGAAGAAAAGCCTGGCAATCTACTTCTGAAAAACAAGTCATTGGAAACCACATGGAGCACAGCTGTTTTCTGACACACACGGGGTCATCATGAACTGGGTCCACTCGATGGCAAATGGTTGATGTGGAAAGAAGTGCCCCAGGTGCATTGTGTATATGATGTCAGATCCTTATAACAAACTACACAAGAAAACTGAAGCTTAGAGAGTTTAGCATTCATCTCCAAGTCTGAACAACTTTAGGTGGTAGGACCAGAATGTAGAGACCAATTTCTCTGACTCCAAGTCCAAGAATCTCATACTATACCCACCTGATATAATGAGCCAAAGAAATAATATACAGGTAGTCCTCCGCTTACAACAGGGTTCTATTTCAACAACTGTTCCATAAGTTGGTTCGGACATGGTCAAATACCTATTTTTTTCTCTAGTTTCCATTATTATTGCCTTTTATTATCAGTATCTTTATAAACCCAATCTTTATTTGTCCTTGTTGTTGTTGTTGTTATGTGCCATCGAGTCCAACCCGACTCATAGTGACCTCTCCTTGGGTTTCTGAGGTGGTATCTCTATGGAAGTAGATGCTCAACCTTCCTTCCAAGGAGTGGCTGGTGAGTTTGAACCACCAGCCTTCTTGTTTGCAGTCACATGCCTTAGGCACTATGCCACCAGAGCTCCTTTATTTGTCCTTGGAGATTGTAAATATTACATATAAACTTTATGTAATATTTACAATTTTATTTGTCCTTGGAGGTTGTAAATATTACATATAAACTTACATATATATATTAGTACATACATACATATTACTAATGATAAGACATACAAAAGAAAAAAGGGCAGGTCGTAAGTGCCATTTGTCATAACTTGAATACATCATAAGTTGAGGACTACTTATATATGAAAGGACTCACAAAGTACCTAACATGCAATAAACATTTTATTTCAAAACTTGCTTATGATATGTGACATTTGAAAGAGATGCTCTGGTGGCCATTAAACATAAGGATTTCTGTATTCTCCCTAAATTCCCTAAACTCTATCCCTACTATCATTTGGTGTACTATGTGACCTCAGTCATCATCAAGCTACTGTCTAATATTGAATCCCCTATTCTCAAACCCACCAGCCACTCCTCGGAAGGAAGGTTGGACAATCTACTTCCGTAGTGATACTGCCTCAGAAACTCAAGGAGAGGGTCCCTATGAGTCGGGTCTGAGTCAACAACACATAACAACAACAACAACATTCTTGAATCAAGGTTCAACCCAAGAAGTGGTACACGTGAGCATCATGCCTTGTTTCCCTGGATCCATCAAGATATAATCCTTTCTGTTATGCTATGTCCACTAAGCAAGAGCTGATATGACATTCTAGTTCAAATTCAATTCAGGGAAGGGTAACACTGCACATTGTATTTGTTAATTAATTTATATGTCTTTTCTTATGTCAAAATAAAACCCATGCAATTGCATTTCTATTTTTGCCTCAAATTAAATATTCAATCTCATATATATCAACCTGTTCTACTTTTATTAGACAGCAAAATATGAAATAAAAAGCTTAATTAGCTTAACCATGAAGAAATTCATTATATTAACTCTTTCAGGTCAGCAGTACTCTCTTTTAACAATTAACTGTTTCTATTCAATCATTTTTATTCTTCCCTACTAAGTATCGTGTATTTTCTAGAGGAACAAAAGAGTTAATAGTCATAATTGTTTTTAATAGCTAATCACTTGACTACTCACCAAAAGGTTGATGGTTTGAACCCACTCAGAGGTGCCTCAGAAGACAGGCCTGACAATTTCTGAAAGTTCACAGCCTTGAAAACCCTATGGAACAGTTCCTCTCTGAACTCATGGGGTCACATGAGTCAGAAGACTCGATGGCAACTGACAATAACAATGTAACAACTACCTGAAGCCTTTCGCTCTTCCCAAAATACAACGGGTTCGAATATTACAGTTATTGACACACACTCTCTGTATAACTGTATGAGCATTATTTTTTTTTCTCTCTGGCCATTTTCTCTCTATGTTCTCCCACAAATGGTCCCTGAAAACATTTGGAGGTTCCTACAGAGGAACCTAGCTTCTCCCATACCCTTTGCAGAAGAAATGTTCCCCAGTCTCTGTGAAGAGCACCCCCTTGGAAAAAGTCACAAGTGCAGAAGGGAGGTACATGGAATAATGAGATAGAGAACAGTCTCTATTATTACTGTCATCACCTCACTCAACTGCTATCTTTCTAGTCTAGAGCCAAAGTATACAATCTTTGCCTTTGAATGTTGTGTTGCTATTTTTTATGAGTCTCTCTAACAGCATCTAGAAGGAACCTGGTGGTGTAATGGTTAAGCACTTGGTGTTAACTTAAAGGTTGGCAGTTCAAATCCACCCAGTGGCTCTGCAGGAGAAAGACCAGTGATCTGCTCTCATAAAGATGACAGCCAAGAAAACTCTACAAGGCAGTTCCATTCTGTCACACGGGGTCACTATGACTATGAATCAACTCGAAAGCATCTAACAACAATAACAATAGTATCTAAAACGTGTTTAGAGCATGAACTTTGAGTACGTTTGCCTAAACAGGCAGACATGAAAAGATAAGCAAAATGGAAGAACTCGGCACTCACAGCAATTGGCCTCGTCGGATTTATCCACACAGTCATGGTCACCATCACACACCCACTCAATGGCAATGCAGCGCCCATCTCCACAGCGATGCTCCTTTGTGGGATTGCAATCTGGAGAAATAAAAAACTCCTGAGGATGTCAAGAACCAGCATGACAACAGTGCTAATGGCATGGCTCACAGTTCCATTTGAAGAGAGCCCATCCCAATGCCATCAATGACTTTTCTGTCATGCATGTAGCACAATTGAAACATTACCTCCCACCCAAACATGTGCCCCACTTACTACCATCAGCATGAGGTAAGGAGTGTGTTTTTCAGATGAGGAATATCTGCCCAGCCTTCCCAGGACCCATGGTTTGTTGTTTTTGTTTTGGTTTGTCTTTCTTTTCATTCCTCATAAAAAATGTGTGGATTTTACACTGACTTAAATGAACAAAATTGTGATTGGTGTTTCACCATGTAGAAAGCTGGTTTGACATATTATTGACAGTTCTATTGGGTTCCTAAGATTTGTAAGTTACCTCTGATAAATATGCCCCTCAGATATTTCCTTACACCACCTGTCCTACTGCTAAGCTCAGATTTTCTGTTGAGGTATCTTAGTGTACATAACTCCTATAAATGGAGAGAACTGTGAGGTTAGCAATGCAAAATAGTCGTATTTTTTCCCTTAATTCTCTTTTGCCTGAATTTACTTCTGTCCTAATTTACACATTCCTGGAGAAGAGAGAGATTAGTGATGTTTCCTCTCAGAGATGGCAGAATCCCATATTCTTTGCCATCAGAGATAGTATAACCCACGTATAATAGCTTTTTAAAGTAGTTATGTAGATTCATGATGAACAGGTTCAGTGAGCAACTACTCACTGAACTACTGCTTATGTATTTTCATAAGCAATACCACTGTCATAAACAGAATTCTGGTCTAGAGGGGCCATGCATTTTAAAGAATGTTTTGGAGCAATAGCTGAAAGTGTTCAGAAGATGTAGTGTAGAGAAAAGAAGAGACACAAGACATGGGCTTCTTTGGGCAGGAACCAGAAGAGCCACTGCATACCCAGCCTGCTAAGACAGCAGCCCAGGCAAAGATAAACCTAAAGGAAGTAGTAGCTACTAGCATAAAACTAAAAGAAAAAAAAAAAAAGAAAAAAAACCTCATTGCACTGAGTTAATTCCAACTCATAGCACCACTATAAGATAGAGTAGAATGGTTCCATAGGGTTTCCAAGGCTGTAATCTTTACGAAAGCAGACTGCCACATCTTTCGTCCAAGAGTGGCTGGTGCATTTGAACTGTTGACCTTTTGGTTAAAAGCTGAGCATTTAGTCACTGAGCTGCCAAGGCTTCTCTCACTATTACCATTAGATTAAAAAAAAAGAAAAGAAAAAAAGAACTCACTGCCGTTGAGTCGATTTTGACTCATAGCAACCCCTCCCTTGGTTTCCGAGACGGTATCACTACTGAAGTAAATTGCCCAACCTTCCTTCCAACCTTCCTTCTGAGGAGTGGATGGTGGGTTTGAACCACCAGGCTTCTGGTTAGCAGTCAAATGCCTTAGGCACTATGCCACCAGAGCTACCATTAGACAGGGACAATTAAAAAAGGAAAGAAAAACAGAAAAAAACCCACTCTCATCCAGTCAATTTGGACTCATAGCAACCCCCACTGGATTTCCAAGGCTATAAATCTTTATGGAAGTAGATTGCCTCATCTTCCTCCCATGGAGTGGTGGATGGGTTTGAACCACCAACCTTCCACTTAGAAGTCAAATGCCTTAGGCATTGCAGAGCTACTTAGATAAGGACAGTAGCCTCCCTGAATGTGCAAACTTCATGATATCCAACCATCATAAGAGGACAGTTATGTTGCATAGCAAGACTTTCTTTCTTTTTCACACACCTAATGGACCCTGACCCTCTCCACTGACCTATCCAACCAACAAGCTACACTTACCTACTGCCACTTGTGTCCCTGTTACCTTACTGGTAAGAGGAGGGGTGGGACTAAATGATCTTTAAGGTCTCTTCCTTAAATGTATAAATGTATACATCACCAATCTCCTCTCATCCTTTGCCCCAAGATTGATCAATCCCGAAAGACTGATAATTCACATCCATCTTGTGGTCTGTGGGAAAACTTTGAATATATGCATTTTCTAATATTTCTATGGCCAGAAGAGCAGGAGAAAGGGGATTAAAAGACAGGAAGCCAGACAGAGGAACAGTCAGCCACAGGGACCCAGGTGGGGGGGATACGAGAGGTCTACAACAGCAGGACAAACTTGTCTGTCGGTTTGTCCTACTGTGGTGACATGTAGACGTGAGTTTTGAGGCTGAGCCTCTGGT
>NW_006921833.1:3292944-3293919 GCF_000298275.1 Orycteropus afer afer
GGGTCGACGAAAGAGGGGGAGGCCTTCAAGGAGATGGATTGATATGGTGGCTGCGATGATGGGCTCAAGTATAGCAGGGATTGTGGGGCTGACACGGGATCAGGCAGTGTTTCGTTCTGCTGTGCATGGGGTCGCTATGAGTCCGAAACGACTCGACGGCACTTAACAGCAACAACAACAACAATATTTCTATGGATGCAGTGAGGGGCAGCTAGACAATTCCCCCAGGAAACTACCTGTTTTCCCAACATGCAAGCCATTACTGACCCTGGAGACTGAGACATTCCTTGGATCATGCTGCTGATCCTTTCCCAGTGGTTCTGTCTATATTCCCCATGCTGAATACCATCACACAGCACTTGCTCACTGCCCGTCCTTATCGCAGGTTGCCCTTTTGTTCTTACTCCAAAATTCCTAATGCCATTCAATAACATACAACTTTAAAATTCTAAAGGTAATCAGAAAGTCACAGAACTTAAAAAGCAAGAGGAGTTTGGCTGAGATGACACTCAGAACTGAATACAACTCATTAAAAATTGGGCTCATTCTTAAAAAGCTATGGAGATCAGCATTTGTATATAAAATGAATGCATACTTTTAATCCTAGGTGTAGCTACTTCTGTACGAGTAGTTCTTGTCATAGTTATTAATTGCTGTCAAGTCAATTCAGACCCCACATGTGCAGAGGAGAAATTCCCCATCGGATTTTTAAGGTTGTGACCTTTTGAGAAGCAGATTGTCAGACCTGTCTTCTTAGGTGTCTCTGGGTGGGTTCAAACTGCCAATCTTCTGGCTAGTAGTCAAATGCTTAACCATTTGTGCCACCCAGGGACTTCAGTCCCTGTCATACACAGCAATCAAATAAAGGAAGGGTCTTTGGTTATATAAAAGGAGGAGAATGAGACACAGACAATATATTGATCTGCAAAGTTTTCCTCAAGAGCTCAAAATGTAAACATAAGCCATTGGATTTAA
>NW_006921833.1:3294023-3304533 GCF_000298275.1 Orycteropus afer afer
CTACATTATTATTTTTTTAAAAAATTTCAACTTCAAAGACTCCATTAAAGAAATGAAAAGACAAGCCACAAACCAAGAAAAAATATTTGCAAATCATCTTTCCTTCTCCTAGTCTTTTACATTTCCTTAGCTCTGGTAGCGTAGTGGCTAAGGCACTTGACTGCTAACCAGAAGGCCGGTGGTTCAAACCCACCAGCCACTCCCCAGAAGGAAGATGGGGCAATCTACTTCCATAAGGATTTAATCACCTCAGAACCCAATGAAAGTCGCTATGAATTGGAATAGATTTGATGGCAATGGGTTTGGTTGTTTTGTTTTGTTTTCTCCTTCTGAAAAATAAGAAAGGAACTATTTTGTAATTTAACCTGCTATGATAGTTAAAAGGAGTTCTGGTGGCATAGGGCCTAAAGTATTTGACTGCTAACCAGAAGGCTGGCAGGTCAAACCCACCAGCCACTCCTCGGAAGGAAGACTCAGCAATCTACTTCTGCAGAGATACCACCTCAGAATCCCAAGAAGGGGTCACTATGAGTTGAATCAACTTGACAGCAGTGAGTTGTTTGTTGTTTGTTTATGTGGTAGTTGAGGTTATGTGTCAACATGGTGGGGCCTGATTTTGAGTGGCTGGGCAGCTGGATGCAGTATTCCCCATGATGAGACTGGTAATAAACTCCATGGTGGAATCTACTGTTAGCAACTTAGTAGCTGCCTGAGGGAAGTGGTCTGCTACCAGTATATAAGAAGAAGCTTTGAGGGAGGTCTTGAGATTTTTGGCACATCTAGATCTTGCATTTGGCTGAGTCTTCATCTCAGTGGCCTGCCATATTGTCTGGTGATCTTGAGACTATTTCTGCACTGTTTGTGGCCCACCATGTTGCCTGATAATTTTGGGACTGTGACATTTCACTTGTTGACCTTGGGTTTGTTAGCCTCGGCAGCCAGCAGCTGCCTGAGTGAAAAGAAGCCTCCAGCTTCAGTGGGCTGGGAGCAAGAGACAGAGCTGAAGTCCAAGATCAAGGGGCTTTCACCCAGCCCCTAGGTCTGACACTTTGAACTCAGACTTATAGCCTCCCAAACTGTTAAGAGAATAAACTCCTGTTTATTAAAGTCACCCATTTGTGGTATTTTCTGTCAGAGCAGCACAAGAGAACCAAAACACCTGCTAATCATATTAACTAACAATGAGTTACAAGTTGTTGGTTATAATTTTCTGTGATTCTAAATTAAAACCTTTATGGAAATAATGCTTCTCCTTACCACAGTTTTGCTCATCGCTCAGGTCTCCACAGTCATCATAGCCATCACACACAAGGCTATAATTAAGGCACTTGCCTGTGTGACAGTGAAACAGGTTCTCACTGCAGTCTGCAAATAAGAGAAGTCACCAGTGTGTCATTAGAGCAATACAGGGTGTTATATTAGTACATTACTTAGCAAAAGCCTGTCATGGAAGGGAAACTGTAAAAGTAACCTGGTCCACATCTTTTGTTTTACAAGTGAAGAGACCATGGCCCTGAACGTCCAATGACTTGCTCAAGGTCACATAATGAGTTATTGCAGAACCAGGATGACAATCTTCTGGCTCCAAAGCCAGTGCTTCTATCGCTTCCTGAAATTTGTCGTCTGACTTCCACCTTATGCCACCTGAAAGTTCCATTATAGTTGAAGACAAGACATTCTCAATCCATAGTTCCTAATGAAGTTCATGTGCATACAGAACAAATAACCTTAATAAGGGTGAAAATGTTTCATTAAAGTCTTGGTTTGTCGATGGTAAACATATTAAATATAATGTTGCCCACTTTCATACAAACATTGTAACTTGAGACAATTGAGTTTTCATGACTTGACTCTCAAATAAACAAGTACTGTCCTAGATAATGGTGCAAGATGAGAATAAGTGGGAGCTCCGGTGGCATAGTGCCTGAGACATTTGACTGCTAACCACAAGGCTGGCAGTCCAAACCCACCAGCCACTCCTCAGAAGGAAGATTGGGCAATCTACTTCCATAAAGATACTGCCTCACAAACCTAAGGAGGGGTCGCTATGAGTCAAATTCACTCGACGGCAGTGAGTATGGTTTTGGTCTTTTTTTTTTTTTTTTTTAACCTCAAGAAGGAGCTCTGGCAGCATAGTTGGTAAGGCTGCTAACTTGTAAGTCAGAGGTGCAAACCCACCAGCTGCTCTGCAGGAGGAAGATGAGGCAAACAAACTACTTGCGTAAAGATTTACAGCCTTGGAAACCCAATGGGAGTTGCTATGTGTTGGAATCGACACAATGGCAGTGGGTTTGGTTTTTTTGGTTAACCTCAAAAAGTTTATGGTTTTATGTTGAGATAAACAACATGCAGGGTAACAGTATATCAATTTTAGTAAGAAGGAGGGTCTTGTATTCAGGTAAATCAGAACTAGTTGTGATTTGCCAAAAGCAGTACAACGTTGATATATTGATTGCTGTTTCCATGGGTGTCAGTTGTGGATCCAAGTAAAATGAAATCCATGACAACTTCAGTCTTTTACCACTATCATGATGTTCATTATTGGTCCAGTTTGAGGATTTTGGTTTTCTTTATGTTGAGATGTAATCCTATTGAAAGCTGTAGTCTTTGATCTTCATTAGTAATGCTTCAAGTTCTCTTCACTTTCAGCAAGCAAGATTGTAATGTGCATAATATTGTTTGTTAATGAGTCTTCCTCCAATTCTGATGCATGTACTTCTTCATATTGTTGAACTTCTTGAATCATTTGGTCAGCACAAAGATAGAATAAATATAATGAAAAGATATAAACCTGAAACATCCCTTCCCTGATTTTAAACCATATAGTATCTCCCTGTTCTGGTCAAATGTCTCGGTCTATGTACAGGTACCACATGAGCACAATTATGTGTTCTGGAATTCCCAGTCTTCCATAATTTATCCAAGACATGAATAGCCAATGTTATCCATAACTTGTTATGATCCACATGGTTATACCCCTTTGCACAATCAAAAAAAAAAAAAAAAAAAACAAACACACAGGCAAACACCTTTCTGGGATTCTCTGCTATCACCCAAGATCCATCTGACATTTGTGATGATATTCCTCATTCCACAGCCTCTTCTGAATCCAGTTTGAATTTCTGGCAGTTTCCTCATACTGCTGCAACTATTTTGAATTATCTTCAACAAAATTTTACTTATTTGTCATATTAAATATGTTGTTCAATAATTTTCATTTCTGTAGGATCACCTTTCTTTATAATGGGCACAAATATGGATCTTCCAAATTTCTTGGTATAGATGAGTGAGTGAGCACCTCCAATGTTGCATTGGTTTGTTGAAATATTTAAATTGGTATTCCTTCAGTTCCGGGAGCACTGTTTTTCACTAATGCCTTCAGTGCAGTTTGGACTTCTTCCTTCAATATCATTGGTTCCTGATCACATGCTACCTTCTGAAATAGTTGAACATGGACCAATTCTTTTTGGTACAGTGATTCTATATATTCCTTCTCTCTTCTTTTGATGCTTTCTCTGGTTTTTTTGTTTTGCCAACAGAATCCTTCAGTATTGCAACTTAGTCTCAAATTTGTTAGTTTAGTTCTTTTAGTTTGAGAAATGCCAACTATGTTCTTCCCTTTTGGTTTTCCAACTTCAAGTTTTTGTACATTTCATTATAATACTTTACTCCAACTTGAACTTGCATATGAGCAATTGATAGTCTGTTCCATAATTGGCCTCTGGCCTTGTGACTGATGATATTGAGCTTTTCCATCTTCTCTTTCAAATGATGCAGTCATTTGATTCCTGTGTATTCCATCTGGCAAGGTCCATCTGTATAGTCACCTTTTATCTTGTTATATGTTAAAAAGCCATTTGCAATGAATTAGTCTTGCAAAATTCTATCCTGTGACCTCCAGCTTCATTTTTATCACCAAGGTCATGTGTTTCAGCTATTGATGCTTCTTCTTTGTTTCCAACTTTTGCATTCCAATCACCAGTAATTATTAATGTATCTTTGTGTGTGTGTGTGATTTGGGTGAAAGTTTACAGAGTAAATTCATTTTCCATACAGCAGTTCATACACATTTTGTCTCATGATATTGACTATAATTCCCCACAATTTAACAGCTCTTTTCCTACCTCCTCCCTGTAGTTACCTCTTCACTGTGTCCTTCCTTCCCATGTACTCCCAGTACCCCAAGCTGTCTTCCAGTGCAAACACTACCCTTTTGTTCTCCGATGATTGATAGCTCCAAGGAATGTGTTTACCTGATGTAAATGTTCACCCCAAATGCCTGTCTATTGTTGGGCTGGAAGCCACAGGAGTGAGTTCAGTTCCTGAGCAGAAGGGTAGTTAGTGGCCATAGTCTCAGGGGTCTCACCAGGCTCTTATCAGTATCAATGAATCTTGACTGCATGTTTGATCAATTTCAAACTGCAGAAGTCAGTAAAAATGTTCAATTTCTTCATCTTTGGCATTAGTGGATGATGCATAAATTTGAAAGGAGCTCTGGTGGTGTAATCTCTAAGGCATCTGACTGCTAATGAGAAGGTTGGTGGTTCAAACCCACCAGCCACTCTGCAGAAAGAAGACTAGGCAATCTAGTTCCGTAAAGATTACCACCTCAGAAACCCAAGGAGGGTCACTATGCATCAGAATCAACTCGATGGCAGTGAGTTGGTTTTTTTTTTTTTTTTTTGCCATTAATTTGAATAATACTCATATTAGCTGCTCTTCCTTGTAGGGATATGGATATTATCCCACCACTGACAGTACTGTATTTCAGGATAGAACTTGAAATATTCTTTTTGATGATGAATGTGATGCCATTCCTCTTCAATTTATCATTCCTGACATAGTAGACTGTGTGTTTATATGATTCAAAATGGCCAATATCATTCAGTTCATTAATGCCTAGGATATTGATCTTTATACATTCTATTTCATTTTTGATAACTTTCAATTTTCCTAGATTCATATTTTGCACATTCCATGTTCTGATTATTCATGGATGTTTGCAGCTGTTCCTTCCCATTTTGAATTGTGCCTCATCAGCAAATGAAAGTTTTGAAAGCTTTGCTCCACCCACATCATTAAAATCAACTCTATTTTGAGGAGTCAGCCCTTCCACAGTTGTATTTTGAGTGTCTTCCAACCCGAGGGTCTCGTCTTCTGGCACTAAATCAGACAATGTTCCACTGTTAGTCATAAGGTTTTCACAGGCTAATATTTTCAGACCTACCAGCCACTCCTCAGAAGGAAGATGGGGCAATCTACTTCTTTAGTGATACTGCCTCGGAAACCCAAGGAGTGGTTGCTATGAGTCGGGTCCGACTTGACGGCACATAACAACAACAACAAAAAATATTTTCAGGAGTAAATTGCTAGGTCCTCCTTCCTAGTCTGTCTTAGTCTGGAAGCTCTGCTGAAACCTGTCCACCATGGGTGACCCGGCTGATATCTGAAATACTGGTGACATAGCTTCTAGCCCAACAACTTCTAAGGCAGCACAGTGCAACAAACATATAGACAAGTGGTGGAAAGACTCTGCTAAGGAAATGAACAGACAAGCCACAAACTGAGAAAAAAAATGTAAATTATATATCTGACAAGAGACTTATATCCAGAATATAGGGTCCCTGGGTGGTGCAAATGGTGAACATGATTGCTGTGAACCAAAGAGTTTGTGGTTTGAGTCCACTTAGAGGTATCTTGGAAGAAATGTTTGGCAATCCATTTCAGGAAACAGCAACAACAACAACAAGAAAAAACACCATTGAAAATCCTGTGGAGCATGTCTGTACACTGACACACACAACATCACTATAACTCAAAATCAACTCAATGGCAATTTGTATCCAGAATATATATATATAGAAGTTTTACACTCAATAATAAGAGGAGAAAACATCAAATTAAAAATGGGTAAAAGACTTGAATAGAAAGTCTTCATCAAGGATATACATAGGGCATAAAAACACACAAAAATGTGCTCAACACTAATTACTAGGGAAAAGCAAATCAAAGCCACAATGAAAAACTGCTTCATACCCATGGAAAGGGCTGTAATATAAAATATGGACAATAACAAGTGTTGGTGAAGATGTGGAGAAATTGGAATCTTTATACATTGATAGTACACATGTTCAATGCATTCTTCAAAATGATTCAGCCACTTTGGAAAAGTTTAGCAGTTCCTCAGATTGTTAAACATAGAGTTACTGTGTTGCTGTTGTCCTTGTTAGATGTCATTGAGTCAGTTCTGATTCACAGCAAACAAAACAGTAACCAGTCCTGTGCCATCCTCACCATATCACCCAGAAATTCCACATCTCTCTCTCTATATATATATGAGAAAACTGAAAACACACGTCCATACAAAAACATGCCATCAAGAGCCATAGCAGCATCATTCATAACTGCCATTTATGAACTATCCAAATGCTCATTCATGGATAAGATGAATTGAAAAACAAAATGTAGTAAACGTCTGAACAAATGTAGTATCCCCATACAATGGAATTGTATTCGGTGATTAAAAGGATCAAATGATTGACCTACAGTATTGATAAACCTGAAAAATATGCTAAATAAAAGAAACCATATACAAAAAACTACATATTGTGTGATTCTACTTATTAACTGCCTAGAAAAGACAAATTTACATATAGAGAAACTAGAGCAGTTGTTGCTTGTGGCATGGGAAGTACAGGGATAGAATGAGGAATGACTGTAAATGAGTTCAAGGGAAATTTTGGGAAAAATTGGAAAGTTCTAGACTGGATTTGTAGTGATGGTTGCACAACTCTATAAATTTATTGAAAAATCCATGGGTTAAATTGAAAGTATACACATTATACCCAATAAAGCTGTTAAAAATATAAAATAATATATGAAAAGAACACTGTATTTAATAGGAAGAAGATAACAAAATGTATCATGTTTCATTTCTTTTAAAGTAAATTAAAAGAGCTTGCTTAAGGTTCCATAGGGATCATGGAAGCTGGCAGAATTTCAGTGGAGTGGATGAAATGAAAAGATCAGCATGTACCAGGCAGAGGGAGTAGCAAGAACAAAGGAAAGAGGTGATAAATGGGAGCACATCTGAAGACTGGTCTAACTGGCTGATGAAAACTAGAACTCCAGTGATCAGTTGTCAGCCACCTGAATTTTGTCTGATTGTTTCTCCTCAAGCAGAAGCCTGCATCTCATGCAACTGGTGGACGGGCACCTCTTCACTGTAGACATCCCAAACTGGATCACAGTTCATTCTCAAAAGTCTTGGGTGTTGATCGATCAAATTGTTAGCTACTTGAAAATAGTACACTTGTTATTTACATGAACCATACATTTCTATTTCAAAATTAATTCTTTAAAAAATCAGCTACATAAGTACATTTAAAATTGTATCGTTTTAGAAATATAATGAACCTTAGCACCTTCACTGAGAAAGTGTGTACACACACAAACACCTGTGCATATACATACACTTACACACATGTAGAATTTTGTAAGTAGTTTTGCCACTAAGCTTAACGATTTTCAAATGAAGATGACCATCATAAGGGAATATATAAGAAGTGAAAGAGGTTTTAGTCATCACTTTGGTAGCACTCAGCAGAGGGCGCTCATTCCCCTCTCTGTACCCCACTGCTGAATGGGGCTACTGCACACTTGCTAGCTTAGCAAAGGAAGGTTAGGACATTAGTTCCTCTGGCCATTCTGCCCACCAGGCAGAGTTGAAGAATTTGTGCATCAAGATATATACTCCTCCTTGGGAAGTTTTAAAACAGGTTTGATTTTTGTTTTGTTTTCATCTAAATTAGTCCTGTAGAAAAAATTTGAATCAGTATGTTGAAATCAACTATGAGTGGAAGGGCAGATTTTTTCAAAGTTAAAATTATTTATTTTCAGCAGTACACTTTACTTTTATTTGGTGGTAGGACTAGGAAATCAAATATCCCTTTCAGAATCATGCAAAAAAAAAAAAAAAAAAAGAAGAAGAAGAGGACTCTCAATGAGGTGGACTAACACAGCGGCTGCGACAATATGCTCAAACACAGCAGTGGCTGTGAGGACAACGTAGGACTGGGCAGTGTTTCGTTCTGTTGTACATCGGTTCACTACAAGTGGGGACCAACTTGACAACACCTAACAACAAAAACAGGATTAGGAAATCAAATAGCCCTTTCAGAATCTGATTAACTCAGGAACACACCGAAAATTTCAAAAGATTCATACATAGCCTCTGTGTGGCTCATTCTGGGATTCTAGATAATTCATATTAAAATACCTTGTTGGGAAACACTTTTTAAATTGCTGTTGCTATTTATTTAATCATTTCACAAATGAAGGTGACTCAGTCATTTTAAAAAATTCCTCCTTTTTTCATACAGGTACAGACTCAATTTTCCACTGTTAGGACTTGCTTGGTTAGGAGCCATTTTTGGAGGTCAGATACAAAATTAGCTGTATTTGGAAAACAACTTGTTACCTCACTAAAGTCTGCGTGACTAGTAAATACACAAACCTTAACCAGAGGCACTGCACAGCCAAAAACACATAGCAAATAGCAAAGATCACAGTACCTCCTTTTATTAGAATAAATATTTATTTGAACTGAAAAAAGGATGTTGTCAGTGCAATTTGGGGCCAACAAATCAAAATTTTCAAAGCTTCCTGCTATGATTTTCTTACTCAATGCAAGTATAATTTCACCAACCTAAGGGAGATGTTTTTCTAGATACTGATCTTTTTCCTTAATGACTGCTTATGATATGTTATTTCTGATTTTCTTGCATGCTAATATTTGTTACTATCAGTTTCAGATCTCATATACACACCCTTAACCCCGGTCTCTCAAAATAAACATTCCTCTAAAGCAGAAAACTAAGAAACAGAAAGCCTTTTATCAAGGCTTTCATTCAATTTGCCCAATCTCTGTGACTCTATGTACACAAGTGTTCAAAACATAAATTCATCAATGAACATAAATGCATAAATAAATCTGAAATCATGATTCAAGTATGGAGGTTCAACTGCTACCCATAAAATATTAATGATAGAAGGGACTAAAGATTATTTGTTCCAATCTCCTCATTTTGGATGTGACAAGAGAGGTTAAATGAATTGTCCAGAGTTGCCCAGCTTGTTAGGAAACAGAACCAAGAGAAGTTAGGCTTCTTGACTCCCTAGGTTCTTTCTATCATTGACTTTTAGCTCTAGATTAGAGTTTATCAACTGTAGCACTATTGACATTTAGCACTGGGTAGTTCTTTGTTGTGACAGGTTGTCCTGTGCAGTGTAGGATTTTAGCAGCATCCTGGCCTCTACCCTCTAGATACCAGTATCACCGCCTCACCCCATAGTTGTAACGATAAAAATGTCTGCATACATTGCAAAATGACAGAACTGCCCCTAGTTGAGAACCATTGTTCTAGAATATACAAACATCACCTCACTCCAAGATCTAGTTTTAATCTTATCTTTTCCATTAGATCTCTCCACATCAACCCAACCCCTGGTGACCCTACTCTCTTCTCTACTCACAGTATTTACTGCCTCCATCTTTTTTGTTTACACCAGTTTTGTGTTCCTTTGAGATATTTCTTGGGTTATATTGCTTTAAAATACTGTATATAATGGCTTCCATGTTTATAACTCATTTCTCTGATTAGCTTAAAAGTTTCATGAAGAAAGAAACCATGTCTTACCAGTCTTTTTATTTGCTAAGTATCTAGAACATGCTTCACAAAAAGTAGGAATTCAAAAATATTTAATAGTTTGATTAAGTATAAGGACATTGTCACTACACAAAACTGAATTTTTCAGACATAAAAAGATCCTTTCATTGCAGTTGTTGTTATTGTTAGAAGCCGTCAAGGAGGTTTTGACTCATAATGACCCCATGTACAACAGAGCAAAACACTGCCTGATCCTGTGCCAGCCTCACAGTCCTTGCTTTGCCTGAGACAATCGTTGCAGCCACTGTGTCAAGCCACCATGTTAAGTGTCTTCCCCTTTTTCACTGACTTTCAATAAAGCATGATTTCCTTCTCCAGGGATTGGTCCCTTATGACAAGATAATCGAAGTGTGAGAGACAAAGTCTGGCCATTCTTGCTTCCAAGGAGCATTCTGGCTGTACTTCTTTCAAGACAGATTTGTTCATTCTACCAGTCCACAGTACATTCAATACTCTTCACTAACACAATTCAAATGCATCAATTCTTCTGTGGTCTTCCTTATCTATTGTCCAGGTCTTACATGTACATGAGGCTACTGAAAATACCATAGCTTGGGTCAGGCGTGCCTTAGTCTTCAAAGTGACATCTTGGCTCCTAAACAAAAGAAGTCTTTTCCAGAAGATTTGCTCAATGCAACACATCATTTGATTTCTTGACTGCTGCTTCCATGGGTGTTAATTATGGATCCAAGTCAAATGAAATCCTTGACAGCATCAATCTTTTCTCCATTTCTCATTATGCTGCTTATGGGTCCAGTTTTGAGGGTTTTTGTTTTCTTTAT
>NW_006921833.1:3306161-3310005 GCF_000298275.1 Orycteropus afer afer
ACTTCTTTAGGGTATATACCTAGTAATGGGATGGCTGGGTCAAATGGTATTTCTAATTCCAACTTTTGAAGGAATCGCCATACTGCTTTCCACAATGGTTATAACATTTTACAGTCCCACCAGCAGTGTATGAGAGTCCCAATCTCTCCACAACCTTGCCAGCATTTGCTATTTTCTGTCTTGTTGAACTTATGTTGAGATACTTTTAATTTTATTATTTTCATCAAAATCTTTCTAGTATTTACTTGCATCCTTTGTAAAAGAATATAGTATACATTAAATAAATAAATAATATAGCCAGTTAAGAAGAATATAGTAAATACAATGATTTTTGATTACTCAGAAATGTCATTATCTGTTAATTCTGAGCTGTTTAGTTTGCTTCCTTTCTGAAATAGCTCCATGTGGTGCAGCTTGTATAATTGTTTTGCACATTTTAGAGTTTCTGTCTCCTTTGCAATGTACAGCTTGACCTTTGTCATCTTCCAATGGTCATTCTCTTCACCCTAGAGGTGAGAGGTGCTGGGGAGGATGGGAGAATGGGATAACAACAACAGCAACAACAACCACAACCATAAAACCTAATACTCTTTGAGAGTTATTACATGTCTGGTACTGTGTGTGAGTTTTCAATGATTTACTATTATGGGCAACAATTCTAGAGCTAGTTTTCTTATTGTTTCTGTTTGATGTATGAGGACATTGAAACACAGAAACATTGAATAACCTCCCCAGGTCACACAGGCAGGAAGTAGTAGAGAAGAGAGGAATCAGGGCAGCCTGACTGCATAACTTAGACTACTAGTCACTACACTGGATTGCCATTATTATAACTAGATAGTCATAAAGGCAAATCCATGCCATTGAGTTGATTCTGACCCATACGGCGCCTATAGAACAGAGTAGAACTGTCCCATAGGGTTTCCAAGGCTGCAAATCTTTATGGAGCAGACAACCTCACCTTTTCCCACAGAGCAGCTGGTGGGTTCAAACTCCTGACCTTTTGGTTAATAGCCAAATGCTTTACCCATTGCACCACCAGAGCTCTGGATAACCACACCAAAAAAAAAAAAAAAAAAAAACCCGAACTCACTGCCATCAAGTCAATTCTGACTCATGGAGACCCTCAATGAGTTCCCAAGGCAGTAAATCTTTACAGAAGTAGATTGTCCCATATTCCTTCTGCAGAGCAGTTGGTGGGTTTGAACCACCAACCTTCTGGTTAGTAGTCAAATGTCTGAGGCACTGCACCCTCAGAGTTCCTTCTGGATTACTATAGTGTTTATAAATAAGTCAACCATTTTTGAGTCCCAAAATGATTTGATCCCCAAAAAGATTTTGTGATAGTTTTATGTGGCATAAAATGTGTAGACTATATGGCAGATATTTTCCTTGATGTTTTATTTACTTATTCATTTGCTAAGCTCTGGTGGTGTAGTGGCTAAGGCATTTGGCTACTAAAGTTTGAACTCACCAGCCACTCCATGGGAGAAAGATGAAGCAGTGTGCTTCCATAAAGATTTGCAGCCTTGGAAACCCTATGAGGCAGCTCTACTCTGTTCTATAGGGTCCCTGTGGGTCAGAATCAACTCAATGGCATGGATTTGGTTTCATGACTATCTAGTTATACTAATGGCAATCCAGTGTAGTGACTAATAGTCTAAATTATGCAGTTAGGCTGCCCCGATTCCTCTCTTCTCGAGTTGGAATCGACTCAATGACAGTGGGTTTAGTTTGGAATTATGTGTAAGGCATTGGTCTAGGAGCTGATTAAGAACTGAAAGCTTATAGAACAAAGTAAACACAAGACAACTTCTAGTCCAGTCGTTTCAAATCTGGCTGCCCACTAGAATCACCTGGAGAGCTTTGCTGCCAATGCCCTACACCCAGACCAATAGCTGGTGTGACTCTTTGGGGATTCTAATACATACTAGTCTCAGTGATAAGGCAAATACGGAATGGAGAAGTAGCCTATCTAAAGTCATAGAGCTGGAAAATTTTAATAGTAAAATTTTCTGATTTCCAAAACTTTTCCACACACCACTAAAATTGTTCCAGGTGATTGTAAATCAGCTCATTCAACAACTACTTACGAAGACACTGATATACAAGACAAAATTAGGGAGAAAGTCAGTAACCAGCCAGATATCTGAGACACTGCTGTAATAAACAATTACCTCTCAAAGTAAAATAGAATATCAAATATAGTTAAAGATATTAAGGTTGGGCAATCCTACTTCTGTAGTGATACTGCCTCGGAAACCCAAGGAGGGGTCGCTATGAGTTGGGGCCGACTTGACGGCACACAACAACAACAACATCATATGAATGATGAAATTTGAACTTTTATGGAAAAGGACAAAGTGACAAGCATCATAGTTTAGAGAACACAGCATTGAATTTGGAACCATTCAAGTCTAGGTTCAAATCTAGCCCTTTGAATGACTGGCAAATTCGTTTGTGGCCCTAAGCTGTGACTCTGCATCTGTACAAAAGGGGAAATAGCTCCTTTGTTAATAAGTCAAATCATGTAGGTTTGTAGTTGGTTAGGTAATTCACAAATATTGAGTCCATTTATTTCCTTCCTTTGAAAATGACTAAAAAAGGAGTTAGTAAACAACTTCATAAAACCTGTTGCTGCTGTTGTTAGCTGCCCTTGAGTAAGCCCCCAACTTATAACAACCCCATGCACAATGGGATCAGACCATTAATAGTCGTAGGACTTTTATGGGCTAACTTTCAGAAGCAGATCACCAGGCCTTTCTTCCTAGTTTGCCTTAGTCTGGAAGCTCTACTGAAACCTACTCAGCATTAGAGTTCCATGTGAGCCTCCGCTGACAGACAGGTGGTCGTTATGCAGAAGGCGTAATGGTCAGCAATCAAACCTTGGTCTCCTGCATGGAAGCTGAGAATTCTTCCACTGAACCACCAAAGCCCTGTCATAAAATACACAAAACACCTAAGTGGACAAAGTGTCTAACATGACTGGTGCTTTGCGAAAGCAGAAAAGTGCTGAGCTAGAGGTTATTCTTGCCTCTAACCCAAGGAACTGTGATCTCCCCTGGCAGTCCTCCTCGCCTGCCTGCCAGACTTTAGCAAGCCTTTATAATCTTCTGCTCCTCACTGTAAGCACACTGCAAAGTTTCCAGCTCCCCTCTGGAGTACTGGTGGGCTCTATTCACGCTCTGATTGGCATCCAAGACCTAATTTAGACTTAACACTAGTCCTCCACTCAGGGAGGTGGCAACCTCCCTGCAACAGGAGTGTGGTACCGACAGTCAACATGCACGCTGAAAGTGTTAAAGCTCAGGACCAGGTGGCTTTGTAAAGTGAGAAATAACCACACGTGAAGCTTTCAATGTCTAATAAGCTTTTGGAAAGAACTCTTGAGAGTATTCTGAATGGAAGTATCTCCTCAACTGACCAAACCAGATCACTTTTTCAGGTTTGTTCATAAGGAAAGCTCCTATCTTCCCTTACAACCTCTTCTACCACAAGGACAGTGCTAAATACTCGGCTAAGTCCCCACTAACCTACTGCTGTGAAGTCAACTCTGACTCATAGTGACCCTGGTTAGCAGCCGAGCACTTTAACCATTGCACCACCAGGGCTCCTAAGTCTCCAGAAATACTCCTTAATGCAAATAAAAAAACCCAGACCCACCACTATCAGGTCGATTCCAACTCATAGTGACTCCCATAGGGTTTCCAAGGCTGTAAATAGACATCCTATGAAAACAATTCAAAATAACTATATATAAGGAGCTCTGGTAGCATAGTGCCTAAGGCACTTGACTGCTAACCAAAAGGCTGGTGGTTCAAACCCACCAGCCACTCCTCGGAAG
>NW_006921833.1:3310105-3313317 GCF_000298275.1 Orycteropus afer afer
AACAACAACAACAACAACTATATATATGACTATCTAGTTATACTAATGGCATATATATATATATATATATATATATATATATATATATAAAAATGATATGCTATAGGTTTTACTGAAGAAATAATTCCCAATTACAAAAACAAATGATTTACTGAAAACATTTCCTAAGTTCCACAGAACACTAGGCATTATGCAAAAGGAAAGGCAGGAAGAAAGGAATGGGGGAGGAAAGAAAAAAAAAAGGAAGGGAGAAGGAAGGAGGGAGAGAGAAGGAGGTAAAAGAGGGGAGAAGGGGAGGAGAAGAGAGAGAGAAAGTTAGGAAGGTGGGATTGGGGTTTCTGTGAGCAAATCATTTTGAGGAAATAACAAGTTAAATAAAACTAACAAGGCTTTTTTTTTTTTCTTTTAACTGCAGGATTTTTCAGAACCTTTAGTAGGCAATTACATACTGTTGTTGTTGTTGCTATGTGCCGTCGAGATGGACCTGACTCATAGCGACCCCTCCTTGAGTTTCCGAGGCAGTATCACTATGGAAGTAGGATTGCCCCATCTTCCTTCCAAGGAGTGGCTGGTGGGTTTGAATCACCAGCCTTTTGGTTAGCAGTCAAGTGCCTTAGGCACTATGCTACCAGAACTCCCGCAATATACTGTCTTTCAAAAGTTACAACGAAGGAGCAACCTTAGCCTTCAGATGGAAGGAGACGTGGTTCAGCCAGCAGGCAAACAGAGCAGAGCAATCTCTCAATTGAGGTCAGCAACTGCAAGCACGTTCTTAAGCCTTGGCAACTCCTGCCGGGAGCAAACCACAGCTCTTCCCAGAGTAACCATTGCTGGTTAGAAAACCATTAAAATGTAATTAGAACACAATTGCATATGGTTCTCTTTTGGATACAAATCATGCAATGTATTCTCCAGGCCAACTATTCCCTTTAATCTGGTGCAACCATGCAAAATAACTTGGAATCTGAATCTACAGGGAACAAACCACTGGCTAATTCAGTCAAAACAAACAAGCAAATCAAAGAAGTAAAGCCAGGTTGGTTAAAGCTGAAATCTACCAATGGGGGATTTTACACGATTTGTGCCACTGACTATCACCAGGTTTGAAGGAAGCATAAACAAAGATAAACATGTTTGCTCACTTTAGAAAGGCAAACCAAAAGCAGTCTATATGAATGCTAGATGGTGGGCCTGCTTTTCCAACGGATTGACTTTGCTTTCCCTGAATAGGATCACTGTCCACACAGACAAACCCCAGCCGCTGTCACTTACTGCAGTGAGCCTCATCGCTCCAGTCATCACAGTCATTGTAGCCATTACACTGCAGTTTCCTGGGGACACAGATGCCACTGGCACACAGAAAGCTCTCACCTCCTCCGCACAGCACTACAAGAAAGGGCAGAAAAACCATGTCAGAATACGGTTGTTTTTGTTTTCATTCAGAAGAAAGAAAGAAACAGCAAAAAGAAAAGTTCCCATTGCTATTGAGTAAATTTATTTCCAAATGACTGTGGTTTCACTGTCACCCATTTTCTTTTGGCATGCTGGAACATTCATCACGAAATTACCTAGCTCTCTCACAGAGAGAAAGCGAGAGAAAATTCACCAGTGTGATTGCAGAGTGAGATAATCACTGTTCAGCACACAAGAGAGTGCTTCAGGAATTGCACAACTTAGGTGGGGGAAACACCAAATGGGAATAATTTTCTTAATAACTGAAAGTTATTTCAAAGTGAAGTGCTATTCATTGAACAAACATGAAAGTCTCCTTCTAAAACAGGGCTCTATGAAGGACAGAAAAAGAGTAAAAATCGAGTCCATCATGTTGCATACTTGAACACAGACAGGCATAGAGACCTCATGTCCTGTATCTGAAACATATTCATTGCTTGAATCAAGTGCCAGCTGAAATTTCAGAATCTGTTTGGCAAAGAGGAATATGTGACAATATTTGCTGACAATATTCTCATTCTTTTCTTTCCTTCAACCCAGTTGCATTTTGGTATACTTCGCTTTTAGTATTATGGTGCTAATTTTCTTCTAAAAATTCAACAAATACTCAAATGTTTCCAAATAATAGAAAGCCAAAACCAAACCCAACTCACTGCTGTCGAGTCATTTCTGACTCATAGCAACCCCACCTTGGGTTTCCGAGGTGGTATCTGTACGGAAGTAAATTGCCCAATCTTCCTTATGAGGAGTGGCTAGTAGACAATAAAGTTAAGACAAAAGCTAGAAAGCTTTTTAAGGCGAAGTATTACTAAAAGGATAAATCAGCTTAATACCGAAACCAAAAAAAAAAAAGTCACTGCCATTGAGTCAATTCTGACTCATAATGACCCCCACTGGGTTTCCAAGTCTGTAAATCTTTACAGAAACAGACCACCCTGTCTTTCTTCTGTGGAGCAGCTGGTGGGTTTGACCCACTGACCTTTCGGTTATCAGCCAAATAGTTTAATCACTACACCATGAGAACGCCTTAGCTCAACACAGTGGGTGTTAAAATAAGCTTAAATATTTGGTAAGGTGCATCAAAGGCCTTTTAAGTGTGCTTAACCTTTGATTTGGCAACCTTATTTCTTGAATTTCATATAGAGATCATCTGATGAATAAGTACAAGTTTCATTTTTAAGAATTTTCATTCCATCATTGTTTAGAATGGGGAAACCATGACAAAACAGTATGAAGCAGTAGGGGACTGTTTAAACAAATTTTGGGATCTCCATAATAAGGAATTGGAGCCCTGGTAGCACAGTGTTTAAGTGCTCAGCTGTTCATTGAAAGGTTGACAGTTCAAACCCACCAACTGGTCTGTGGGAAATAGATACTGCAGCTGGCTTCTGTAAAGATTACAGCCTCAGAAACTCTATGGGGCAGTTCTACTCTGTCCTGTAGGGCCCTTAAGAGTTGGAATTGACACAACAGTGGTGGGTTTTGTTTGGTTTGGTTTCATAAGAAGGAATATTGTTACAGTCATTAAAAAGTAGTCTGTTGTTGTTGTTAAGTGCCGTCGAGTCATTTCCGACTCATAGCGACCCCATGCAGAGCAGAACAAAACACTGCCCGATCCCGCGCCAGCCCCACAATCCCTGCTATACTTGATCCCATCATCGCAGCCACCGTATCAATCCATCTCATTGAAGGCCTCCCCCTCTTTCGTCGACCCTCCACCCTACCAAGCATGACATCCTTCTCCAGGGAATGGTCCCTTC
>NW_006921833.1:3314857-3339211 GCF_000298275.1 Orycteropus afer afer
AGCGATTCTCTGCTCAAGGGCAAGGTTCAGAGTCTCTTCTGTCATCCACTTTGGTCTTCTCTTCTTTTCTTGTCTTTTTAGTGATCTCTTTCTTTCTTCATGGATAATGTTCTTGATATCTTCCCATAATTCATCTGGCTTTCGGTCATTGGTGTTCAATGCATCAAATCTATAAAGTAGTCTGTAGGAAATATGTAATATATGGGACACAGTTCAAGATAGTTTAAGTGGGAAAACATCTACAGGTTCATAAAAAGCAGGATACCATTTAAACTGGAAAGAAATATATCAGATTACATGTAATTATCTCTGGTACAAGGATTAAAGGTAAGTGTTTTCTTCGTTATACTTTACTCAGCATTTTACAGATGTTCTTACAATGATCATGTCTCACTTATCTAGTCAGAAATGGAAGAAAAAAGAGCAAACTAACTTGAAAAAAAAAAAATCAAAAGACCTTTGATTCTCTTTTCAGAATAACAGAAGATCAATAACCCAAACCAGTTACCACTGAGTCAATTCCAACTCACGGCCACCTCATGTGGGTCAGAGTAGAACTGTGTTCCACAGGGTTTTCAATGGTTGATTTTTCAGAAGTAGCTCACAGAGGCTTTCTTCTGAAGTGCCTCTGGGTGGAGTTGAACCTCCAACATTTTGTTTAGCAACTGAGCAAGCACATTTACCATTTATACCAGAAAATAAATTCAACTACCACTCCCTCCCCCCACCCCCCCCCCCCCAAAAAAAACTCTGCCTCTGCTAAAGTCAGTGTGAGCAACGATTAGCTGTGTGGTCAGTTACTTGGTCATTGCCACCATTCATTTAACCATGTGTTCCTTGATGAACTGTCCCCTGCTGACTAAGCAAAGTGAGCTGGGAAACAGTTTAACTCAGAGTTAGAAATACAGAAAAATGGAGACCTGAAGCTCCAGGTGGTAAGACGCATGTCTCACTCACCACCATGTTCCTGGGACACAGCAGAGACCTCCTCTCACTTGGGAGGTCTTTAATATTTGATGGAAAAAGGTAACCTAAATCTCTAAGGGAGCACCATACAAAGTGAATAAAAAATATAATCAATGAGGAATTTTCCAATGCCATCAAGGAAATCAGTTTAAATTTACTGAACATTAGGTACTGGTTGATTTGGCTAAGTGTCTCATGAATGCTACATCACATGCAATCTTCCTACCCTCAACATCAAAACTCTGCTTTTCAATGATATTCCACAAGTTCATTATCAGTTTAGATTACATCTCTGGGCTTTAACTGACAAAACATTAAACGTATTTTTTTTGTGTATGGTGTTGGTGGATTAAGCACAGCACAAACACAGACTCCTAAATGGTAAACAAGAACCCAGATACAAAATGCAAAATCAAAACACTAAGTAATTTTACTGTTCAGTCTATATGACATCCTCTCTCTAAGGTTAAACAAATTTTAAAGGCCTACGTGTTCATGCTGTGGTGACCATTTCTGTATTGTACTAGAGCATGCAGGAATTCCACGTGTGTACATTTCAGTAGCTGCAACGCCTCAGAATTATTACCACATTCCCCACCTTATGGCCCTGATGAGTCCTCAGGAAATGTAGCTGAAACTTCAACATTAAATAGCTTCTAACAACTAGATTTCATCTTTAAGAGCCTATAATATTTCACTCTAGTAGAGCCATTTATTGTGTACGATCATATCAAATCTGGATCAAATTTGAAATACAGTACTGCCTGCATTGTTTTGATTATCAATATCCCCCAATTTGGCTGACTCAGCAGAAATAGAGTTCCTTTGTCTGGTTCCTCAGTGGGTTGTGTGTCAGCCTTTGATTTTAGAACAATAAGGTTCTTCTGCTTTATATTACAAATTGCTTATCGATTCTCATTGCTTCTTTGAAAATTCATAGTTTGGTTCATCATTATTATTTTCATAAAATTGGGATCACTTTGGTATAATCTCTTTCCACTTGATTTCTTCCTAGCTCATATACAGGTTTCCCACTTTAATCTGTGTAGAACTGTTCAATGAACTAAGTGCTTCAAATGGATCTGATTTTATGTTCTTCAACAGGCTCATGAATGGGAACTGACTTGATGGCATGCAACAGCAACAACAGCCTTATAAGGAGATCTGGTGGTGCTGTAGTTAAGTGCTCAGCTGCTAAACCGAGTTATTGGTCTGAACCCACCATCAGTCCACAAGAAAAAGATGTGTCAGTCTGCTTCCAAAAAGATTAAAACCAAAGAACCAAACATTGCCATCAAGTCAACTCAGTAATCCTGCAGGACAGAGTAGAACTGCCCCATAAGGTTTCCAAGGCTGAAATCTTTACGGAAGCAGCTAGCCACATCTTTCTCCCACAGAGCCACTGGTGAGTTCAAACAGCTGACCTCTCAGTTAGCAGTCGAGTGCTTAACTACTGTGCTACCAGGGCTCCTTTCATAAAGACTACAACCTTTTACACACTATGGGACAGTCCTACTCTATCCATAGGGTCATCATGAGTAGAATCAACTTGACAACATGTCTAACAGCCCCATATGGGTCCCTGGCAGTGTCAGATTACTCAATAATCAAGGTAAGCACAGGCTTACTTGTGCTTACTTACTAATCTGTAGTGAACAATTTCACTTTTTTTTTAATTTAATTTTTTTACCACATCAAAGATTCTACTTCTACATATGGCTGGCATATGTCTCTCTTCCAAACCTCCAGAACCTTCCTACAGAATCAAATCCTCTTCAAATTTACAATCCCTGACAAGGACACAGCACTCAGTAAGCAAGATAAGCACAGTTTAATACCAATCCTCTGTCTAATACCAATCATCTTCCAAGAGGCTTTGAGTTATATAACAAAGGGAGAGTCCTTGAGCAGAAGTCATCTTATACAGTCTTGACATCATTCCCCATAACATCATCTATAGTTCTAAGGATATATGTTAGACTTCAAATCACATTGCAGAGTGATCAATGGAGGTTCCCTCATTAACTGAGCAAACATTTACTGAATGTCTTTTTTTTCTTAAAGCTGCTGTAAATGAAATACCATAAATGGGTGGCTTTAATGAACAGATTTTATTTTTCTTACAGTTGTGGAGACTAAAAGTCCAAATCAAGGTCTTTGCTGTGTTGATTCTTTCCTTGTGAGAAGCTCCGGTCGTTCCTTATTTACTTGCAATCCTCACGTGGCATATGTCCTCCCCTCTATTTCCAAACAAGATTACAACCCCCAATACAGAGTTAGAGTTCCAACTCATATTGTGGGGGTACACAATTTAGTCTGTAACACTATGCACCAAATGAAAAAAACCAAACTCACTGCTGTTGAGTTGATTCCAACTCATCAGGACCCCTCGATGGGTTGCCAAGGCAGTATCTCTACAGAAGTAGATTGTCCAACCTTCCTTCCAAGGAGTAGCTGGTGGGTTTGAACTGCCAGCCTTCTAGTTGGTGCTCAAATCCCTTAGGCATTACGCCACCAGAGCTCCTGTAATATGTACCAGCAGCATTATTCTAGCCCCTGGGGATATTTCTGAAGAAAACAGGAGAAAAAAAAAAAATAATCCCCACCTTTATGAGAATATATTCTACTGATCATCGCCTGATGAAGATACCTATGCCAGCAAAAGACTCCTCACCACCAAAGCTGACTTCTATTTACACTTGTAAAAATTAATGCTAGTTCAGTGATAGCAGCTTACAAAACTGTACTGCCTAAGACATTAGTTTTCATGCCCGGACATTGGGAACAACCTGGGCTTCAGAATTCCATGGATTATGAAGGGTACATGCCTGTGAGGATAATGATATTTTTGGTATCCTTGTCTCTGTTAAAAGACTGCTGAAGTAACAATCCATAGCCTGAAATAACCTGTTGGTTTTCTGAAACTGCTTCCAACTGCCTCAGTTCTTCTTGCCTGTGTATTATGGGCAAAATTTATATTGGCAAATGCTCTCATTACTTCGGTTGCTAACTTTTAGAGTCTTTTTTCAGTAATTACACACCAACTACTGAGTGTATGGTGTCCTTATTTACCCTGCTTTAAACCCTTGCTTAAACCTGAAGCTCAGCTTCCAACTCCACCTCTGAAGAGAAAGCCAGCCAGGCATCATCACCTGAGCCTGTATTAGGAGCCTGTTAGCATTGCATTCTACACACTGTTTGAAATTAGGTTCTTATAAACCACTATCACTCTTACCTTCTATAAGGCTATATGACTAGATGAAAAGGAATGAATGCCATCTTTCAGTAGTTGATTAAAAAATTCCCCTGAGGAATATTTGAGACTAATTGGTTGATAAAAGGATTGAGGTGAAAGATGAGAAATGAAAGACCAATGGCATAAGGCAGTTGTAGATTCAGTGGTAGAAGTCTTGCCTTACACATGGGAGATTTGGGTTTGATTCCAAGCCACTACTCCTTATATGTAGCCTACCCACCTGTCAGTAGAAGCTTGAGTGTGCTATAATGCTGAATACATTTCAGAGGGGCTTCCAGATGCATATGGACAAGGAAGAAAGGCCTGATAATCTACGAAGTCTGCAGTACTTTATTACAGCAGCCCGAGAAACTAATATACCACATCAAGTGAAGGAAAGCATACCAAAGAGGAGGAACTGATCAACTGTGACAAATGTGCTGATAGGTCAAGAAAGACAAAACTCAGAAATGATAACCAGATTTAGCAATGTAGAGGTCAGGGGAATTGTAGGATGACATCAAGAACATCATCTATGAAGAAAGAAAATGATCATTAAAAAGACAACCCACTGCCATCGAGTCAGATCCAACTCATAATGACCCCTTCTTGGATTTCTGAGGTGGTATCACTATGGAAGTAGATTGCCAAACCTTCCTTCTGAGGAGTGGCTAGTGGGTTTGAACCGCCAGCCTTCTGGTTAGCAGTCAAGTGCCTTAGGCACTATGCTACCAGAGTTCCTATTAAAAAGACAGGAAAGGAAGAAAAGACTCAAATGGATGTCAGAAGAGACTCTGAAACTTGCACTTGAACGGAGAGTAGCTAAAGCAAATGGAAGAATCAACAGGAAAGAAGAGCTGAACAGAAGATTTCAAAGAGCAGCTCGAGAAGACCAAATCAATTATTATAATGAAATGTGCAAAGACCTGGAATTAGAAAACCAAAGAGAAGAACACGCTTAGCATTTCTCAAGCTGAAAGAACTGTGGAAAAAAATTAAGCATTGAATTGCACTATTGAAAGATTCCATGGGCAATATGTTGAATGATGCAGGAAACATCAAAAGAAAATGGATGGAATACACAGAGTCATTATACCAAAAAAGAATTGGTAAATGATCATCCATTTCAGGAGGTGGCATATGATGAAAAACCAATGGTATTGAAGGAAGAAGCCAAAGCTGCACCAAAGGAATTGGTGAAAAGCAAGGCTCTAGGAATTGACAGAATACCCAATGAAATGTTTCAACAAATGGACACTGCTTTGGAGGCATTCACTCAGTTATGCCAAGAGATTTGGAAGACAGCTACCTGGCCAACTGACTGGAAGAGATACATATTTGCACCTATCCCAAAGAAAGGTGACCCCACAGAATGTGGAAATTATCTAACAACACCATTAATATCACACACAAGTAAAATCTTACTGAAGGGCTTAAAGAGGAATCTATTGTCTCAGAGTTTTGGAGGCCAGAAATTTGAAATAAAGGTGTCAGCAGAGCCATGATTTCTGAAAACTCTGGGGGGAATATCCTTCTTTGTCTCCTCCTAGCAATTAGTTGTGTTCCTTGGTTTGTAGATGCATCATTGCAATCTCTGCCTCCATCTTTATATGGCAGTCTTCCCTTTGTGTCTGTATATTTCTGTGTCTCTTCTTTGACCATTCATATTGGATTAGGACCCACTCTACTCCAGTATGACTTCAAGTTAATGGATAATATCTTCAAAAATCAGTATTTCAAAGCAGAGTCAAATTCACAGTTTTGAACATGAGAGCTTTATATCCTTCTTGGGGACATAAACACCAGGCTACAGATAAACACATAAACACCTGATGGGGGTCAGTGAACAGGAGTATACTCTAGACCAAGTATAGATTCAGCTGAGGTTAATCTTGTACAGACACCAATGATACAAAATACCAGCAATCCTTATAGAAACAATAGAAGACAGATACAGAGTAATCCCTTCCTGACAACAAGACACTACGGGAGAGAGATCCAATAGATCTACTACCTTAGGACCATAGTACTGGGGGACACCAGACTCAATTGGCACAACAAAATACATAAAAGCATTGTTCTGCATCCCACATTGGTGAGTAGTGACTGTGGTCTTAAAAGCTTTCATGAGGCCGTCTAAGATGCAGGTAATGGTCTCTTAGCATAGGAAGTGAAGAAGAATGCAGAAAAAAAAAAAAAAAACAAAAAAACCGCATTTGGAAGCAATCAGCCCTAGGACATGATGGCCCTTGAGACCAGAAGAACTAGATGGTGCCCAGTTACCAAAGCCAACCACTCAGGAAAGGATCAAATCTGGAGATCCTGGATAGAGTGGGAGGAAAAATGTGGAACAAAATCCAAACACTCAATAATGACTAGAATTACTGGTCAGATGAAATCTGATGAGACCCCCAATACTATGGCCCTGGAATACAGTCTGTGCCTGGAATAAAACGCACCCCCAGGGGCTGGCTCTCAGCCCAATAGTTAACAAGATGTACACACAGACCACTCAACCCAGGATGATGCACCCACATACTCTATGGTAATATAGCCCTTAGAAAAATAGACCATGGGGCACCAGAGGACCAACATTCAAATTGAGGGAATGCAGTACAAACAGGAGTGTGTAAATATGAGGGGCACAGGGGGAGGGGCACAGGGTACGGAGAGGAGGAGACTGAGTTAGGGTTGGACATGGTAAGTGGGGAGTGAAACTAAATGTACATGTAATGTTGAATGTAAAACAAGCTCTTAATGTAAAAAAAAAATAATAAAAAAGTTAAAAAAACATTTGGCTTACAGGATACTACACTTAGCTATTGATTTCCTCCTACTGCACCACTCAGTCCTTCTCAACATCTTTGCTGGCTTCTCTTCTCTGTAATTATCATCCCTTGTTCCTCTTCTCTATCTATAACTCTTTTCTTGGTGAATTCATCCAGGTGCACTGGTTTTAAACCAATATGGCAATGACACACACATTTACATTTCTACCTTACTGAATTATTAATGAAGATAATTCAAAAATGGTTGCAGCAGTATATTGACAGAGAACTTCCAGAAATGCAAGCTGGATTCAGAAGGGGACATGGAGCGAAGGATATTATAGCTGATGTCAGATGGATCTTGGCTCAAAGCAGAAAATATCAGAAAGATGTTTGCTTGTGTTTTATTGACTATACAAAGGCATTTGATTGTGTGGATCATAACAAATTATGGATAACATTGAGAAAAATGGGAATTCCAGAACATTTGATTGTACTCGTGAGGAACCTGTACATTGACCAGGAGGATATTGTTGGAACAGAACAAGGGGACACTGCATGGTTTAAAATCAAGAAGGGAGTGTGTCAGGGTTGTATCTTTTCACCACACTTATTCAATCTGTATGCTGAGCAAATAATCCAAGAAGCTGGATCATGTGAAGAAGAATGTGGAATCAAAATTGGAGGAGATATGCAGACAAAACAACCTTGCTTGATGAAAGTGAGGATGACTTGAAACACTTACTGATGAAGATTAAAGACTACAGTCTACAGTATGGATTACACCTTAATATAACAAAAACAAAAATTCTCACAACTGGACCAATAAGCAGCATCACAATAGGTTGAAAAAAGATTGAGGTTTTCAAAGACTTCATATTACTTGGTTCCACAATCAACCAACGGAAGCAGCAGTCAAGACATCAAAAAACATATTGCACTGGGCAAATCTGTTGCAAAAGACCTCTTTCAAGCACGAAAGAGCAAAGACGTCTCCTTGAAGACCAAGTTGTGCCTAACCCAAGGCATGGTATTTTCAATCACCTCATATGCATGTGAGAGTTGGACAGTGAATAATGAAAACCGAAGAAGAGTTGATGCTTTTGAGTTGTGGTGCTGGCAAAGAATGCTGAAAGTACCATGGACTGCTAAAAGAACTAACAAATCTGTCCTGGAAGAAGTGCAGCCGGAATGCTCCTTGGAAGCGAGAATGGCCAGACTGCATCTCACCGACTTTGGTCATGTTGTGAGAAAGGACCACTCTCTGGAGAAGGCTGTCATGCTTGGTAAAGTGGAGGGTCAACAAAAGAGGGGAAGGCCCTCAACAACATGGATTGACACGGTAGCTGCAATGATGGGCTCAGATGTAGTAGGGATCAAGAGGCTGGCCCAGGACCAGATAGTGTTTCATTCTGCTGTACATAAGGTCACTATGAGTCAGAGATGACTCTGTGGCACACAACAACAACTACTACTACTTCAGAGTCCACCAATGTCTATTTTGTAACATGTTTTAATTAGTAGGATACCATCTGTGTCAAACATATGTTCAAAGAAAATCCAAAACAACTCCTTAAATTAGATGTCATCAAAGCTAAGTTACTCCTTGACTTAGTTTTTTACCTTTGAAATAAAGCTCCACTGTGATTCAATGGAAACTTTGCCATCTGGCCTTCAGCTTAAATTCCTAAAAATAAGAGGTAAGTATACTCATTGTGTGTCTGACAACATAACTCATGATGAAAGATTTATTGCTTCTATAAAAAAATTGGTTACTGTAACATCATCTGAAATTCATGATCAGGAAACAAAAACAGATCTGTACCTGGTAGTACTGTGATAGGAAAGAGAATGTAAATAGGTTAGAAACACAGACAGCAGTTCCATGTAACCATTCAACATTTCAAGTAAAATCTCCATGTAAAGTAGAGTTAGACAAAATACTGCTTAGTAGATTTTAAATCTAATTAGCCAGAGTAGAACAGGAAGTCAAGCTTTATGATCAGACTGCCAGACATAGACTGCAAACAGAAGACTAAAATAATTTTTTAAAAAGAATCTTAATGCAATGCAGCATTTCAAAAAGAAAGGAAGAAAGAAAAAAGGAGAAAAAGTCAATTTCCAAACAGACTGTCTAATTTAAAGGACATACTAGTATAATAACTCAAGTTTTAGTGTCTAAAAGCCCCAAATAGGACCCTGAAGGAATTTTGTCAAAAGTCAAAATCTGTTATTGATTATTTCCTATTCTTATAAAGAAGTGCAATAGCTTCAAGTTTGTACAGAACATGGACAAATTAGAAACTGTGTGCTTAGAGTCTACTCTCTGGGAGGAGGCAAACAGATTTCTAAATTCAGAGATAATTACTTAAAGATTTAAATTTTGGGAATGCTACTTTCTGAATTTACTTTAGGATACACACACTTTATTTTCTAAACAAATAAATACAGTACTTTAGAATATTTTTGAGATTTTTCTCCAAACACAAAATTACCTTTTTGTATTATTCCCTAGTTTGAATTATTCACTATGAATCATGAAATTATAATACTGGAAATACACACACACACACACACACACATATTACCTTTAACAAAGTTCAAACAAATGTAGGAACATGTAAAAGAGTTAAATTAATTCATAGGAATCTAAGGGAAATAAAGAAGACAGATATGATTTAGAAAGAAAATAAATTTCTTGCATCCAGATGGTAGCATCTAAAAAGTAAAACAGGTTAACATATTCCATACCTTCATTACGTGAGTAAACCAGTCACAACATTTACAGAAAGACTTAGGAGAAAGAAGAACAAAGAAAAGCAATCAATTTGAAGAGACATGTCATGGTAATTTTTCTTACTTGTTGGGTTATGCAAATCAGATTGGCTTCATTTTACAAGTTAAGCAGTTTGTGGATTTTTATCTTCAATTCGAACCCTATATATATATATATAGGAGCTCTGGTGGTAGCATAGTGTCTAAGGCACTTGACTGCTAACCAGAAGGCTGGTGGTTCAAACTCACCAGCCACTCAGAAGGAAGGTTGGGCAATCTACTTCCATAGTGATACTGCCTCAGAAACCCAAAGAGGGGTCGCTATGAGTTGGGTCCGACTCGCTGGCACACAACAACAACAAATATATATATATATATATGTAAACAGCTTGTTTTACATTCAATGTAACACGTACATTTAGTTTCATTCCCCATTTACCATGTCCAACCCTAACTCAGTCTCCTCCTCTCCCTACCCTGTGACCCTCCCCCTATGCCCCTCATATTTATGCACTCCTGTTTGTACTGCATTTCCTCAGTTTGAATGTTGGTCCTCTGGTGTCCCATGGTCTATTGCTCTAAGGGATGCATTGCCATAGAGTGTGTGGATGCATCATCCTGGGTTGAGTGGTCTGCAGTACATCTTGTTAACTATTGGGCTGAGAGCCAGCCCCTGGGGCTGTTTTTTTCCAGGCACAGAATGTATTCCAGGGCCATAGTATTGGGAGTCTCACCAGATTTCATCTGACCAGTAATTCTGGTCATTATTGAGTTTTTGGATTTTGTTCCACGTTTTCCCTCCCACTCTATCCAGGATCTTCAGATTTGATCCTTTCCTGAGTGGTTGGCATTGGTAGCCAGGCACCATCTAGTTCTTCTGGTCTTGAGGGCCATCGTGTCCTAGGGCTGATTGCTTCCAAATGCTCTTGGTTTTTTTTTTTTTTTTTTTTTTTTTTGCGTTCTTCTTAGCTTCCGATGCTAGAAGACAGTTACCTGCACCTTAGCTGGCCGGTTGAAATCTTTTAAGACCCCAGTTGCTACTCACCAATGTAGGATGTGGAGCAACGCTTTTATGTATTTTGTTGTGCCAATTGAGTCTGGTGTCCCCCAGATGGTATGATCCTGAGACGGTAGACCTATTGGCTCTCTCTCCCATAATGTCTGGTTGTCTCTGAGGGATTACTCTGTGTCTGTCTTCTATTGTTTCTGTAAGGACTGCAGGTATTTTGTATCACTGGTGTCTGTGCAAGATTAGCCTCAGCTGAATCTATCCTTGGTCTAGAGTATACTTCTGTTAATTGATCACTGTCTGATCATCTCAGGTGTTTATGTGTTTATCTCTATAGCCTAGTGTTTGGTGTTAACGGCAATGCAGTATTGTGGACACATTGGTTGGTATTAGCATCTGTGGTCTATCTCTTACGTGCACAATTTGGTGTCCTACCATTTCTTAATGTTATCATGGTGGTCATAGATCCTTCCCATATAGTCCTCAGTGTGTAGGCCCCAACTAGCCTGAAATTAATCCCTCCCCTTCCCTCCCCATCCTGGTAAACTACTAAGTGAGTTCCCTTTTCCAAGAAAACCCTTCTCTTTTTACAGTAATGGACTCATACAGTACTTCTCTTTCTGCAATTATTTCACTCAGCATAATGTCCTCCAAGTTCATCCACGTTGTGAGATGATTCATGTATCCCTCATTGTTCTTTAATGTGGCATAGTATTCCATTGTGTGCATGTATCATAATTCGGTTATCCACTCATCCATGGATGGCCATTTAGGTTGTTTCCATCTCCTTGCTATGGTGAATTGTGCTGCGGTGAACATAGGTTTGCGTATGTCTGTTCATGTGCTACCTCTCACCTCTTTAGGATATATTCCTAGTAATGGAATTGCTGGGTCAAATGGTACTTCTATTTTCAGTTTTTTAAGGAAATGCCATAGCATTTGCCACAATCGTTGTACCATTTTACAACCCCACCAGCAGTGCACAAGAGTTCCAATCTCTCCGCATCCTCGCCAGCATTTGTTATTTTCTGACCTGTTGGACTTCACTATTATTGCTGGGGTGAGATGATATTTCATTGTTGTTTTGATTTGCATCTCTCTAATGATTAATGATCACGAGCCATTTCTCATGTGTTTGTTGGCTGCCTGTATATCTTCTTTGGTGAAGTGTCTGTTCAAGTCTTTTGCCCATTTGTGAATTGGATTATTTGTCTTTTTGGTGTTGAGGTGTTGAAGTTTTCTATAGATTTTGGAGATAAGTCTTTTATCAGATATGTCATAGGCAAATATTTTCTTCCAGTCTGTAGGTTCTCTTTTTACACTTTTGACAAAGTCTTTCGATGCACATATGGATTTAATTTTTAAAAGGCCCAGCTATCTAGCTTGTCTTCTATCTTCTCTGAATATTTGGGTTATGCTTGATAGTCTATTTATGCCATAAATTAGGGCTCCCAGATTTGCCCCTATTTTATCTTTGATGAATTTTATAGTTTTGGGTTTTACATTTAAATCTTTGATCCAGCTTGAGTTTGTTTTTGTATACGGGGTGAGGTATGTGTCTTGTTTCATTTTTCTACAGGTGGATATCCAACCAGCACCAGTTGTTAAAGAGGCTGTCTCTTCCCCATTTAATGGGTTTTGGACCTTTGTCGAAGATCAGTTGTCCATAGATGTATGGGTCTATATCTGGACTTTCTATCTGTTCCATTGGTCTATCTATCTATCATTGTACCAATACCATGCTGTTTTGACTACTGTGGCTGTATGTTGTTGTTGTTATTTGCCATTGAGTTGGACCCAACTCATAGCGACCCCTCCTTGGGTAACCGAGGCAGCATCACTACGGAAGTAGATTGCCCAACCTTTCTTCCGAGGAGTGGCTGGTGGGTTTTAACCACCAGTCTTCTGATTAGCAGTCAAGTGCCTTAGGCATTATGCTACCAGAGCTCCCCTGTGGCTGTATAGTAGTAGTTTATCTTTTTTGTAGCTATAGTAAATGGTAGGAGCACTGGTAGCATAGTGCCTAAGGCACTTGACTGCTAACCAGAAGGCTGGTGGTTCAAACCCACCAGCCACTCCTCATAAGGAAGGTTGGGCAATCTACCTCTGTAGTGATACTGCCTCGGCAACCCAAGGAGGGGTCACTATGAGTCGAGTCCGACTCCACGGCACATAACAACAACAACATAATAAATGGTATCGTTTCCCTTATTTCTTTATCAGAGGACTCCTTGCTAGTGTAGAGAAATCCAACTGATTTTTGTAAGTTGACCTTGTATCCTGCCACTTTGCTGAACCTCTCTATTAGTTCCAATAGTTTTTTTATTGAGACCCTTGGGTTTTCTACATACAGGATCATATCATCTGCAAATAGAGATACTTTGCCAATTTGCATGCCATTTATTTCTCTTTCTTGCCTTATTGCCCTGGCCAGGACTTCCAATACAATGTTAAATAGAAATGGTGATAGAGGGCATCCCTGTCTCGTTCCCGTTCATAAGGGGAATGCCTTGAGTCTTTCTCCATTAATAATGATGTAGGCCTTTGGCTTTTCATATATACCCTTTATTATGTTGAGGAATTTTCCTTCCATCCCTATTTTGGTGAGAGTTCTGAACAGAAATCGATGTTGGATTTTATCAAATGCCTTTTCAGCATCAATTGATATAATCATATGGTTCTTTTGTTTTGTTTATGTGTGGATTATATTGACTGATTTTCTGATGTTGAACCACCTTGTAAACCTGTTATGAATCTCACTTGGTCCGGGTGTATTAATGTTTTGATATGTTGTTGGGTTCTGTTGGCTAGGATTTTGTTAAAGATTTTTGCATCTATGTTCACAAGGGATATTGGTCTGTAATTTTCCTTTCTAGTGGTGTCTTTCCCTGGTTTTGGTATTAGTGTTATGCTTGCTTCATAAAAAGATTTTGGGAGTAGTCCATCTTTTTCTATGGTCTGAAATAGCTTGAATAGCATAAGTGTCAACTCTTCTTTGAATATTTGATGGAATTCTCCAGTGAAGCCATCAGGACTAGGGCTTTTCTTTGTGGGAAATTTTTTTATGACCTGTTCAATTTCTTCTTTTGTTATAGGTTTGTTCAAATTTTCTATCTCTGAGTGGGATAGTTTAGGTAGGTCTTGTGATTCTAGAAACTTGTCCATCTCTTCTAGGTTCTCAAATCTATTGGAGTACAGTTTTTCATAATATGCTGTCAGCATCTTTTTTATTTCAGTTGGTTCTGTTGTGATGATGCCATTTTTGTTTACAATTCTTGTGATTTGGATCTTCTCTTTTTTTACTTTTGTTAGATTTGCCATTGGTTTATTGATTTTATTAATCTTTTAGAATAACTAGCTTTTTGTTTTGTTGATTTTTTTCCATGACTTTTTTGTTTTCTCTTTCATTTATTTCTGCTCTGATCTTTATTATTTCATTTCTTCTAGATACTGTAGGATTCTTCTGTTCTTTTTCTAGTTGTTGGAGTTGATGAGTTAGTGTTGATTTTGTTTCTTTCTTCTTTTTTGATGTATGAATTTATTGGTATAAACTGTCCTCTGTGGTTTTGGTATGATGAATCTTCATTCTCATTTGTTTCTAGGAATTTTTTTTATTTCAGTTTTTATCTGTTCTGTTACCCAGTAGTTTTTGAGCAGTGAGTTGTTCAGCTTCCATATGTTTGATGCTTTTTCCTTGCTCTTCCTATTATTAATTTCTAATTTTAACACTGTGGTCTGAGAAGATGCTTTGCAGTATTTCAATGCTTTTGAATTTATTGAGGCTTGTTTTATGTCCTAACATATGGTCTATTCTGGAGAAGGATCCATGTGCACTGAAAAATAATGTGAATTGTGTTTTTGTCAGGTGAAATGCTCTGTATATGTCTAGAAGTTCAAGTTGGTTGATTGTATTGTTGAGTTCTTCTGTATCCTTGTTGAGTTTTATTCCAGTTGACCTGTCCATCTTTGAAAGTGGTGTGTTAAAGTCTACTATTGTAGAGTTATCTATTATCTCTTTTAATTTAGTTAATATTTGCTTCATGTATTTTGGAGCACTTTCATTGGGTGCATAAATATTTATTATTGTAACGTCTTCTTTGTCAATTGACCCTTTCAGTATCATATAATGTCTCTCCTTATCTCTTATGATGTTTTTCACCTATGTCTACTTTATCAGAAATCAATATTGCTACTCCTGCTCTTTTTTGGTTTCCATTGGCTTGGTATATTTTTTTCCATCCCTTAACTCTTAATTTGTTTTTATCTTTGTGTCTAAGGTTGGTCTCTTGTAGGCAGCGTATCAATGGGTCTTCTTTTCTTATCCAGTCGGCCATTCTCTTTCTCTTGATAGGTGCATTTAGTGCATTCACACTGAGTATAATTAGTGATAGGAATGAATTGATTGCTGTCATTCTATTGTGTTTTGTTGTCATGTTGTTGGTGTTTCTTTGGTCCATATACTTTTCTGTGCTGAGTTCGGTTTTTTGGCTAATGCTTTCTCCCTTTTCTTCTTTATAGTTGGTTTTGTGCTTATTAAACCCATGTTTTCCTTCCTTCTGGATTTGTTTAGGGGGATTGTTACTTTTCTCTGTGGTTACCTTGGAGTATATTCTTGTCTCTACATTTTTAGAACAGGGCATACTGTGAAGAAATTGTCCTGTTTTCCTCTCCATTTGAAAGTTTGTACCTAGAAGTTTTATTTCCTCTGATAACTATGCTGTTGTTGTGTGCTGATCAATTTCCTTGGTTTTTAGGATACACTGTTTTATGGTCTTATTTTGAGTTTCTATTTCTGATTTGATTTTACATTTGATGCCACGTATCCTGATTTTGTTGATTTCTGTTGTGTGTTCTCTATTAAAAGAACCTCCTTAAGCATTTCTTGTAGGGTGGTCTGGTTTTTACAAAATCCCTTGATTTCTGTTTGTCTGAGAATTGATTTTGCCCTCATATTTGAAGGATAATTTGGCTGGATATAGGATTCTTGGTTGGAAGTTCTTTTCTTTTAGGTTTTATATATGCTGTCCCATTGCCTTCTTGCCTGCATGGTTTCTGCTGAGTAATTGTAGCTCAGGCTAACTGTTTGATTATTATAAGTAATATTTCTTTTGTCCAGGGAAGCTCTCAAAATTTTTTCTTTGTCTTTGGTTTTGGAGAGTGTGATTATAATATGCCTCAGTGTTTCTCTTGGGATCTATCTTGTATGGGATTCTATGAGCTTCTTGGACAAATATCTTTTCTTCCCTCATGATATGGGGGAAGTTTTCTGTTAGCAGGTCTTCCAGAATTTTCTCGGTGGTCTTTTTCACCTCTTCTTGTTCTGGAATTCCAATAAGTCTTATGTTGCTTTTTCTCATGTCATCCCATATAATTCTTAGGTTCTCTTCATTTCTCTCAAACCTTTGTTCTGATTTTTCTTCATACAGGCTAGTGTCCAGGGATTTGTCTTCTAGTTGGGGTATGCATTCTTCAGCCAGTTCTAACCTCCTCTTTTGTGCTTCTACTGTGTTGTGTAATTCTGTCATTTTGGTATTCATCTTCTGGATTTTTAACTGTTGTTTTTGTATGAGTTCTGATTGTGCATTAATCTTATTATTTAGTTCTTGAATGATTTTCCTGAGTTCTTCCAGGGAACTGTCTGTGTTCTTCTTGTTTCTGTTTGGGGTTTCCTTAGGCTCTTGTATAGCTCTATAAGCAAGTCTTATAAATTCCTTCTCAGATAATTCTATTGCCTCCTCTTCCTCAATGTATAATGGGAACTTTGTTTGTGGTTTTACTTCTAATGACTTGTCCTATTTTTTTGTTTGATTTGAGGTTGCCTGTTGTTTCCTAGACATTTTGAGGTTGTTTTTAACTGTTGGTTATGTATTGATTAGTTTTTCTAGGTTTTATGGTTTAATATTTTGAAAAGGTGAAGCTGATATATTTTATTTTAGTTTAGTTATTAATTCAGGTATGCTGGGTTGCTCTGCAGTTTTCTTTGTGATGGTGGTTCACTGTGTGGAATGCGGATATGGACTTCTGTTTGTCATAAAGAGGGCTTAGAGTTTGAATTGGGAGTTTTTATGTTGGCTGAATGTGATTTCTTCTATGAGATGAGTGAAGTTATTGGCAGAGAAGGTGGGAGCAGAAGAAGGAAAACTCACTGTTGCTAGGAGCAGTTTCTAGGGCTTTGAGCGGGCTGCTACCAATCACATTGTACTATTATTTACAGGCCCACAGCTCAATTTCAGCAAAGACCCCAGTTGTTAGGGGTCACCACTTTCCGCCAGGCTCAGACACACACAAAAACCCTGCTCCTTAGGCCCCTTGACACCAAAAAGCTGACCTAAGACAACTTCTTGGCTCCATGATCCACTGCAGGGTTTTCTCTCTCTGGCCCCACCTGCCTGCAGCATGGCCCAACCCGCCCAGACCATGATCTGCTCAGGAGTTCCTCTGTGAGTCCGCCCACCCACAGTACCAAAGATGCTCTCGGTTTCAGCTGCGCTGGAGTCGGGAGAGTGCCTGCTAGTAATCTGTGGTCCCAGTATTACTGATAAAGTCAAGTAGAGGCCTCTCAGTGCCACTAATCTGACCCAAGCCTGTTCAATGACCTGCTGAGGGGGGAGCAGGCCCACCTTCCTGAAGCACCAATGGACTCTCTTCCTGGGTTTCAGCAGTGCAGGATGTGCCCGTTTGCACCTATCCAACCCAAGTTACTGATAAAATCAGGTGCTGAAGGTAGATCCTTGGGGTGATCGCTGGTATGTTGGTGTGGTTGTTGGTATGCTAGTGTGGTGTGTCTTCTGCCTTAACCCAGAGAGGTCTTGGATGGCCATTCTCGCCTGCTGGTTGTTCCCCCAGGGAAGTCTCTAATGGCCTTTCTCGGCTGCCTGTCCATGCTCCACAGGATAGATCTTCTCCCCCCCCACCCCCCATACCTTTCTTCTCTCTAATTCTACTCCTCTGAGTTTGGTGCACTCTGACTCTGCAAGCTGTTCAGAGCACCAAAATCCCTAAATCAAACTGCTGTACCTAATTTTTTAAGCACTAAGAAGCTAGAGGGAAACAGCATGGTAATTACTGATAAGACTCCATTTTGAATTCCCAAATATATTTTTAATCATAGTTTATTTTTATTTTAGTCCATTTTATATATTGGTAATCTAAAAACTAGAATAAATTTTCTGTAAGCTTGCAGCATTATGTGATTTGAGAACCAGAAATCAAATAAATATGTGTCTTAGAGAATCTACTTTGAAAAGACTTTGGAAAAAATAAAAAAATGTCTTTCAAGAACAGATGTACTTTTTTTTTACTATAAAAACACCCAAAACCAAACTCACTGCCACTGAATCTATTCCAACTCATAGCAACACCCTTTGGGTTTCCGAGGTGGTAATCTTTATGGAAGTAGATTTTCCAGTCTTCCTTCTGCTGAGTGGCTGGTTGCGTGGAACCACTAACCTTCTGATTAGCAGTCAAATGCCTCAGGCACTATGCCACCATAGCTCCTAACGTTTTTACTATATGGTGTTTAAAAATTTTCTCCAATTCCATGAAGACTGTATTGTATCACTTCCCCACCTCTTTCCTGTGGATTACAGTAATTTACACTATTCTAAAATATCATTCTTAAAAATTCATTCAGTACTTGTACCATAGGTTCTCACCTGATTTTTGTGGCTGTATGCCACAGTTCTGAAGCCCTAGGTTACAGTTCTGCTGCAGTTCTGTATTTTCATGCCCATCACTGATCACAACAAATCCCATCCACTTGTTCCCTTGCAGTCATCCTTGATGACAGCATATGTCAGCTGTGTCAAGGTGGGATATTGAGGAACCTAGATACTTTTCGCCCTCTGACCATTTAAAGCATCCCAAAATAATCAGGCAACTTCACCTTGTAAACACTATCTTCAGTAAAGAAAACATAAATGAAGAATGTTGGCACATAAATATTCACCCTAATCCTATACTGACTTGATCAATAGTCCAGAAAAGTAATTATTCACAATAATGTATTGGGAAATCAAAATAAAAGTAGTCTATGGGCAAAAGGCAGATTTACATTTAAATTATACTATGGATGCTGCTTTGGGCAAGTTACTTACTCTTTCTGAACTTCAGTTTCCTTATATGCAAATTGAAGGTAACACCACCTACCTTGGGACTGTCTATAATTATATTAATCAAAATGGCTGCAAAGACCAAACCATTTGTCATTGAGTCAATTCCAACTTATGATGACTTCATGTGTGTCAGAGTAGAACTGTGCTCCATAGTGTTTTCAATGGTGGACTTTTCAGAAGTAGATCAGCAGGCTTTTCCTCCAAGGCACCCCTGGGCAGACTTAAACTTTAGATCTTTTGTTTAGAAGCCAAGCACATTACCATTTGTACCACCCAAGGACTGTGAATATGAAACACCTGGCAACTAATCAAGTAAGACCCAGTGTGGTATGTTTACAAAGGCTGGAAGTATTTCATTCATTTCTGAAAAATGACCATTACAAAGTGTTGAAAAATGCCTTGTGCTTAAAAGGTTAACCTGCTATTAACTATAGGCTTCCGTCCCCCTAGTCTTGTCAATACTTCCTTGCTTGCTTACACGTGGAAGTGGGGGTAACTGTATTCTTTGAAACAGCCAAGATAACTGGAAAAAACAGTGGTTCCAAAGAGATGAACACACAGAAACCAATACAGCAACATCTAGAGATAGAATTCCTAACTTGTTTGAATCATTTTCAGAAAAGGAAGTTACCTGCTCTAGGAAAGGAGACTTTTACTGTTAAGTCATTTGTACCCTGTTAAATGATTTACATACCGATGGAACACAGAGGTCCCTGAACTCTCTCTCCCATGCTTCCTCCCATGCTTTTCTACTACTGCATGTCTTTCACAGAGCAGCCATATAAAATCTTCCCCAGTATCCCTAGTTACAAGATTCTATATAACAAAGCCACACAGACTAAGCCTAACATGGAAAAAATCAACTTGGCCTAAAACGAAATACAAGCACAATTTAATTAACTTGCATTCCAGAGTCATAGCTGCCAACTTGCAGAGACTAGAAGACTGGGTACACAACACCCAAAAGCTTCAGAAGAGGGGGGAAAAAACCTTCTAAATATTTTTTCCAGAATCTTCACAGGCCTCACATGTTCCTATGTACAGTGAATAGGGGATCCAATAGTGGGTACAAAATGAGACAAGGTAACAAGAGGTGAAGTTTCCGGAAATGTACAGAAATGTAAAACTAATAAACTGACATTAAGGTCAACTCTAAATCAAGTGGGGAATAGTTGCTCCAACCCTGACAGGAGGAATAACATGTGCCACAGATGATGGAAAGACCAAACTATAGTCACATTATTCACAATAGCCAAAAAGTGTCCATCAACAAGTGAATGGGTAACAAAATGTGGTGTATACACACAATGTATATCATTCAGTCATGAAAAGAAATGAGGTTTTGATACATGCTTCAACCTGAATGAACTTTGAAAACATTATGCTGAATGAAATAATTCAGATACAAAAAAAATGTATGATCCCATTTATAGGAAATATCTAGAAGAGGCAAATGCAATGAGACCAAAATAGGTAAGTGGTTACCAGGGGCTGGGGAGGGGGAAGTTACTGCTTAATGGGTATGAGTTTCTATTTGATGTGGTTTTGAAAATAGAGAGTGGTGATGGCTGCACAGCATGTGAATGTAATTAATGTCATTGAATTGTACACTTAAAAATGGCTTAAAAGGTAAATTTTGTTATATATATATTTTTTAAAGAAAAAAAAAGTTAAGCTCATGTTATTATAAACTCTGTGATTTGAGTAGTAATATACCCACTGCTGTCGAGTTGTATCCGACTCATAGTGATCTCTCCTTGGGTTTCCGAGGCAGTATCACTACAGAAGGAGATTGCCCAACCTTCCTTCTGAGGAGTGGCTGGTGGGTTTGAACTGCCACCCTTCTGGTTAGCAGTCAAATGCCTTAGGCACTACTCTACCAGAGCTCCAGTAGTAATATGGTCTCTTCTAAATCATCTACTCAGCAGTCTAATATGCTTACTCCTGGGAAGCTTTATAACATGAGGGTCAGTCAATGGTGGGTAAATTGGGAGAACTGAGCCCAATGTTAGATGATACTACTGGGAAAAGTCCATTTTCTCCCACTTCTTAATAGTGCAGTTTCCAAGCAGGATCACCAGATGGCAGCCATACTCAGCACATAGTCCCTATGAGACAAGAACAGAGAAGAATTCAACCTGAGACCCCACCATCTGAGAGGCTATGGAGATTCCCATGAATTTCAACTAGGAGACTCCTCTTTTTGCATGGTAAGCTTTCCTTGTGTCTGTAATTAAGCAAATCTGAAATCATGATAATACCACTTCTACCAGTTATTCTACAGAGAAATACAAATCTTTCACATTTGATATCTTCGGCACATTTTTCTATTGTTTTATTTTTCTTATTAATTTAGAGTTCTTTTTGTTGCAATTTTCTCTTATTCCATAATTTGTCTTTTAAGTTTATAGTGTCTTTAAAAACTCTAAAGTTTTACATGCATGTGAAATGATGTGTGTCAGCCTTTATGAATTGTGTTTTCATAACGCTATCTGTGATAGAACAGAAACTCTCTGAGGGCAGGGAGTTCTGTCTGTTTTGTTTCTGCTGTAGCCAAAGCACCTAGAAGAGTGGTCGTTGCAGTGTCAGATTACTCAATCAGCAAGGTAAGCACAGGCTTTGTTGTTGTTGTTGTTGTTATTTGCCGTCGAGTCGGCCCCGACTCATAGTGACCCCTCCTTGGGTTTCCAAGACAGTATCACTACGGAAGCTACCAGAGCTCCCAAGTACAGGCTTTAGTTGTGCCTACTAACTAAGCTATGTTGTTGTTGTTATGTGTCATCGAGTCGGACCCAACTCATAGCGACCCCTCCTTGGGTTTCCGAGGCAGTATCACTATGGAAGTAGATTGCCTCATCTTCCTTCCAAGGAGTGGCTGGTGGGTCTGAACCACCAGCCTTCTGGTTAGCAGTCAAGTGCCTTAGGCACAATTTCATGTTTTTTCACTACATCAAAGATTCTGCTTCCAGGAATGGCTGGCATCTGCCTCTCTCTCAAACCTACAGCACCGTCCTATAAAATCAAAGCCTCTTTTTGAATTTGCAATGCTTGACAGGGGCAGAATCCCCAGTAAACAAGGTAAACACAGATTTACGTATGCTTACTTACTAATCTGTAGTGAACTGTTTCACCACATTAAAGATTTTATAAAATTGTTCACTCAGATTAGTAAGTAGGCACAAGTAAGCCCATGCTTATTTTCCTTATTGAGCAATCCGCCACTGGTGGTGGGGATATCCAAACCGAAAAAACAAACCCCCTGCTATGAAGTTAATTCCAAATCATAGCAACTCTATAGTATAGGACAGAACTGCACTACGAGGGAGCTCTGGTAGCATAGTGCCTAAGGCACTTGACTACTAATCAGAAGGCTGGTGGTTCAAACCCACCAGCCACTCCTCGGAAGGAAGATGAGGCAATCTACTTCCATAGTGATACTGCCTCGGAAACCCAAGGAGGGGTCGCTATGAGTCGGGTCCGACTCGACGGCACATAACAACAACAACAGCAGCACTATAGGAGCTCTGGTGGTGGCGTAGTGCTTAAAGCATTCAATTGCTAACCAAAAGGTTGGCAGTTTGAACCCTTTAGTCACTCTGCCAGAGATGGAGGAGGCAGTCTGCTTCCATAAACATTTACAGTCTGGGGAACCCTATGGGGCAGTTTTGCTGTGAATGAGAATTGACTCAACACCAGTGAGTTTGGTTTGGGTAGGTATAGGGTTTCTAAGGCTGAAGGTCTGTGGTCAGATTCTACCAGCTGCTACATAGGAGAAAGACAAGGTTGTCTGTTTCTGTAAAGATTTACAGCCTTGGAAACCCTATGGGAGTCACTGTTACCAAGAATCGATTCAGTGGCAGTAGGTTTGGTTTGGTTTTGGTTTAATCTTAAGGGAAACAGTTGGTGGATTCAAACAGCCAATCTTTTGGTTAGCAGCCAAGCACTTAACCACTGTGCCACCAGCACTCCTTTGGTGAGCATATATTGTGGGCTAAATACACTTTGCATGTAACCCAAAGACTTTCTAGAGCAGATGAAAAATACTTCAGTCGAAAGTAAGAGGGAAATTCGAGCCAGCATGCAGCAAATGTAGGCCACTGATTTAGGGAAATTAGGTCAGATTTCCAAAGAGTGAAAACTGATTTTGACATGATCATAGGGGGAAGACTGCATGCAGATTAATTGGTTGGTTGATGGACAGACTTTTGTTAAAATAAGAACACTTTCCATAATACTAAAACAGCAAAAATATAAAATATATACTTTGATGTGGATTTAAAGAAATAGAATAAAATGCCCCTTAAGATGTTTTCCAGATTTAAGTATCAGTGATTTCGCCAAAGGGAAAAAATTGGTGATTATATTTATCAAGTGTTTCATCTCATTTCTTCATTACTGTTCATTTTGTGCTTAATAAGCCCATGTGTTTTTCTTCTTTCTGAGTTTGTTTGGGAGGACTGTTAATTTTCTTTGTGGTCAACCTGAAGTAAATTCTTATCTTCCTAAGTTTGGAACAGGCTGTTGTATAAAGACATTGTCCTGTCTTCCTCTCCATTTGTAAGTTTTGCAATTAAACTTTTATTCCCTCTGTTTGCTTTGTTGCTTGTGTTATCTGCAGATTGACTCCTTTATTTCTCTGTGTACATTATTTTATGAGCTTATTTTGAGCATCTATTTCTGGTTTAGGAGCTCTCATGGTGTAGTGCCTAAAGCACTTGACTGCTAACCAGAAGACTGTCAGTTCAAACCCACCAACCACTTCTTGGAAGGAAGATGGGGCAATCTACTTCCGTAGTCATACTGCCTCAGAAACCCAAGGAGGAGTCACTATGAGTCAAGATTGACTTGACGGCATATTACAACAACAACAATTTCTGGTTTGGTTTCTAAGTGGTGGTGTTAAGTGCCTTGATTTTAATTTGTTGTTCTCTGTTGTGGGTTCTTTATTGGAAGGACTCCCTTTAGAGTTTCTTGTAGTGTTAGCTTGGTTTTCACAAATTTCCTTAATTTCTGTTTATCTGAGAATCTCTTGATTCCACCTTCATATTTGAGGTACAATTTAGCTGGATATAGAATTCTTCACTGGCAGTTCTTCTCTTTCAATGTTTTATATAAGCCATCCCATTGTCTTCTTGCCTGCATGTTTCTCAGGTTTCTGTTGAGAAATCAGAGCTTAGTCTTATTGATTGCCGTTGTAGGTGAGATTTCATTTTTCCTGAGCTGCTCCCAAGATTCTTTCTTTGTCTTTGGTTTTAGAGAGTTTAATTATGATAAGTCTTGGTGACTTTCTCTTGGGATCTATCCTACACAGGGTCCATTGCACATCTTGGACATATATCTTTTCTTCCTTCATGATATGGGAAAATTTTACTGTTAAGCCTTTTTCTCTTTCCTCAATTCTTCCAGGGTAATGTCTATCTTCTTGTTGTTTCTGTGTATTGTTTCCTTGAGCTTTTTGAGAGTTATATATATATATATATATATATA
>NW_006921833.1:3339495-3342588 GCF_000298275.1 Orycteropus afer afer
TCCTTCAGTACCATTGGTTCTAGATCATATGCCACCTCCTGAAATGGATGAAGATCGACCAGTTCTTTTTGGTACAGTGACTCTGTCTTTCCATCTTCCTTCCGCACATTTTTCTATTGTTCTATTTTTCTTATTAATTTAGAGTTCTTTTTGTTGCAATTTTCTCTCATTCCATAATTTGTCTTTTAAGTTTATAGTGTCTTTAAATACTCTAAAGTTTTACATGCATGTGAAATGATGTGTGTCAGCCTTTATGAATTGTATTTTCATAACTATATCTATGATAGAACAGAAACTCTCTGAGGGCAGGGAGTCCTTGAGTGGTGCAAACAGTTAAGTACTCTACTAATTGAAAGGCTGGTGATTCAAATCCACCCAGAAGCACGTTCGAAGAAAAGCCTGGCAATCCATTATAGTTCTACTCTGAAACACATGGGGTTGTCATGAGTTAGAATCAACTTCACAGCAACTGGTTTTGTTTTTGTGTTTTGGAAAGTCTCACTACCTAACATATTTCCCTTAACAGATGAAATTCTTCAGTTTAGATTTTACTCATTTAACTTGAGTCAGTGTCCTCAATTAAAATGTAATTCCTGAGAAAATCTCATTTATTTAGCTAAACAAGACTTACAAAAGTTCTATGTAAAGGCATAGAACAACACAACAACATGCAGAGGCACAGTTCTGAATAAGGCAGAAAACAAAAGGTCTTGCAGGGACCATTAGTGTTGTTGTTGTTGTTGTTGTTATGTACTGTAGAGTCATCTCTGACTCATAGCAATCTCATGTACAACAGAACGAAACTGCCGAGACCTGAACCAGCATCACTATCCCTACTATACCTGAGCCCACTGCTGCAGCCACCATATCATTCCATCTTGTTGAAGGCCTTCCTCCATTTCATCGACCCTCCACTTTACCAAGCATGACATCCTTCTCCATAGAATGGTCCCTTCTGAAAACATGACGAAAGTAGGTCAGACAAAGTCTAGCCATTCTCACTTTCAAGGAGCATTCCAGGTGCACTTCTTCCAGGAAATATTTGTTAGTTCTTTTGGCAACTCATGGTACTGTCAGCATTCTTTTCCAACACCAAACTCAAAAGCATCAACTCTTCTTTGATCTTCCTTATTCATTGTCCAGGTCTCCCATATATATATGAGGTGACTGAATACCATGGCTTGGGCTAAAAACCAAAAACTCACTGCCATTGAGTCAGATCAGACTCATAGCTACCCCTCCTTGGCTTCCAAGATGGTATGACTATGGAAGTAGATTGCCCAATCTTCCTTCCAAGGAGTGGCTGGTGGGTTTGAACCACCAGCCTTCTGGTTAGCAGTCAAATGCTTTAGGCACTACACCACCAGAGCTCCTATGGCTTGGGTTCAGTGCATCTTGGTCTTCAAGGAGATATCTTTACTCTTCAGCACTTGAAAGAGGTCTTTTGTAACAGATTTGCCCAATATGTCTTTTGATGCCTTTACTGCTGCTTTCATTGGCATTGATTGGGGAACCAAGTAAATATGAAGTCCTTGACAAGTTCAATCTTTTCTCCATTCACCATGATGCTGCTTAATAGTCCAGTTGTGAGGATATTTGTTTTCTTTATATTGAGGCATAATCCATACTGCAGACTGCAGTCCCTAATCTTCATCAGTAAGTGCTCCAAATCATCCTCACTTTCAGCATGGAAAATCGTATCATCTGCATATCTCAGGTTGTTAATGAGGTTTCTGCCAGTTCTGAGCCACATTCTTCTTCATATAGTCCAGCTATTCGAATTATTTACTCACAGTACAGATTGAATAAATATGGAGAAAGGAAACAACCCTGATGCACTCTCTTCCTGATTTTAAACCATGCAGTATCCCCTTGTTCTGTTCGAACAACAGCCTTCTGGTCTATGAACTCGTTCTTCATGAGTACAATTAAGTGTACTGAAATTCCCATTCTTCTCGATGTTATCCACAATCTATTGTGATCCACACAATTGAATGTCTTTACATAGTCAAAAAAACACAAGTAAACATGTTTATGGTATTCTTTGCTTTGAACCAAGATCCATCTGACATCAGCAATGATATTCCTTGCTCCATATCCCCTTATAAATCTAGCTTGCATTTCTGGAAGTTCTCTGTCAACATATTGCTGCAATCATTTTTTAATTATCTTCACTAAGATTTTACTTACTGAAAGGAATGGAATTATGAATCTAGGAAACTTGGAAATTGTCAAAAAATGAAATGCAATGCATAAAGATCGATGTCCTAGGCATTAGAGAACTAAAATGGGCTGGTTTGGGCCATTTTGAGTAAGACAACCATATGATCTACTATGCTGGGGATGACAATTTGAAGAAGAACTGTGTGGCATTTATCACTGCAAAATATGTTTCAAGATCTATCCTGAAGTACAATTTTGTCAGTGATAGAATAATATCCTTACACCTACAAGGAAGACCAGTTAATACTACTATAATTCAAATTTACACACCAACCACCAAAGCCAAATATGAGGAAATTGAAGATTTTTATCAACTTCTGCAGTCTGAAATTGACCAAACATGCAGTCAAAATGTGCTAATTATCACTGGTGACTGGAATGCAAAAGCTGGAAACAAAGAAAAATCGCTGATAGTTGGAAAATTTGGGATTGGTGACAGAAATACACTGGAGATTGCATGATAGAATTATGTAAGACCAATGACTTATTCATTGCAAGTACCTTTGTCAACAACACAAATGGTGGATACACACATGGAATTCACCAGATGGAGTAGACAGGAATCAGATTGACTATATATGTGGCAAGGGTGATGGAATTCAACATTATACTAGAAGTCCTAGCCAGGGCAATAAGGTAAGAAAGGGAAATCAAAGACATCCAAATTGGTAAGGAAGAAGTCACACTATCCCTATTTGCTGATGATATTATCCTATACCTAGAAAACCCAAGAGACTCAGTCAAAAATCTACTGGAACTAATTGAGAGATTTAACATCATGGCAGGATATAAGATCAACATATAAAATCAGTTGGATTCCTCTACACCAGCAAAGAGATTGCTGAAAAAGAAATAAGGAAATCAATACCA
>NW_006921833.1:3344613-3348004 GCF_000298275.1 Orycteropus afer afer
ATGGAGGGATGGACACTGGGAAGAGGTAACTATGGGGAGGAAGTGGGAGGGGAGCTGTTGCATTGTGGTAAACTGTGGTCAATGTCATGAGACAAAGTGTATGTGAACTGCTGCATGGAAAGTGAATTTGCTCTGTAAATTTTCACCCAAATCACAATAAATAAATAAAAGAGGTGATGGAAAAGCTCAATATCTTCAGCTAAAGCAAGGCCAGGAGCTGATTGTGGAACAGACCATCAACTGCTCACATGTAAGTTCAACCTGAAGTTGAAGACAATTGAAACAAGTCCACAAGAGCCAAAATATGACCTTGATTATATCCCTCCTGAATTTAGAGACCATCCAAGAAATAGATTTGATGCATTGAACACCAATGACCAACAACCAGAGGAATTGTGGGATGACATCAAGAATATCATCTATGAAGTAAGCAAAAGGTCATTAAAAAGAGGAGAAAAGAAGACCAAAATGGATGTCAGAAGAGACTCTGAAATTTGTCCTTGAATGGAGAGTAGCTAAAGCAAATGGAAGAAATGACAAGATAAAAAGATCTGAACAGAAGATTTCAAAGAGGAGCTCGAGCAGACAAAGGCAATTACTATAATGAAATGTGCAAAGACCTGGAGTTAGAAAACCAAAAGGGAAGAACACACACTGCGTTTCCAAGCTGAATGAACTGAGGAAAAAGTTTAAGCCTCAAGTTGTAATACCGAAAGATTCTATGGGCAAAATATTGAATGATGCAGGAAACATCAAAAGAAGATTCAAGGAATACACAGAGTCACTGTACCAAAAGAACTGGTCAGTCTTCATCCATTTCAAGAGGTGGCACATGTTCAAGAACTAATGGTATTGAAGGAAGAAGTCAAAGCTGTGCTGAAGGAATTGGTGAAAAACAAGGCTCCAGGAATTGACAGAATACCCATTGAGATGTTTCAACAAATGGATGCCACACTGGAGGCACTCACTCAGCTATGCCAAGAGGTTGGAAAACAGCTACCTGGCCAACTGACTAGAAGAGATCCATATTTGCACCCACTCCAAAGAAAGGTAATCCCACACAATGTGGAAATTATCAAACAATATTATTAACATCACATGCAAGTGAAATCTTACTGAAGATAATTCAAAAATGGTTGCAGCAGCATATTGACAGAGAACTTTCAGAAATAAAAGCTGGATTCAGAAGAGAAACAAGGGATACTATTGTTGATGTCAGATGGATCTTAGTTGAAAGCAAAGAATACCAGAAAGATGCTTACTTGTGTTTTATTGACTATGCTAAAGCATTTGATTGTGTGGATCATAACAAATTGCAGATAACATTGAAAAGAATGGGAATTCCAGAACACTTAATTGTACTTACGAGGAACTTGTACATAGACCCGGAGGTGTGACCATAGACACACTCTCTTTCACAATACTTATTCAATCTGTATGCTGAGCAAGTAATCCAAGAAGCTGGAAGAACATGGCATCAGGATTGGAGGAAGAATCATTAACAACTTGCAATACGCTGATGACACAACTTTGCTTGCTGAAAGTTGTGGATGACTCGAAGCAATTACTGATGAAGATTGAAGAATACAGTCTGCAGTATGGATTACATCTCAATATAAAGAAAACAAAAGTCCTCACAACTGGACAAATAAGCAGCATGATGATAAATGGAGAAAAGTTTGAAGTTGTCAAAGACTTCACATTGCTTGGTTCTACAATCAACATCAATGAAAGCAACCAAGGCATCAGATGATGTATGTTGTTGTTGTTGTTGTTGTGTGCTGTCGAGTTGGACCCGACTCATAGTGACCCCTCCTTGGGTTGCTGAGGCAGTATCACTGTGGAAGTAGACTGCCCAACCTTCCTTCCGAGGAGTGGCTGGTGGGTTTGAACCGCCAGCCTTCTGGTTAGCAGTCAAGTGCCTTAGGCACTATGCTACCAGAGCTCCTTCTAGATGATATATAGCACTGGGTAAATCAGTTGCAAAGGATCTCTTTCAAGTGCTAAAGAGCAAACATGTTTCCTTGAGGACTAAGGTGTGCCTGACACAAGCCATGGTATTTTCAATCACCTCATATGGATGTGAGAGCTGCACAATGAATAAGGAGGACTAAAGAAGAGTTGATGCTTTTGAGTTGTAGTGTTGGTGAAGAATGCTGAAAATACCATGGGCTGTTAAAAGAACTAACAAATCTGTCCTGGAGGAAGTGCAGCCAGAATCCTCCTTGGAAGCGAGAATGGCCAGACTTTGTCTCACCTACTTTGGTCATGTTGTCAGAAGGGAGGACCACTCAGTGGAGAAGGATGTCACGTTTGGTAAGGTAGTGAGTCAACAAAAGAGGAGAAGGCCCTCAATGACATGGATTGACACAGTGCAGCGGCGATGCACTCAAGTATAGCAAGGATCATGGAGCTGGCACAGAACTGGGCAATGTTTCATTCTGCTGTGCATAGGATCACTGTGAGTCTGAGATGACTAGATGACACGTAACAACAACAACAAGATTTTACTTGTGTGTGATATCAATGATATTGTTCAATAATTTCCACATTCTGTGGGATCACCTTTCTTTGGAGTGGGTACAAATATGGATCTCTTCCAGTCAGTTGGCCAGGTAGCTGTCTTCCAAATCTCTTGGCATAGCCAAGTGAGTGCCTCTAGCATGGCATGGAATTGTTGAAATATCTCAATGGGTATTCTATTAATTCCTGGAGCCTTGTTTTTCACCAATTCCTTCAATTCAGCCTCAATTTCTTTGTTCAATACCATTGCTTCTTGATCTTATGTCACCTCCTGAAATGGATGAACCTCAACCAATTCTTTTTTGTATAGTGACTGTGTATTCCATCTATCTTCTTTTGATATTTCCTCCATTATTCAACATATTGCCCATGGAATCTTTCAATATTGCAATTCGAGGCTTAACTTTTTTTCCTCAGTTCTTTCAGCTTGGAAATGCTGTGCATGTCCTTCCCTTTTGTTTTTCTAACTCCAGGTCTTTGCAAATTTCATTATAGTAATTGCCTTTGTTTGCTCAAGCTGCTCTTGAAATCTTCCGTTAAGCTTTTTTATCTTGTCATTTCTTCCACTTGCTTTAGCTACTATTCACTCAAGGGCAAGTTTCAGAGTCTCTTTTGACATCCATTTTCGTCTTTTCTTTCTTTCTTATATTTTTAACGACCTCTTGCTTTCTTCATGGATGATGTTCTTATTGTCATCACATAATTCTTCTAGTTTTCAGTCATTGGTGTTCAATGCATCAAATCTATACTTTAGAGGGTCTCTAAATTCAGGAGGGAAATATTCAAGGTCATATTTTGGCTCTTGTGGACTTGTTTTAATTGTCTTCAACTTCAAGTTGAACTTCCATATGAGCAGTTGATGGTCTCT
>NW_006921833.1:3348279-3360424 GCF_000298275.1 Orycteropus afer afer
ACTTTTACATTCCAGTCACCAGTGATAATTAACACATCTTGATTGCATGTTTGGTCAATTTCAGACTGCAGAAGTTGATAAAAATCTTCAATTTCCTCATATTTGGCTTTGGTGGTTGGTGCATAAATTTGAATAATAGTACCATTAACTGGTCTTCCACAAAAGTGTGTGGATTTATCCCGTCACTGACAGCATTGTACTTCAGGATAGATCTCAATACATTCTTTATGATGATGAATGCCACTCAATTCTTCTTCAAATTGTCATCCCTGGCATATGGTTCATCATATGGTTGTCTGATTCAGAATGGCCGAAACCAGTCCATTTCAGCTCACTAATGCTTAGGTTATCGATCTTTATGTGTTTTATTTCATTTTTTACAACTTCCATGTTTCCTAGATTCATACTTCGTACATTCCATGTTCCGATTATTAATGGATGTTTGCAGCTGTTTCTTCCCATCTTGAGATATGGCATATCAGCAAATGGGGGTCTCAAACTCTTTATCCACATCATTAAGGTCAGCTGTACTCTGAGGAGGCAGCTCTTCTCCAGTTGTGTTTTGAGAGCCTTCCAACCTGAATAGCTCATCTTCCAGCACTATATCAGATAATATTTCAGGGCTATTCATAAAATTTTCCAGTAATATATCAGACAGTGTTTCACTGCTATTCTTAAGGCTTTCACCAGCCAATTCTTTGAGCAGTGGATGGCCTCTTCCTTCTTCTAAGTCTGCCTTAGTCTGGAAGCTTGGTTGAAACCTGTCCACCACGGATAACCCTGCTGGCATTTGAAGCCTCACAGCAACATGCAAGCCACCACCATAAGACAAACTGACAGACAAATTTGTCTCTCTTAGTTGTTCCAAACTGCTTTGCTAATTTTCTCCCCCACCCTGCTCGATTACCTGGCCTGCCTCCAGAGTGCAAACACCCTGCTTCCACTGCTCCCAGGCTGGCTTACTGTGGATTGACCTCAGGGAGCTCCTTGCATACAAGCTATTACCTTCTACTGTCCTGGGGCTGGCTTACTGCAGCTTGGCCCTGGGCACTCCACACAGGCAAACTCCTGCCTTCCACTGGAGGGAGTTAGGTGCTGTCAAGTCAGTTCTGACTCATAGCAACTCTATGCACAATAGAACAAAATACTGCTCAGTCCTGTGCCATCTTCATAAACATTGTTATGCTTGACCCATGATTGCAACCACGGCATCAATCCATCTCATTGAGGGTTTTCACCTTTTTTGTTGACCTTTTACCTTATCAAGCATGATGTCTTTCTCTAGGGACTGTCCTTCCTGATAACATGACCAATTTTTTTTTTGCATACATATGAAGCAATAGACAAAACCATTATCAATTTTTAACACCTTAGGAGATATTGTTGTGTGTTGTCAAGTTGGTTCTGATTCCCGGTGACCCCTTATGTTACAGAGTAGAACTGCTCCATAGAGTTTTCTTGACTGTAATATTTATGGAAGCAGATTTCTAGGTCTTTTCTTGATGATGCTACAGGGTGGGTTTGAACCACCAAACTTTTGGTTACCATCTAAGTGCAAACTGTTCGTGTCATCCAGGAACCTCCTCCTTGGGAAGATAGCACTTTAAATACTTATCTTTTTTTTTGGGTGACAATTGTTGTTGTTAGGTGCCATCAAGTCAACTGTGACTCAGTGACCCTATGTCCAAAAGAATGAAACACTGCCCAGTCGTGTACCGTCCTCACAATCCTTGCTATACTTGAGCCCATCGTTGCAACCATTGTGTCAATCTATCTTGTTGAGGGCCTTCCCCTTTTTCACTGGCCTCTACTTTACAAATTGTTGTTGTTGTTGTTATGTGCCATCGAGTCGGACCCAACTCATAGTGACCTCTCCTTGGGTTTCTGAGGCAGTATCAGTACAGAAATACATTGCCCAACCTTCCTTCCGAGAAGTACCTGGTGGGTTTGAACCATCAGCCCTTTACAAATTAGATATTTGTAATATCTAATTGGAAAGGGTAGAATCTAAAGAATGAGGCCGTAAGTGAGGTCATACCTGTGTCTAAGTCCTGAGGACCAAGGGTCTCATGTATCCATTGGGGCAGCAAAAGGGACAGTAAAGTACAAAGGAATAAGAGTGGAGGGGAGTCCTTTGCTTTGCTAAAACTTTTACCCCTAATCAGATTTCCATGATTTTTTTTTTTAAGTGAATACTTAGCAAGTGCTTTCTGTTTTCTAGAGGACTTTACCCTCATGGTTCTTAGAATACAACTATGAGATGACAACCTCATTTATCAGAGAAAGAAAACAAGACTCTGAAAAGTTAGTAACATTCTAATTATTGTAAATGATAAATATTAGAACTACTGACTAGAACCTCAGCAGTTCCACTGCCAAGCCCACACTTTTAATACAAACACTCAGGACTACAAATTACCACAAACTGAGTGAATTAAAACAACACACATTTATTTTTGTAATCATATGGTTCTGGCAGTCATAAGTTCGACATGGGTCTTACTGGGTTAAAATCAAGGTGCCAGCAGTGTTCTAGGGGTGAATTTGTTTCCTTGCTTAAGAGAAGCTTAAATCTTGACTTCTTTCTGTTTCTCATTTGAAAGAAGTGCCATTAAAGGTCCTGAAAGGTAAAGTTTTTCCTCTGAAAACTTTCTATTCCTTATACAGCATAATAGTAGCAATAGTGTTGTTGTTGTTGTTGTTATGTGCCGTCGAGTTGTACCTGACTCATAGCGACCCCTCCTTGGGTTTCCGAGGCAGTATCACTATGGAAGTAGATTGCCCCATCTTCCTTCCGAGGAGTGGCTGGTGGGTTTGAACCACCAGCCTTCTGGTTAGCAGTCAAGTGCCTTAGGCACTATGCTACCAGAGCTCCTAGTAGTGATAGTGGTACATGAGAAATAGCACAAAGTTACAAATTGCACAGAAGTAATACTTCTGCATCATAATGATATTGAATAATATTTTTATATCATTAGTTAATGTTGTTATTGGTGTTAGGGACCTTTGAGTTGATCCTGACTCATAGCAACCTCTATGTATAACCAAGTAAAACACTGCCCAGTCCTGCGCCATCCTCACAATTGTTGTTATGCTTGAGCTCACTGTTTCTGCCACTGTGTCTTTCCATCTCATTGAGGGTTTTCATCTTTTTCACTGACCTTCTACTTTATCAAGCATGGTATCTTTCTCCAGGGAATGGTCCCTCCTGATAACATGACCAATGTATGAAACACGAATCTCACCACCCTTGTTTCTAAGGAACATTCCAGCTGTACATCTTTTAAGACAGATTTTTTTCATTCTTCTGGAGTCTTCCCTATTCTTTGCCAACACCATAATTCAAACACATCTATTCTTCTTTGGTCTTCCTTATTTATTGTCTAGCTTTCATATTCATATTAAGTTTTATAATTTCATATGATACAATAAATTATGATACATTATTAATGTGATGTCTTGATTGAGCAAAAAATTTTTCTGGCTTGTTTTTATGCAAATTCATTCCTTAGATCATCAACCTTTAAAATTTTTGCAACGTAATTTTCAATCAATATAACTGACAACATCAGTCACTCTCGACAAATACAAGACTGCAAGCAATTTTTATTAATTTTAATTTTGAGAAGACTCTGTTGATGCAATTGTTACTGGAGCTATTAGGAGTATTTTATAGGCTATGATAACATTGGGATAAATTTCTGAGAATCTATTGTTAAAGACAAATTTCAGTATATCTAGAGCTGACCAATCTCATGGAATACTTTTAATATAAATAATGAACTCTTCATATGAGTATGTTTGGTGTAAGTCAGAGTTTAATTCTAAGTGTAAATTTACACAATGGCATTTCAATGTTTCCTGGAACATTTTCTATAACTTGCAGAGGTCAAGAAACCAAAAATGGCTTCAAGATTTGCATATAATTCAAAATGCCTGATTATTCAATTGCAAGGAAAATTTTTATTTTAAAATTATCTTCCTCATTAATTCTTGCATCATTGAAAGCTTCATATGAAAATAGTGCTCTTTTTAATTAACTACTATCTTTAAGTTTAATTTCTATTTTTAAACCTATGGATATTCATTTGGCAATGTTTTAGCCTTCAAGATTGAAGATTCTAAACTCTTTGAATAATTCTAATAACTTTCTAAGGAGCTCCAGTGGCACAGTAGTTAAAGAATTCAGCTGCTAACTGAAAGGTCAGTGGTTTGAACCCACCAACTGCTGCATTGGAGAAAGATAAGGCAGTCTGCTTTTGAAAAGATTTACAGCCTTAGAACTCTATGGGGCAGTTCTACTTAGTCCTATAGGGTCAGTGTGAGTCAGAATCAACTTAATGGCAGTGGGTTTGGTTTTTCGCTTTGGAGTAACTTTCTGATAGTGCTTTATTGCAATGGTCATGTATATACTTTTATTTTGTAACAATTTATTGACAAACTTCACCGCATGAGCACCAGCAGCTCCTGTCCCAACACTCAGGTCAGAGTGTTAATATTTGTGTAGATGCCACAAGTAATCTCCAGGAACAGACAGTGAAGCTGGCCTCCCACAAATTCCAGCCTAGCTCCCATGTGGACATGTTCCTCTCTCCTGTGGCTGTGGTCCCCACTGTCACTACTGTCACCACTGTAGCTTCTGCTTCTACTGCCATCATCATAGGCACTAGTTTGGGCGCAGGTCCTGGCTGAGCCACAGTGAAGCCTTGCAGAGTCCCCATCAGCCCAGGCATGCTGCCTGCCATGCCTGTTGTCATGAACCCCTGCATGAACATGCCCCTACTTAATGTATCTCTACTGCTCACGGTGATGTGCAATTGTCTCATTGAACTTCACTTACAAGACACAAGTTCAAAGATAAAATAACCATGATGGCAGAGCATTAACTCTTCATAGGATTGCCATGAGTCAGTGTTTTCCATAACTAATGCAGATGTCTTAAGTTGGTTGGGTTCTCTGTTGTTATTGTTGTTGTTATGTGCTGTTGAGTAGGACCTGACTCATAGGACCCCGCCTTGGGTTGCCAAGGCAGTATCACTATGGAAGTAGATTGCCTGACCTTCCTTCCAAGGAGTGGCTGGTGGGTTTGAACCACCAGCCTTCTGGTTAGCAGTCAAATGCCTTAGGTACTATGCCACCAGAGCTCCCAAACTGTAATATATAGGTATATGCATATGTAAATATATATATATATATATATACACATACCAGGAGCTCTGGTAGCATAGTGGCTAAGACACTTGCCTGCTAACCAGATGGCTGGCGGTTCAAACCCACCAGCCACTCCTCGGAAGGAAGGTTGGGCAATCCTACTTCCGTAGTGATACTGCCTCGGAAATGCAAGGAGGGGTCGCTATGAGTTGGGTTTGACTCCACGGCAAACAACAACAACAACAACATATATATACCAAAAAATAAAAAAGCAAGAAAAAGAAAACACAGTGCCATCGAGTTGATTCTGACTCATTGCAACCCCCATTAGGTTTTCAAGGCTATACATGTTTACAGAAGTAGAATCAACCTCTTCTTCTTCCTGTGGAGCAGCTGGTGGGTTTGAACTGCCAACCTTCTGGTTAGCAGCCAAATGCCTCACCCAGTATACCACCACAGCTACTATATATATAATATGCACTATATATAGGAGATCTGGTAGCATAATGCCAAAGGCACTAGACTGCTAACAAGAAAGCTGATGGTTCAAACCCACCAGCTGCTCCTCAGAAGGAAGATGGGGCAATCTACTTCTATAGTGATACTGCCTCGGAAACCCAAGGAGGGGTTCCTCTGAGTCAGGTCCAACTCAAGGGCACATAACAACAACATGTACTATTTATATATACTATATATATGTAGTAGCTCTGGTGGCATACTGGGTGAGGCATTTGACTGCTAACCAGAAGGCCGGCAGTTCAAAGCCATCAACCACTCCTCAAAAGGAAGATTGGGCAATCTACTTCTGAAGTGATACTGCCTCGGAAACCCAAGGAGGGGTTGTTATGAGTTGGAACCGACTCTACGGCAGTGAGTTTGGTTTTTGGTTTAGATAGATAGATAGGTAAATAGATATAAATATAGATATAGATGTAGATGTAGATATAGATATATAGATGTAGATGTACATATAAACCAAAAAAACCAAACTCATTGCCATCAAATCGGATCCGACTCATAGCAACCCTTCCTTGGGTTTCTGAGGCAGTATCATGATGGAAGTAAATTGCCCAACCTTCCTTCCAAGGATTAGCTGGTGGGTTTGAACCCCCAGCCTTCTGGTTGGTAGTAAAATGCCTTAGGCGCTTATGCCACCAGAGTTCCCAGATATAGATAGATAGATAGATAGACAAATAGATAGATAAAATCACACATACTGAGAGAGGGAGAGAGAGAGAGAGAGAGAGAGAGAGAGATTTCTCTTAAGGAAATAGTTCATGCAATTGCAGAGGCTGGCAAGACCCAAATCTTTGAGTCAGGCATTGGGCTGTAGGCTTCTTCTGATACTCATTGGCAGGTCAAAAGACAGGCTGTTGGCTCACAGGACTGAGGAAGGTGGGAAATCCTAGAATTGGCAGGTCAAATGACAGGCTGCTAGCTTAAGTCCCAAGAACCAGAGGTCAGATGATAACAAGCCAGATGCAGGATCCAGAGCAAAGGAAAGCTTTGCTGGAGCATCCATATATATATATATTGGATGCAGGTCATACCTCAAAAGAAACTCTTCCTTACATCAGAGTAAGGTGTGACTTGAGTAAGGGTGTCACTTGCGTAAGGGTGGAATTTGAGTAAGGGTGAGACTTGAGTCACAAGTCTCTTGTAAAGCTGTGTCGCAAGATAAACTCTACACTAATCCTGCCTCCAGGAGTGGGTTACCCAATAAGCAAGGTAAGAACAGACTTGCTTGGGCTTCTTACTAATCTGTGGTGAACAGTTTACTCCAAAACAAAGAAACGAGTTGCCATCAAGTCGATTCCAGCTCTCGGCAATTCCATGTGTGCCACAGTAGAACTGTGCTCCATAAGGTTTTCCATGGCTGATTTTTCAGAAATAGATTGCCAAACATTTTTTCAGAGGTGCTTCTGGATGTACTCAAACCTCCAACCTTTCAGTTAGAAGTCAAGTGTGCTAACAGTTTGCACCATTCAAGGACTCCAGGAGTTTACTAGGTTTGGTAATCTAGTCCAGCCTAGAGATGTATCCACAGTATTGCTGACATGAAAAAGTGTCTTTCTTGTTCGAAATAACCAATTTGCAAATATGCCTTTGAAATATAACACGTTTATTAGTTGAAACATGCCTATAATGTGATACCTAATTCATAGCTCTATAAAAACCCAAAAAAACAAACTCATTTTTGTTGAGTCAATTCCAACTCATAATGACCCTATAGGACAGAGTAGGAATGCCTCATAGGGTTTCCAAGTCTGTTATCTTTATTGAAGCAGACTGTCATGTCTTTCTCTCACAGAGTGACTGTGGGTTAGAACTGCTGACTTTCCAGTTAGCAGCGGAGTGCTTAACCACTGACTTATAGTTCTGAAGCTAAAACCAAACCCACTGCCATCGAGCTGATTCCAACTCATAAAGACCCTGTAGGACAGAAGAGAACTGCCCCATAGGGTATCCAATGCTATAAATCTTTACAGAACCAGACTGCCTCATCTTTCTCCCACACAGTGTCTGGTGAATTCAAACCACTAACCTTTTGGTTAGCAGCCAAATGCCATAGCCACTGCATCAGAACTCCTCATAGTTCTGTAATCAAGACTAATTGAGATAAAGTACATAAATAATTAAGCACAGGGTTTAACACGAAGTGAGCTTCCAACAAACTTTGTTTTTATTATTATTTTTGACATTATTAAATGTAATGTTATGTTATCATACTATAGTCAACAAGACAAAGAAGATATTTATTTTAAAGGAGCATACTTCAACAGGCTCTATGTGTTAGTGGGCAACAACCCCTCTACTCCCAGCCACACACACAGCTATGAGGAATAAATTAAATGATTCTAACCCCCTTGGCTTCTACAAGTAGTTTTAGCATATCTTTCTGAAATAAATTATATAAACTATTACCCCAAGCAATGCATGAGGTGTTAAGATTCCGCAGAGTAGACAGAAATGATGGATTAAAGAATCAACAAGGAAGGAAACGTCTGTGCAAATGAACAGAGAAACCAAGCATTGAGTACTCAGGGGAAACAGAAAAGAAAGAACAAGGGAAAATGGAGAGTGAATATTATTCACATGGGGGGTTACTGTGAAGTTGCAAAAAAAAACCTTGGCAACAGGCTAAAAAAGTTTCCCTTTTGCAAGATAAACTATAAACTTTAAAATTGATAATACAAAAAGGATCAGAGTAAGATGATTTTTAAAAACTAAGGAACAAAGTTCCCTAGGTGGAATAAATGGTTTGTACTCTGCTGGTAACCAAAAGCCTGGAGGATGAACCCATCACCCAGAGACACCATGGAAGAACAGGTCTGGAAATCTGCTTCTCTGAAGATTAAACTCATGAAACTTTAAACTTTCTTTGCAATTCTTTTGTGCTTAGAGTACATCCCACTGAGGATGTACAATCAAAATAGTCAAAACAGTTTATTCTACATCCAGTTGAAATACTTCTTTTATTTTTGGTGGTTATGTTGATAAGGAACCCTGGTGGCACAATGGTTAAGCACTAGGCTGCTGAGAGGTGGTTCAAATCCACCAGGCACTCTGCAGGAGAACAGACCTGTTCATCTGTTCCCATAAAGATTACCCAAACCACTGCCGAGTCAAATCCAACTCACAGCAACCCTGTAGGAAAGAGTAGAACAGCCCCATAGGGTTTCCAAGGCTGTAATCTTTTCAGAAGCGGGCTGCCTCATCTTTCTCCCACAGTGCCCAGAGCATATAGTGCATTCAAACTACCCATGTTTGGGTTGGCAGCTGAGCATTTAACCACTGCACCTCCAGGGCTTCTTCCTCTAAAAATTACAGCCAAGAAAATCCTATGAAACAGTTATACCCTGTGCTGCATGGAACCTCCTATGTCATAAATAAAGAAACAAACAAAGATTGACCACAAAAACTGAGGAACAAAATGAGCTCCTACTTTGGGAAAAATTAAAATAATAAAAGGAAACAATAAAACGTTCTTTAAAGCAATAGAGAATAAAAAGATCATGGAAAACCTTAAGACTTAATTGTTGTTGTTGTTGTTGTTGTTTGCCATCGAGTTGGCCCCGACTCATAGCGACCCCTCCTTGGGTTTCCGAGGCAGTATCACTACGGAAGTAGGATTGTCCAACCTTCCTTCCGAAGAGTGGCTGGTGGGTTTGAAGACTTAATTAGGTATGGAGAAAAAGCTACTACAGATAAAAATGAGAAGCCAGACTTTTTCTTCCTTTCTCCAGAAAATGAGGAATGAATGAAATAAAACTGAAGAAAAGAAAAGTGAGATGAGACATGAACATCTAGAGAAAGATTTCTTCAATAAACTGGACTTGGTAATTCACTTGTTCAGTAACTTTGAGAAAGGACATATTTCACCCAAGGAAATATTCAAATAAATGAAGCTGATTTGTTTGAGTCCTACTTTCTTTTATAATTTTATTAAGACTATGTCAAATGGATCACCTATTCTCCACCCTCATAAATTGTTGTTGTTGTTAGATTCCATCGAGTCAGTTCTGACTCACAGTAACCTTATGTACAACAGAACGAAACAATGCTCGGTCTTGTGTCAGGCTCACAATCCTTGCTATACCTGAGCCCATTGTTGTAGCCACTGTCAATACATCTAATTGAGGGATTTCCCCTTCTTTGTTGAACCTCCACTTTAGCAAGCATGATATCCTTCTCCAAGGAATGGTCCCTTCTGACAAGACCAAAGCAAGTGAGATGAAGTCTGGCCATTCTTGCTTCCAAGGAGCATTCCTGTTGCACTACTTCCAGGCCAGATTTGTTCATTCTTTTGGAAGTCTGTGGTACTTTCAGTATTCTTTGCCAACACTACAACTCAAAAGCATCAGCTCTTCTTTGGTCTTCCTTATTCATTGTCCAGCTCTTACATGCATAACAGGTGATTAAAACTACCATGGCTCGGGTTAGCTGCACCTTAGTCTTCAAGGAGACATCGTTGCTCTTAGAACTTGAAAGAGGTCTTTTGTAGAAGATTTGCCCCATTCAATACATTGTCTGATGTCTTGACTGCTGCTTCCATTGGTGTTGATTATGGAACCAAGTAATATGAAGTCTTTGACAACTTCAATGTTTTCTCCATTTATCATGTTCCTGCTTATTGGTCCAGTTATGAGGATTTTCATTTTCTTTATGTTGAGATGTAATCCATACTGTGGACTGAAGTCTTTAATCTTCTTCAGTAAGTACTTCAAGTTATCTTCACTTTCAGCAAGCAAAGTTGTGTTGCATGAGTATCATAGGTTGCTAATGAGTCTTCCTTCAATCCTGATACCACGTTCTTCATATAGTCCAGCTTCTCAGATTATTTGTTCAGCATACAGATTGAATAAATATGGTAAAAGGATACAACCCTGACACACTCACTTTGTGTTTTTAAACCATGCAATATCCCTTTGTTCTGTTCAAATGACAGCCTCCTGGTCTCTGTACAGCTTCCTGTTCTGGTTTAGTGCCACTCTGACAGGAATATACCACAAATGGGATGGCTTTAACAAACAGGAGTTTACTCTCTTACAGTTTGGAGGCTTTAAGTCCAACTTCAAAGTGCCAGGCTCTAGGGGCTGGGTGAAAGCCCCTCAACCTTGGGGTCCAACTCTACCTCCTGCTCACAGCTCACTGGAGTTAGAGCCACTTCTTCACTCAGTCAGCTACTGGCTGCTGAGGCTGACAAGCCCAAGGTTGACAAGTAAAAAGGCACAGTCCCAATGTTACCAAACACCACAGCAGGCCATTAATTTAAGTCCATTGTAAGTCCCAAAGTCGGCAGAGCATGGCAGGCTGCTGAACAATGACATGGCTACATGCAAGGTCCAAGCATGCCATAAGATAGAGACTATCCCCAAGGCTTCTCCTTATATACAGGAAGCAACCACATCCCAAAGGCAGCTACTCAGCTGCTTGTGGTAAATCCCACCATGGAGTTGATTGCCAGTCTCATCATGGGGAATAACTACCACCAGCTTCCCAGCCATTCAACCAGGCCCAGCCAAGTTGACATAGAAATTTAACTACTGCAGTTCCACCCCTTGTCAACTTGGCACCTGTACAGATCTTCATTGGGTGGCATCTGTACAGATCTCTCTCACTAGGTGGCTCCAGTCCCCTAGTTCCTCTAAATAGAAACCTGACCCCCTTGGCCTGGTGGGCCCCGCTCCTCTCCCTCTTGGGCATGGCAGCCCTGCCCCCTCAGTCTTGGGTAGCAGCTATGGCTCCATCCTACTAGCTCACATGAACAAGCAGCCTCACACTCCAGAACTGAGTTGGTGAAGGTCTAACTCCTTGAAACTTAGGGGGCTATGATGGTTCCACCCAAAAAGGCCATGGTCTTACCCTTTGAGGCTGAGGCAGCTCTGCTTCCTGTTTACTTAGTCTCTCTGCTTCTGCCGATTAATGCCCGAGGACAACTCACTATGCCAGAAACCTTTCTACCCAAAGGACAATTAGTTTGCTTGCTCCATGGGCCAGCCAACTTGCTACTCCATTTTATGCCTGTCTCTTTACCAATTAATGCCCAAAGGCAACCCACTCTGCCAGGAAGCTGCCTACCCAATGGTACCCAGCTTTTTCCTCTATGGGCTGGTAAGCCTGTTTCTGTTTAATGCCAGTCTCTCGGCTCTGCTACTGCGGTCTCTCATGCTGGTCTCTCAGCTCTGCCCCTTCCATCTCTCATCTCTTCTGCTGCTGTTTCTTTTGCTGCATACCAGAGTCTCTCTGCTGGGGTCTTGGGTCAAGGATGCACTTCATTCCTGTTTCCACATTTTAAGTAACTGTCAGAGAAGCACCTCACTCTCTTGGTACCATATTCTGTTCTGGTTACCTAGTGCCACTCTGACAAGAATATACCACAAATAGGATGCCCTTAGCAAACAGGAGTTTACTCTCTTACAGTTTGGAGGCTTTAAGTCCAACTTCAAAGTGCCAGGCTCTAGGGGCTGGGTGAAAGCCCCTCAACCTTGGG
>NW_006921833.1:3360524-3362906 GCF_000298275.1 Orycteropus afer afer
GGTCCAAGATTATCTTCTGTATCTGTGTTAATTGGTTTCCCTTTTCTTTGTTGAAGAGGGTCTGTGCAATCCTTCTGCCTAATCCGCCATCTTGCCCCGCCTCCTATTCATAAGGTTTTCACTGGCCAATTCTTTAAGTGATGGCCCCCTTTTTTTTTCTGAGTCTGTCTTAGTCCAGAAGCACCACTGAAACCTGTCCACTATGGGTGATCCTGCTGGTGTTTGACATACCGGTGGCATAGCCTCCAGCCTCACAGCAACACACAAGCCATCACAGTATGACAAACTGACAGACGAATGGTGGTTAGTTTATTAGGTGCCTTCAAGTGGATTCTGACTCATAGCAACCCCAAGTGACAAAGTAGAAGTGGCCCATAGGGTTTTCTTGGCTCTAATCTTTATGAAAGCAGATCACCAAGTCTTTCACTCATGGAGCTGTTGGATGGGTTAGAACCTTCAACCTTTCAGTTAGCAGTCGAGCCTTAACTGTTTGTGCCACAAGGGCTCTTTTTCTTAAATTGAATATGTTAATATTTATTTGCTACTCCAGGATCCTATGATGGCACAGATTATTTTTTAGTGCTGTTCAGAGGTTCTGGGGTGAATTAGGCCATTTGTTAAGCTAAGACTGGTACCTCCTTTTGGTTCATGCCTTTTAAAATACATCATTCTTTCCCATTATATACAGTCTCACCAACACCCCCAGCCATATCACTAGTGTCAGTCGAGTTGATTCTGACTCATGGTGACCCCTGTGTTTCAGAGTAGAACTGCATTCCATAGGATTTTCATGCCTAAAAGGAGCTCTGGTTGCATAGCACCTAAGGCATTTGATTGTTAACCAGAAGGTTGTCAGTTCAAATCCACCAGGCACTCCATGGAAGGAAGATGAGGCAATCTACTTCCATAAAGATTTACTGCCTTGGAAACCCAACGGGGGTTGCTATGAGTCAAAATTGACTCGATGGCAGTGGGTTTGGTGGTTTTTCTTTTTTCTTTTTTTTTTTGACTTTTCAGAAACAGACTTCTAGGCCTTTCTTCAGAGGTCCCTCTGGGTGGGTCGTAACCACCAACCTGTTAGTTAGTAGCCAAGTTAGTTAACAGTTTGTGCAACCCAGGGACTCCTATCTACAGTCTCAGCAGTCACTACTCTACTGGTGTTAATATACCAGCATCAGCAGTTCTATCAATTCCCATTTCAATGTGCTTGCTTTTAATTACAGAGATCTGGGAAACTAAAATGAAAGCAAGTTTGTGGATTTTTTTCAAAACTAAAAGTCAACAGACTAGGGTAAAGGGCCTCAGGGTCTCGTTTTTAATGGCAGAAGTGAACATCGATTTGGTTGCTAACCTATTTCCTACTTTTTTTAGTTATTGGTAGTGTTCTGAATAACTTAAGTGGCAATCTCTGGATAAATGAGGTGCTATCATATATACACAGAGCACTGATAGTGCAATGGTTAAGTGCTTGGCTTCTAACCAGAAGGTTGGTGGTTGAAACCCGCTAGCAGCTCTAGAAGAGAAAAGAGCTGATGATCTGCTCCTCTAAAGATTACAGCCTAGGAAACCCTCTTGGGTCAGTTCTACTCTTTCCTATAGGGTTGCTATGATAGACTCAACAACACATGCCACCACCACCACCACCACCATATATTCACGTGACTATTAAAATAAAGGTGGCAAACAAGGACAGACAGTGTTGGTATAGTAGAAATGGGTTTATAATTTGAATCAGGCTCAAGCCTAGTTCTGCCTCTATCAGCTGGGTAAGTGCCTAAGTCTCAGCACCCTCATTTTTCAACTTTGAACACTAACACCCACTTTGTAGAGCTATTTGAAAACTAAGAGAGATAAGGTGAAGTACCAGCTTCCTTACTTAGCACTTGGTACAATTCATATGGGCAAGCTTTCTATAACCTTGACTATGTGTGGAAATTTGGAAGTGTGTCTAATAAACTCAAAGGGGACTATTATAGGCATTAAAATTAATCTATAAGAAAAAAATCAACTTTAAATTATTTTACTTCAAATAAGAGTTTATTGGGAATCTCTGAGTGGTGTAAACAGTTAAGCACTCAGCTATGAGCTGAAAGGTTGGTTGTTGTTTGGAACTCACCCGGAGGCACCATGGAAGATAGAGCAATCTGCTTCGAAAAGGTCACAGCTTTCAGAACTTTATCAAACAGTCCTATCATATATGGAGTCACCATGAGGGTACTTACTCAATGGCAGCTAACAAGAACAAAAACAAGAGTTTACTGGATTTCTGGTAGCATAGTGCCTAGGGCACTTGACTGCTAACCAGAAGACTGGCAGTTCAAACCCACCAGCCACTCCTCAGAAGGAAGGTTGGGCAATCCTACTTCTGTAGTGATACTGCCT
>NW_006921833.1:3363006-3365357 GCF_000298275.1 Orycteropus afer afer
GCAGGCCATTAATTTAAGTCCATTGTAAGTCCCAAGGTCGGCAGAGCATGGCAGGCTGCTGAACAATGACACAGCTACATGCAAGGTCCAAGCGTGCCATAAGCTAGAGACTATCGCCAATGCTTCTCCTTATATACAGGAAGCAGACCACATTCTAAATGTAGTTACTCAGCTGCTTGTGGTAGACCCCACCATGGAGCTGATTGCCACTCTCATCATGGAGAATAATTACCACCAGCTGCCCAGCCATTCAACCAGACCCAGCCAAGTTGACATACAAATTTAATGACCACAGTACCTCATGAGCACAATCAAGTATTTTGGAATTCCCATTCTTCTCAATGTTATCCATAATTTGTTATGATCCATACAATTGAGTGCTTTTGCATAGTCAATAGAACACAAGTAAACATCTTTCTGGTATTCTTTGCTTTCAGTCAAGATTCATCTGACATCAGCTATGATATCCCTCATTCCACTTCCTCTTCTGAATCCAACTTGTATTACTGGAAGTTCTCTGTCAATATACTGCTGCAACCTTTTTTAAATTATCTTCAGTAAGATTTTACTTGCATGTGATATTAATGATATTATTTGATAATTTCCACATTCTGTGGGATCACCTTTCTTTGGAATGGATACAAATACGAATCTTTTCCAGTCAGTTGGCCAGGTAGCTATCTTCCAAATCTCTTGGCACAGCCAAGTGAGTGCCTCCAGCATGGCACCCATTTGTTGAAACATCTTAATGGGTATTCTGTCAATTCCTGGAGCCTTGTTCTTCTCCCATTCCTTCAGAGCAGCTTCAACTTCTTCCTTCAATACCATTAGTTCTTGATCTTATGCTACCTCCTAAAATGGATGAACATCAACCAATTCTTTTTGGTACAGTTACTCTGTATTCCTTCCATCTTCTTTTGATGTTTCCTGCATCATTCAATATTTTCCCAATAGATTATTTCAATATTGCAACTGGAGGCTCGAATTTTTTCTTCAGTTCTCTCAGCTTGAGAAATGCTGCATGCATTCTTCCCTTTTGGGTTTCTAACTCCAGGTCTTTGCACATTTCATTATAATAATTGGCTTTGTCTTCTTGAGCTGCTCTTTGAAATGTTCTGTTCATCTCTTTTATCTTGTCATTTCTTCCATTTGCTTTAGCTACTCTCCATTCAAAGGCAAGTTTCAGAGTCTCCTCTGACATTCACTTTGTTTTTTTCTCCCTTTCCTGTCTTTTTAATGACCTCTTTCTTTCTGCATGGATGATGTTCTTGATGTCATCCCACAATCCCTCTGTTTTTTTGCATTAGTGTTCAATGCATCAAATCTATTTTTTAGATAGTCTCTAAATTCAGGAGGGATATAATCCAGGTCATATTTTGACTCTCCTGGACTTGTTTTAATTGTCTTCAGCTTTAACTTGAACTTGCATTCAAGCCACTGATGGTCTGTTCCCGTCAGCTCCTGGTCTTGTTTTTGCTGAAAATATCGAGCTTCTTAATTGTCTCTTGCCAGAGATGTAGTTAATCTGATTCCTGTGTATGCCATCTGGTGAAGACCACGTGTACAGCCATAGTTTGTGTTGTTGAAAAAAGATATTTGCAACAAATAAGTCATTGGTCTTGCAAAATTCTATTATGTGATCTCCAGCATTATTTCTATCACCAAAGCCGTATTTTTCAACTACTAGTGATTCTTCTTTGTTTCCATCTTTTGCATTCCAATCACCAGTGATAATCAACACATCTTGATTTCATGTTTGGTCAATTTCAGACAGTAGTTGTTGGTGCATAAATTTGAATAATAGTATTATTCACTGGTCTTCCTTGTAAATTTATGGATATCATCCTATCAGTGACAGCATTGTACTTCAGGATAGATCTTGAAACATTCTTTGTGATAATGAATGCCACACCATTTCTCTTCAATTTGTCATTCCCAGCATAGTAGATGACATGGTTGTCTGATTCAAAATGGCCAAAACCAGTCCATTTCATCTCACTAATACATAGGATATCGATCTTTATGTGTTCCATTTCATTTTTGACAACTTCCAATTTTCCTAGGTTCATATTTTGTACATTCCATGTCCCAATGATTAATGGATGTTTGCAGCTGTTTCTTCCCATTTTGAGTTCTGCCACATCAGCAAATGGAGGTCCCAAAACATTGCTCCATCCACTTCATTAAGGTAGGGTGTTCTCTGAGGAGGCAGCTCTTCCTCAATCGTATTTTTAGTGCCTTCTGACCTGTGGGGTTCATCTTCGGGCACTATATCAGACAATGTTTCAGGGCTATTCATAAATTTTGCAGTAATATATCAGAGAGTGTTTCACTGCTATTCATAAGGTTTT
>NW_006921833.1:3365457-3372325 GCF_000298275.1 Orycteropus afer afer
CCACCAGCCACTCCTCAGAAGGAAGGTTGGGCAATCCTACTTCTGTAGTGATACTGCCTCGGAAACCCAAGGAGGGGTTGCTATGAGTCGGGGCCGACTCAATGGCACACAACAACAACAACAACTGGATTTCTAGAAGCTGGGAGAGACTGGCAATCATACAATCCTGTTTCCCCATCCTACAGATGAGGAAGCCAAGGCCAGAGAAACAACATCACTTTGTCAAGGTCACACAGCTAATTAGACAGTAAAGCAGGACTTGAACCCAGGTTTCTTAATGTTCAATCCAGTGCTCTTGAACAAATACAAATTAGTCTAAAACAGAAGTGGACAAACTTTTTCCATGATGGGCCACAGATTAAATAGCTTGGGCTTTAGAATCCGTGTAGTCTCCATCGTGGCTGCTCAACTATGCCATTGTAGTGCAAGAAATAATACATCATGTAAATGAATGACAGTCATTGTGTCCCAATAAAGCTTTATTTACAAAATCAGGCTGTGGGCTGGATGTGGTCCATGGATCATAGGCTTTCAACTCTTGATCTAGAATAAGGTGACAGATTTTTTAGCTGATGAAACCATGATGAGCCTAATTTCAAATCACCAAATCTTCCTATTATCTATTGACAATGCAGTAGAAAAGCCTGACAACTAAAAAAGAACTCAGGAGAGTGATATATGCATTTTAGATGTTGCTATTGTGATTAATATTTTAAAATGGTGTCTGATAAGAATCAGTCCTCACTGCAAGATTATTTTATTCTTTAATGGTAACTGGGATAATGCAATTTTAAAAAGTTCTAAGAAAGCAAGAGGAATCCTAAAGAACTAACTCAAAAAAAAAAAAAAAAACCTAACTAAACTCACTGCCATTAAGTTGATTCTGACTCATAGTGACCCCCTTTGGGTTTCCGAGGCTGTAAATCTTTACAGAAGTACATTGTCCAGTCTTCCTTCCATGGAGTGGGTGGTGGGTTTGAACCACCAACCTTCTAGTTAGCAGTCAAATGCTTTAGGCACTATGCCATTAGAGTTCAAAATTATCTTGGCTAAATAAGAACAGTGCAAAGAACTAAAATAGTAATAAATGAAACAATATATTTTGGTAAGAATAACTAAAATGCAAAACACTAAGGAATAAATGTAAAGTGCTCAACCTAATCAAAAAATAAGTATCTGCATCTAAATCTGCTTATTTTATACATAACTACAGATTGGAGACACATTTTTTCAAAGTAGCACTTTTATATTAGTAACCATTTCACCCAGGAAATGTCCTTAAAATAAAAGACACAGAGAAGTGCACAAGATTAACACTTTTATATACACAATACTGAATTATTGGTAATAACAAACATTAATCTATGAGCGGATACATGGATAGATAGGCTAAATGATCAAATATGTCTAGGCAAAAGGGAATAGACCCATGACCATGTATAAGTTTGATAGACAATATTTCTACATATGTATTTATATGCACTATAAGAATGTACAAATATATAATAGAGATATTGAGGCAAAGTTATGATAACCTCTTAGCCACAGCCAAATACCCTAAGGGAGTGAGTCACTGGGCCCATGGGGACATCAAGCTCAATTGGCATAACATACTACACAAAAACATTGTTCTACATCCTACTTCGGTGAGTAGTAACTGGGGTCTTAAAAGCTTACAAGTGCCGAGGTAAGATGCAACAATTGGTCTCTCCTCATCCTGAGCAAAGAAGAATGAAGAAACCCAAAGATAAATGGAAGCAATTAGTCCAAGGGACTAGTGGACCATGTGAACCTCAGCCCACGTGACCCTGAGACCAGAAGAATTAGATGGTGCCCAGCCAGCTACCACTGTCAACCACTTGGAAAGGGATCAAAACAGGAGATCCTGAATAAAGCAGGAAAAAAAACATGCAACAAAGCTCAAAATCATTAAAAAACAAAACAATACAGTTTTACTGGTCTGATATAAGTTGGTGAAAGCCCCGAGACTATGACCCTCGTCACCCTTTGGGCCTGGAACTGAGCTCGCTCCCATAGCTTCACTTTCAGCTAAACAACAGACAGCCCCATGAGGTGAACAATTAGACTACAGAGGTACACTCCTTAGACTAATTAACCATGGGAGATCAGAAGGGCAGCATTTGCACAGGGAGATAGCTCAGAGGGCAGAACTACCCCGGGAAGAAGGACACAAAGAGGAAGTGGGAAGTGATCTGTTACATTATGGTGATTGCAATCAGTGTCATGGAACAAAATGTGTGTGAACTATTGTATGGAAAACAAGTTTGCTCTGTAAACAAATCACACACACACAAAAAATCAAAGTCAAAGAATATGATAGTGGAATCAGGAATAATCTTCCAGAAAAAAGAAAAAAAAAAGAAGGCACCAGCATGTATTTAGTCTTGTATCAGGACCATTTAATGAAACTGGTTCCATGATCATGATCTTCATAACATTCTTCAGACACATAAAGAGAGATCTCATGGAATAAAGTGCCAAGACACCTCCCCTCTTCATTAAAGACTACTGTTGCTGTTGTTATTGTTAGCCACCATCCAGTCAGCCTCTGATTCATGGTGACCCCATGCACAACAGAACAAAACACTGCCTGGATGAGCTATCTCCAAGATTGTTTGCAAACTGGACAACTGTGATCCATACACAGGGTTTTGACTGACTGCTTTTCAAACATAGATAACCAGGCCTTTCCTCTTAGTTTATCTTAGTCTGGCAGCTCCACTGAAACTTGTCCGAGATCATAGCAACACAAAAGCTTCCACTGACAGATGAGTGGTGACTGCGTGAGGTGCACTGGCTAGGAATCAAACCAGGTCTCCCGCTTGGAGACAAGAATTCTACAGTGAACCACCACTGCCCTCATTAAGGAGTAAATATGAAGAAAGGTATTAGGCTGAAATATGAGGGGTGTAGTTCAGGCACAATTTTCTTGTTCCTAATAAGTACAATAGATTGGAAGGAGTTTTCCAAAGAAAATTGTTCAAGCTTCCTCTAGGGAGACTTTGGGGAAAGTCTAAACTTTGTATTTGTTTGGCATGGGGTATCTTCCCTGAAGAGAAAAGAAAAAACTAGGAGACTTTTCAACATCTGAAATTTAAAGGAGTCATTCAAATTGTCATTTGCCATACTCAATTGGACTAAATGTAGTACTCTCTTTTCCCTAATGTTTATGTTGCTCTCTAGTAGTAAACTGGTTGTTGAAAAGGCACATCTACCCTTGGAGACACTAAAGAGTAACACAATGATATATGATGAGAAAGAGGCTCATTACATTGTACCAACTTGCTCTCAACATCTGTACAGTTTATGCAATGACTCATTCTAAGTGTCCCCTGCTTAGTGCAAACAACTATGATCTTCCAATATTTGATTTATCCTTGGAGTTTCACACCCCTAAACTTTCTTTTGCTGCATGATTTTGAAAGAGCTAAGGCACAAAATGAAGATATACCAAGTACCAAGACATTGAGTTATAACTGTGAAAGATTTTTGTATATACCTTCTGCAACTCAAAGGGTCATGAGTCAACATGGTGATGGACCCAAGAAGCATTTAAATACATTTTCCCTCAGTCAGAAATGGAAACACATTCTGTTACATGAGTATCACAGTATCATTACTATTTCCTGTAACTTTTTTCTATATAGTAAAGAAAAAAATTAACAATATGTAAGTTATCAAAGTCCAACATAATTCTAAATCATATACAATAGTATTTTTCATATATATATATACACCCACATATATGTAGGTACATATTTTTCATATATATATACAACCATATATATACATGTATGTATATTTTTCATATACACACACATATATGTATGTATATATTTTACATATGCACAGACACACATATACATACATACATATACATATACATGTATGTATGTATATGTTGTTCACTGTTAGGTACATTGAGTTGGCTCTGACTCATAGTGACCTCATGTACAACAGAAAAAACTACTGCTCATCCTGTGCCATCTTCACGGTCCTTGCTATGCATGAGCCTATCATTGCAGCCACTGTGTCAATCCATCTTATTGAAGTTCTTACCCTTTTTCACTGACCCTCCACTTGACCATCTCCAGCAAATAGTCCCTTCCAACAACATGACCAAAGTTGGTGAGATGAAGTCTGGTCATTTTCACTTCTAAGAAGCATTCCCACTGTACTTCTTCCAAGACATATTTTTTTGATTTTCTGGCAGTCTATAATATTTTCAGTATTCTTTGCCAACACCACAATTCAAATGCATCAGTTCTTCTTCAGTCTTCCTTATTCATTGTTCAACTTAACATGCATATGAGGTGACTGAAAATACCATGGCTTAGGTCTGGTGCACTTTGGTCTTCAAAGTGACATCTTTGCTCTTAAACACTTTAAAGAGATCTATTGCAACAGATTTGCCCCAGTGCAATATGTCAATTGATTTCTTGACCACTGCTTTCATGGACATTTATTGTAGATCCAACTAAAATGAAATCTCTGACAACTTCAATCTTTTCTCCATTTATTGTGATGTTACTTATTGGTCCAGTTCTGAAGATTTTTGTTTTCTTTATGTTGAAGTATAATCCATACTGAAGGGTGTACTTTTTGAACTTCATCAGTAAGATACACACACACACACACACACACACACATTGTTGTTATTGGGTGCCATAATATACACATATATATGTAAAAATTATGCATTTCTCCTCACATATCCTCATTTGTAATGCAGTTTTAATTTATAGCTACACACAGAGTTCTGGTAAGATGTCAGTATATGCAGAAAGACTGCATGGACCCTTTTCAACAAAGAAAAGGGGAACCAATTAACACAGCTACGGAAGATAATCTTGGATCCCTGAGCCCTGAAGGGAAGGATACAGAAGTGGACTAAACTCCAAGTAGCAGAAGAATTTGTATGAAAACACCAAAAAAGGAGATATACGGAGCTGCAATCTGGCAGCAATCCTGATGACACAGACAGCTTAGATATTGCCAAGTGGTGGTAGGACCTAAGAATTAACCTGAAAATTGGCCCTGCTAGCCAGGGACTGCACTGAGAACTGCTCTGGTGGTTGTGGAATAAAAGGGAAAGCTACAAAGAGGAAGGCAGGCTGAGTCGTGGACATTTGTCTGTCCAGAGGGCACAGCCATTTTGAATGTTTACAAACAGCTTTACCATTTTGGATATTTAATGTGACAGCATTCTCCCAGATTCCAGGGACTTAAGAACAGACCACTTGCCAGGAACCCCAAGGACATTCCAGACCCAGACAACTGGAAAGGTGTGGCATTCCCCTTGTTACTCTCATAACCCACACTAGCTTGGTCAACGGAGGTGCAGCCATTCCTCACTCCCACCTACCTTCTGAGCTGGTAGGAATCCCATCCCAGTCTGTGTGCTCAGACGGAGTCTCGGTGCCCTGTCCCATCCTGCCCTGATTTTTTTTTTCTTTTCTCTATTTTTTACTTTGTTTGTTTGTGTCTGTTTTCAAACAACAACTACTATTATTTCTTTTGTCCTTTTTACTATTATTCTTTATCCTTCCCCTCCCAGGTTCTAGTTTTCAGCTTTTTTTCATTTCCTTGTTCCTGGATGCAATTTTTTTTTTCTTTCTTTCTTATAGTTAACCCAATTCCTTATTTTCTTTTTGTGTTTTTCCCAGTTTTTCTTCATTATTCTCCTTCTCTACCTTTTTTGTCTTATTGCCTTCTCCTCAGATATTGCAGGGTATTTTATTTTCCCATTTCCTTTTCCTTTTTTGTTTTTTTTGGTTACTGTTCCTGTGTGATTGATTACACAGTGTATTTTTTCTCCATGTCCTTTTACATATTTGATGGATATTCAATTGTGATTTTTGTCTAATGGAGTGGAAGACAGCAACAGTACCCATATGACACAACTACACCCACACCTCCTCACACTTACTGAATGAGAGCCTCCATTTCCTTCTCCAGCAATGGGCCAAAAATAAAAAACCACCAAGAAGAGTCTGACTCACCCGTGGCTGCTCTTCACAAACAGTTAATAGAGATCTACATACAACAATGCCACAATGTCTTGGAGAAAACAGACCATTACAGTCCACACTAAGAAGCAAGATAAAGTAGTAGAAATAAGGGAGCATAATACAGACTCAGATCACATCACTGAGGAAGAAGCAGCATTGGAACTCCCTGATAAGGAATTCAAAAGAATTATATTTATGTATCTTCAGAGGACTGAGAGACAGATCAAAGAAAACACAGACAAACCCTAGGACAATTTGGGAAGAAAATACAAGAACAAAATGACAAAATAAATGAAAAATGAGAAATGATTCTAAATCTTCAGATAGAAATACAGAAGATTAATACTAAATTATCAGAAATAGATAACACATTGAAAGGGCAAAGGAGTAGAATTGATGCAATGGAAGACAGAATTAATTAAACTGAAGACAAATACCTAACTTCTTTGGAAAGGGATCAATCAGAAAAAAGATCAAAACAAAATGAAGATAGCCTAAGGTTCACGGGGCATATTATCAAAAGGAATAACCTATGTGTCATTGGAATTCCAGAACAGGGAAAGAAAGATAAAACCTTTGAGAAAATTGTCCATGATTTGTTTGAGGAGAACTTCCCTGATAAGGTGAAAGATAAGAATATATCCATTCAGGAAGTGCAATGAACCCCAAACAGGACAGACCCCAAAAGAAAATCACCAAGACATATCATCATTAAACTCATCAAAACCAAAGACAAAGAAAGAATCCTGAAAGCAGCATGGGAAAAACAAAAAGTTACCTACAAAGGACAACCAGTAAGAATAAGCTCTGATTTCTCAGCAGAAACCATGCAAGTG
>NW_006921833.1:3376065-3380433 GCF_000298275.1 Orycteropus afer afer
AGAATGCTCCTTGGAAGCAAGAATGGCCAGACTTCGTCTCACCTATTTTGGTCATGTTGTAAGAAGGGACCATTCCCTGGAGAAGGATGTTATGCTTGGTAGGGTGGAGGGTCGACAAAAGAGGGGGAGGCCTTCAACAAGATGGACTGACATGGTGACTGTGATGATGGGCTCATGTATAGCAGGGATTGTGGAGCTGGCACGGGATCGGGCAGTGTTTCGTTCTGCTGTGCATGGGGTTGCTATGAGTCGGAAATGACTCGACAGCACTTAACAACAACAACAAAAAATGAAAACAACCTAGATGTCCATCAACTGAGGGATGGATAACCAAACTTTGGTACAAACCCACAAGGGAATACTATGCAACCCTAAAGAATAATCTAGAATCTGCAAAACACTGTATAACGTGGATGAACTTGGAAGACTTTATGCTGAATGAAAGAAGTCAATCACAGAAGGACAAATATTGTATTAGTCCATTATTATAAAAGTCAAGGAAAGGTTTATCTATGGAAGGAAATTTTGTTTGTTGGGTACCAGGGATGGGAGGAGAGGGGAGGGAACATTGTTAGATAGGTAGAGATAAGTACTGATTTGGGTGAAGAAAAGGGAAATGTACCAAATGTGAGTGACCAGCATGTGGCGTTGAGGAAGAGGAAGATATGGAGAAGTATATGCGAGGTACAGACAACAAAGATGAACCCTTTTGCACACACAGTACTGCATTGTCAGTGAAGGCAAACATTGGTATACAGGTGGATAGATGGGTGGACAGGCTGAACTATTAGGTATGTCTATGAAGCAGGGAGTGTACCCAAGTCCATGTATAGGGTTAGCAGAAAATGGTTCTACAAGTGTATTTGTATGATCTGAATTCCAAGGTGTATAGTAGAGCTGGGAAAGGACAAGGTTGTAGTCACCTCTTGGCCTCAGCCAGCTACCCAGAGGGACTGAGTAGTTGAACATGTGGGCTTGGGTCCATAGTCACAGGGGTCATCGAGCTCAACTGGCATAACATACTACACAATACATTGTTCCACCTCCTACTTTGGCAAGTAGTGACTGGGTTCTTAAAAGCTTGCAAGCAGCCATCTAGATGCAACGATGTGTCTGTCCCCATCCAGAGCAAAGAAGAATGAAGAAAACCAAAGATTCATGGAAACAATTAGTCATAGCAACTAGTACATCATGTAATCCACAGCCTATACAACTATGAGACCAGAAGAACTAGATGGTGCCTGGCTACCACTGTCAACCACTCAGAGGGGGATCTATGTAGCAGACCCTGGATAGTGAGGGAGAACAATGTGGAATGAAACTCAAAGTCATTTGGAAAAATAAAAAGGGGGGCAAGGGAGACCAGGTTTGCTGGTCTAATAGAGCCTGGTGGAACCCGAGACTAGGGCCCCTAGCTGCCCTTCAGGTCTGAAACTGAACCCACACCTGTGGCTTCCAGCCAAACAAAAGGCAGGCATATGAGTTGAACATTTACCTGAGGTAGATACACTCCTTCGACAGGACAATCATGGGAGAAAGAAGGGCTGTTTATGTACAGGGAGACAGCTCAGGGGCAGGAGTGCATGGAGGGGTGATAACTATTGGGAAGATGATATGGATGGACACAGGGAAGAGGTAACTATTGGGAGGAAGTGGGAGGGGAACTGTTGCATTGTAGTAAATTGTAGTCAATGTCACGAGAGAAAGTGTATGTGAACTGCTGTATGGAAAGTGAATTTGCTCTGTAAATTTTCACCCAAACCACACACACACACACACACACAATTATAGCTACACGCAGCCATGACAAAAGCTTCATTTTTAAATTCAGATTATAGACATTTGGAGGACCAGTGGAGCTTCAGGAGAACTCTCACCTTTCATGTGGGAGATCCGAGTCAATTCCTGGCCAAGCACATCATGCACAGCTACTGCCTGTCTGCTCTGATGGTGCCGGACAGCTTTCAGTGGAGCTCCCAGATCAAGAAGTAGGAAGGAAAGTCTGGCAATCCACTTCTGAAAATCAGCCAATGAAAATTCTGTGGACCACAGTAGTCTGATCTACAACAAGGCATGGGACGATACAGGGCCGGCAGCATTTCATTCCACTGGGCGTGGGGGTAGTCGAGAGACGGGGCTGAGTGGATAGCAGTTACCAACAACAAAGAGGCATTTTATTTCTGTACTTTGGGTTTAAAAAAGACTGCTTCAGCTATCACACAATAATGCTGATGCTTTAAAATAATACTAACAAGTCCAAGAAAATGAATTGTTAAAAATATAATGTGAACTGAAAGAGTTATGTGTTGGAATATATAGATACAAACTGGACTATGTTCTTTACAATGGAAATTAGATACATCATTATTTGTTGTGACTGAGGTTATAAACAAAATTCTTATAGAAAGAATCCTATGAAAATCAGGACATAAGAATGAAAAAACAAAATGAAGACCAAATCCACTGCCATCAAGTCATTTCCGACTCATAGGGACCTTCCCTGGGTTTCCAAGGTGTTAAATCTTTATAGAAGTAGATTGCCCCTCTTCTTTCCAGGGAGCAACTGGTGGGTTTGAACCACCAAAGTTCTGGTTAGTAGTCAACTGCCTTATTTACACTTTTCAAAATTTAATTGGCAAGGCCAAAAAGATACCTACCACTTTAACAAGAGAAGATGTATTTAATTTTCTTAAAGGAAAAGTGATTTTTGTGTCAAACTCAGAAATCTCAAAACCAAGATTTTTCTAATTTATTTTCCATTGTAATGTCCTTCAGAATTTTTCACAGCAACAACAATGGCTCTAGCAGACATTTAAGGCATGCAAAACCAGTACATACTCAATTTTACCAGTTGGTTAAAAAAAAAAATGTGTTTTTAAATTTTCTTTTTTCCTCCTTCACAGCTTTGACCAGGTCTTACCCCTCCCCTACAGTGGCCTCTGTATTGTTCTCCTTATCAAGTGCAGACTACTCTTAGCTTCAAAGGCCTCCTCCAGTTTTCCCAGCCAGCTTTCATTTCCTCTCTACCCAATCTGTATTCTTCCAGCCAAGAAATCCTTCATTCAGTCCTTTCATTCACTGCCTGCAATCCTGTGTACTGTCTCTTATACTTATAATACTGGTTCAAACTACTTTCAGAAACCTAGTCTGTCCTAAAATCTGATTCAAACCTACATATGTTACGTTAAAAGGCCAAATGCTTTCATTTGCTCATTTTGCGTTTTCGACTGTTCTTTCAACGAATAATATTTTCCCAGTATAAAAGACAATATCAAATTAAACCAGAAATAAATTCTTAAGTATTTTAGTCATTCATATTCAGTGTTTTAGACCCTGAATGAGAGACAGCACAGAATAAAAAACAAAGCATCTGTATCACATTTAAATACAGGTACCCCTGCTTTTTGAAAGTTCACGTTACACCACTTCACTTTTACAGAAGACCTGCATTCGTGTCTGTGTCTGCTAACCAGAGAAATCCAAAGAGGATTTTCACTTTACTGAAGGAAAAAAAAAGGCAAAAAGGCAAACAAGCACTAACGTTTGTTTTGCAGCGAGCTGTCAAAGAGGCACCCCACACCATGAGTAGGAGGAGTGAAAGTGCTGTCACCAAGTTCCTTCCCTGAGAACTACTTCAGATCTCAGTATCAAACCACCAGTTTTGAACTGTCTGTAAACACTAGGTGTTAGTGTTATTTTAGGTTTCATGTGTGATTTGATAGGTCAATTTTTGGGTCTAGGAACACTCAAAAATTTTTCCCATATAAATTAACAATACTGCTTCTTCATTTTGGCTTGGAAAGGTTTCATAAGAACCCCCTACTTTCGGAGAGGGAGGGAAAACACTACAGAAAAAAAAAAATATGGTATTATATTTTAGATTGTGATTTAGGAAGTGCAGTGGATAATGCTTCAAGGTCTATGCCAGGACAGGGAGAAAGTGGGAAGGTTAAACACTAGATATGAGACAAAGAAGGGAACAGACATTCCCATATCACACCACTAACACATGCATAAAATGGCAACAAAAGCTGAGAAGAAAGATCAGAATGTGGGATATAGAAGGTGAAAGTGGGCAGCAAACAAACTTAGCAAAGGTATCCCAAGTAGGAATAACAATGGACACCAAAGCTCAACCTAGCAAGCATCTGAGTGGGTGCTCAACTCCAAATTGAATGTATTACTTTAGTGACTCTAATCACTTTGTCATGGGTGCTCTGGTGGCGTAGTGCCTAAGGCATGTGACTGCTAACCAGAAGGCTGGTGGTTCAAACCCATCAGTCACTCCTCAGAAGGTAGGTTGGGCAATCTACTTCTGGGAAGCTCTGGTAGCATAGTGTTAAAGGTACTTGACTGCTAACCAGAAGG
>NW_006921833.1:3380778-3382174 GCF_000298275.1 Orycteropus afer afer
AATACTAAATCTAATGAGAAGCAGCAATGCAAAAATCAGATTAATTTCATGCTCTTTCAGGTATTTTCTTCACTGTTAAATGTACCTTCATTCATTCTCTCATCTAAAGATGTATTGAGGTTTTTGTTTTGTTTTTTTGACAAGTAACACTCTGAAATGATGAATCTCTGTTTCCTTATTTGTAAAATAAAGATAATAACAGTTTATACTTATTCAAAGCAAACCAAACTCACTGCCATCAAGTCAATTGTGACTCAAAGTGACCCTCACTGGGTTTCCCAGGCTGTAATCTTTATGGAAGTGCATTGCCCCATTTTCCTGCCACAGAGTGGCTACTGGATTTGAACCTCTGTCCTTCAGGTTAGCAGCCAAATGCCTTACCCACTAGACCATTGCTAGAGCTCCTTATCTTTACTTTAAAGCAGGGACAAATCATCTAATAAGAAAAGCAAGCATGGAGTTACTTATGCTTAATTGCTAATCTGTAGTCAACAGTTTCACGTTTTTCACTAAGATGTAGTCACTACAGATTAGTAAGTAAGCTCAAGTAGCCCCATGTTTACCTTGCTTACTGGGTGCTCATTTTTTGTCAAAGATTATAAATCCACCAGAGCTCCTTAATATACCTATTGTTGTTGTTATGTGCCATTGAGTCGGCCCCAACTCATAGTGACCTCTCCTTGGGTTTCTAAGGCAGTATCACTACAGAAGTAGGATTGTCCAATCTTCTTTCTGAGGAGTGGCTGGTGGGTTTGAACTGCCAGCCTTCTGGTTAGCAGTCAAGTGCCTTAGGCACTATGCTACCAGAGCTCCTAATATACCTATTAGGTTGTGTTAAAATTAAATGAAGCATATATAAAGCACTTAAAACAGTAATTGGCAAAAGACCTCTTTCAAGTGCTGAAGAGCAAAGATGTCTCCTTGAAGACTAACCCAAGCCATGGTATTTTCAATCGCCTCATATGCATGTGAGAGCTGGACAACTAATAGGGAAGACCAAAGAAGAGTTGGTGCTTTTGAGTTATGGTGTTGGTGAAGAATGCTGAAAGTACCATGGACTGCCAGGAGAACTAACAAATCTGTCCTGGACGAAGTGCAGGCAGAATGCTCCTTGGAAGCGAGAATGGCCAGACTTCATCTCACTTACGTTGGTCATGTTGTCACAAGGGACCATTCCCGGGAGAAGGATATTATGCTTGATAAAGTGGAGCATCAATGAAAAAGGGGAAGGCCCTCAACAAGGTGGATTGACACAGTGGCTGCTCATTGCACCCTGGGCTCAGGTATAGCAAGGATCGTGAGGCTGGCACAGGACTGGGCAGTGTTTCGTTCTGCTGTGAATAAGGTCACTATGAGTCAGAGATGACTTGATGGCATCTAACAACAACAATGCATT
>NW_006921833.1:3382274-3383053 GCF_000298275.1 Orycteropus afer afer
TGATCAAATTGACTTTAAGACAAAAACCACCATATGAGACAAGGAAGGACATTATATAATGATTAAAAGATCAATTGAACATGAAGATACAACCATAATAAATGTCTATGGACCCAATGAAAGAGCTCCAAATACATAAATCAGACATTAAAAGAGTTGAAAAGTCAAATAGATGACCCCACAGTCATAATGGGAAACTTTAATACACCACTTTCAATGAAAGATAGAACACTGGAAAGAAAATCAACAAAGATGCAGAAGAACTAAACAATACAATCCACCAACATGACCTTATAGACATCTACAGAACATTTCATCCAAAAACAGCACAATATACATTCTTTTCCAGTGCACATGGAACATTTTTCATGGTAGACCATACATTAGGCCATAAATCAAGCCTTAATAAATTTAAACATTGAAATATTGCAAAGCATCTTCTCAGATCGTAATGCTATCAAATTAGAAATCAACAATAGGAAGATCAACAGAAAAAGAATAAACACATGGAAACTGAATAACCCCCTCTTTAAAAAAGACTGGGTAAAAGAAGAAATAAAATTGCAGTTCAAAAATTCCTTGAATCAAACAAAAATGAAAATAAAACATACCAAAATCTTTGGGACAGAGCAAAAGCAGTGATCAGAGGACAGTTTATAGCAATAAATGCACACATCAAAAAAGAAGAAAGAGCCAAAATCAACACTTTAAACCAATGTCTCCAACAATTAGAAAAAGAACAGCAAGAAAAGCCTACAGTCACCAGAAGAAAGGAAATA
>NW_006921833.1:3383478-3388214 GCF_000298275.1 Orycteropus afer afer
CCAACCTTCCTTCCGAGGAGTGGCTGGTGGGTTTGAACCGCCAGCCTTCTGGTTAGCAGTCAAGTGCCTTAGGCACTATGCTACCAGAGCTCCCGAAATGCATACAATAGAAGTCAGTTATTACTACTGTAATTATTACAATATTAAAAAAAAAAAACAGTTGCTGACTTGATTCCAATTCACGGCTACCCCACATGTCAGAATAAAACTGTGCCCCCTTGGATTTTCAACATCTGTGATTGTTCAGAAGCAGGTTATCAGAACGCTTTCCTAAGTTGTCTCTGGGCAGACTTGAATTCACTGAGCACTTAATCATCTATCTGTGCACCCAGAGATTCTATTATTATTGCTATAAGAACCTTTATTTTTTAACAGATGTCAGTTGTCTATGTAATCTTAAGTCTCTTAAATTCTAAATCCAACAATGTTTATTCATATGAGTTTTCTATCTTCCCATAGAAAACAATGAATCTCTTTTTTCCAGCTTTCCACAGTCCCATACAACTCCCTTACAATTCTCTTGAGTCTAGTAGAGTGCTAGCCTGCTTTATAATAGACACCACTGGGGGCAAACCCACGAGAGAGGACCCTGAGGGGAAAGTAGATGATTCGTATGTTTTAATCTGTTCTGCAGCAAATAGGTGAGTCTAGTGAGCCATTTCCCATAATTCCTATAGCTCTCAGAGGAGAATAGATGTCATCAAAAGCTGTTTTGTGACCTGTCCTTTAAGTGTCCTAAGCATTTGGACTCTTTCCTCTTGTCCCCTTCTATTGCATTTCACAGTCCCCTTCTGTAAACTCACTGATGCCTTTGATTTCAGGCCAAAATGTACACTTTGTTAGCTGCTGTCAAGTCAATTTCAACTTATAGAAACCACATGTGACAGAGCAGAACTGCCCCATAGGATTTTCTAGGCTGCAATCTTTACAGGACCCGATTGTCAAGTTTTTCTCCCACGATGTCACTGGGTGGGTTCAAACCACCAACCTTTCAACCACACTCTTAACTGTTGTGCCACCAGGAGTCCTTGAAAGTACGCTCTCACTGCTGTTGAGTCTGATCCGATTCATAGCGATCCTTTCTTGGGTTTCTAAGGTGGTATCACTACGGAAGTAGATTGCCCAAACTTCCTTCTGAGGAGTGGCTGGTGGGTTTGGACCATCTGCCTTCTAGTTAGCAGTCAAACGTCTTAGGCACTATGCCACCAGAGCTCTAATAACCTCCAAACTTTTGAACCCCAGATTGAACTTCAGGTACATGCACTCAACTGACATAACCAGGAAATCGAAGAGCCCAAAGTCTTCTATGGTCTCTACTTTTGTAAGTACTACCACCACCATCTTTCACCTCTTTTGAAGTAAACACTTGGTCATCATTCCTTCCCTTCTCTTCACACAGTAGATCACCAAGATCTCTAAGACACAAGTCCATGGGAGCAGGAATGTTGGGAGCAGGAACAGACATTTGCTCCTAAATCCTTGGTGTCTGAAACAATCTCCAGCACACAGCAGGCTCTCCTGGAATATATGCTGTATGTGTGAAAGTCACCTAGTTGTTGCTCAATAAATATTTGCTGAATAAAGAAGTAAATAGAGTTCATTGAGCTGAGTTCACAGAAAACAAGAACATGAAAATAATTTTCCTTTACTTAAATCAAAGGGAGCTCTGGTGGTGTAGTGCCTAAGGCATTTAACTGCTAACCAGAAGACTGGAGGTTCAAATCCACGAGCCATTCCTTGGAAGGAAGATTGGGCATTCTACTTCTACAGTCATACTGCCTCAGAAACCCAAGGAGAGTTTAGTTTGAGTTACTTAAATCATTCTGATACTTGTTTTTTCTTCTTAACATGGCAATTAAATCACATTAAACAGTTTTTATTTTCTACTAGAAAAAAACAAGATAGTGTTTGTTTTTAACAATATTCAAATGTTAATCCCAAGGCTGCAAGTTACACAGTTAAGCAAGAAGTTTCCCCCATCTTCAGAATTTCACCCTCTAAAAATCTGTAAAATCCTCTATTCAAAAGTTAGACTTAGCAGGGAGTCTTCTGAAATGCCAAACTGAGAAAATTGAAAACAGCTTAACAACCAAAAAGAATAATATTTCATAAAATCCCATTGAGTAAAAAGCCAGATCCTGTGGGGCCACTCACTGGGGGGTGTTAGGCAATTTAGAAAAACATTAACTCTTTAAGACCTTCTAAATGCTATTTGGTAAAACAAAGTAACTTGTCAAATGCTCCCTAAGAATCTTGACTGGTCAACTTCACTGTTCATCTAAAGCCCTCCCTTGTTTTCATTTGAGTTGGTTTTAGTAGAATGGTATTCTAAAAGACAGATATGAGCCTTACTAATAATTATTTGACCTTGCATTTTATTTTGCATCCAGTTTCCAATCAAATCAATTTGCATTGCTTTACTTCATAAAAATAGCAAAAACTTGGTACAAAAAGCAGAGATAAATAAAAGGTCATTCATATCTGCATCTGTATTTGACTTTCAAAACAAGAAACTCCATGAAATAAAAAATATTTTGAGGCTCTTTCTTTTTTTTTTTTTTTCACTGCTATTCCATACTAGGAACATCTAACATTCCACATTTTCCTCTATTAGAAGATTGCTAGTGGGCACACTTATCTTCAGGGCAAAGTCTTGGTCTAGCTTACACCACAATTTTCTGACATCTTGTTCAAGGAGGCTGAAAGCAAACCTCAAGACTTCTCCTTACCAGTTCACTATCAACAATTGTAAATTAACCACTTTTTACCTGTGCTGGGGTTTATTCCAACTGCCATGCCTAAAAAAGAGAAATAAGAACATGCTCATAGAGAAGAAAAGAGAGAGACACTAACTGGGGGATGTGCAGGTAATTATTGCTTATCTAATTATAAATCATAAGCTTAATAATCAGTGCTTATGTTACATATGGGAGCTCTGGTGGTGTAGTGCCTAAGGCACTTGACTGCTAACCAGAAGGCTGGCAGTTCAAAACCACCAGTCACTCCTTGGAAGGAAGACTGGGCAATCTATTTCTGTAATGATACCTCCTCGGAAACGCAAGGAGGGGTTGCTGTGAGTTGGATTTGACTCAATGGCAGTGAGTTTTTTTTTTCTTCTTTTTTTTTAATGTTCTATCTGTGAGCATATACTATATTCATATAGGAGTCTCTGGGTGGTGCAAATAGTTAACGTGCTCAGCTGCTAATTGAAAGGCTGGAAGTTCAAGTCCACAGAGAGGTACCTCAGAAGAAAGGTCTAGAGGTGGACTTCTGAAAAGTCAGTCATTGAAAATCCTGTATAACATAGTTCCACTCTGACACACATGGGATTGCCATGAGTCGGAATCAACTTGATGGTCACTAGTGTATATGTATAACCCATAGAGAAATGTCCCCACACAGCACCTACTCTTGGAAAAAAGGAAACCCTTTCTTTTGCAGGCATCATGACATAGGTCTAACCTTTACTCTATGCTAGTAAAGTGCTTAAAATAAATTATTCCTAAATAAGTAGATTTTGTATAAAAAATGTCATAAGGTTTTTTGTACTAATTTTGACTGATACTACCTGTACTCAGAAACTCTCTTGTCTCTTTTTAATATTTATGTTCCATGTATTGTGACCAAAATCAAAAACCAAATCCATTGCCATTGAGTCAATTCTGATTCATTGAACTCTCCTAGGGTCTTCAAGGCTCTAAGTCTTTATAGATGCAAACTGCCTCATCTTTCTCCCACTGAAAAGCTGAGCAGCAGTTGAGTTTGAACCACCAATCTTTTGATTAGCAGCCTGATGACTTAACCACAGCACCCCCAGAGCTCCTGTATTATAACAGTGGAGTCCTATGTCTTTGACCTCTGTTGTTGGTAGGTGCCTTCAAGTTATCTCTGAATCATAGTGATCATCTGCACAACAGAACCAAATACGGCCCAGTACTGTGCCAGCCCCATGATCCTTGCTATACCTGAGCCCATCGTTGCAGCCACTGTGTCAAACCATCTTGTTGAGGGTTTTCCCCATTTTCGTTGACCCTCCACTTTACCAAGCATGATATGCTTCTCCAGAGAATGGTCCCTTCTGACAACATGACCAAAGTACGTGAGACAAAGTCTGGTCATTCTCGCTTCCAAGGAGCATTCTGGCTGCACTTCCTCCAGGACAGATCTGTTAGTTCTTTTAGCAGTCCATGGTGTTTTCAGCATTCTTCACCAGCACCACAACTCAAAAGCATCAACTCTTCTTTGGTTTTCCTTCTTCATTGTCCAGCTCTCACATGCATATGAGGCAATTGAAAATACCTCTAAGAGGCTCAAATTCACAGCTCTACCAAAGCCTACCTGTATGATCTTGTGTAAATTACTAACTCTCTAAGCATCTGTTCTCTTTTTTACAAAACAGGAATAACCACAATCCCTACAGTGTCACTGTGAAGAGTAAATAAGATAATGTATATAAAATGTTTAGCATATTACTTAGTATATAATAAATTCCCAGCAAGTATTATTATTTTTAAAAAATAATAATAATATAATTAATATTAAAAACTATTATTAAAACACTATTATCTGCACTGGAACGTCTGGTTCCTGCTGCTTTTTCTTTTCTGAAATGACCTCAAACTTTTTCATCATAAGAACCAAAACTAAACCAAACTCACTGCCGTCAAGTAGGATCTGACTCATAGCAACCCCTCCTTGGGTTTCCAAGGCAGTATCTCTACGGAAGTAGATCACCC
>NW_006921833.1:3388841-3389296 GCF_000298275.1 Orycteropus afer afer
TCCAGGATCTCCTACACAGATTCCCCTATGTGCACTGTTTTCAACTTCAAATTATCACTAACAGGGTAGAAATATGATAATGCCCAGGTCTGTGTGATTGTACAACAGCTGTCTTCTAACTATAGAATTTGTTTCGCTGAGGGTGAACAAGATTTTCCAAGGGTAAACAAGATATACAGAGATAATTTTAAGGGAATCAGTTTCCACATCTTAAACTCTGTCTTTTCGGTGGGGACCAGGTTTGCTGGTCCGATAGAGCCTGGTGGAACCACTGAGACTATGGCCTCTACCTGCCCTTCACACAACTGTGGTTTCCAGACAAACAAAATACGGGTATATGAATTGAACATTTACCTGAGCTAGATACACTCCTTGGAGAGAATAATCATGGGAGAAAGAAGGGCTGCTTATGCACAGGGAGACAGCTCAGGGGGCAGGAGTGTATGGAGGGATGG
>NW_006921833.1:3390151-3391232 GCF_000298275.1 Orycteropus afer afer
AACATATTATATTCAGGGCAGCAAAAATCATGGAATACTACAATAGGCATGGCCAAGAGAAATTATCTCCTAGGTCTGAAGAATGAGAGTGAGAGGCCCTGAAAAATAGAGTACTTTTCCTTTCTCTCTAGATCCTCCTCTAGAGGTACCCACTGCCACTGAGTGACCCCCATTGAGTTTCCAAGGATGTAGATGTTTATGGAAGTAGATTGCCTCATCTTCCTCTCATGGAGCCACTGGTGGGTTAGAACCACTAACCTTTTGTTTAGCAGCCCAACGCCTTAACCAGAGTGCCACCAGAGCTCCCTCCCCTGGAGGCAGACTGTGCTAAAGCTGCACTTATGCAACAGTGACAGCAGCAAAGGTGGTCTACGTGCCCTGAAGGCAGACATGACATTTCAAGAAAGCTGAAACCATGGCTTTTCAGAAACCAAACTAACCAAGCTCACTGCTGTAGAGTTGATTTGACTCATAGTGACCCTGCCTTGGGTTTCCGAGGTGGTTATCTCTATGGAAGTAGATTGCCCAATCATAAATTTGGTCCTCTAGGAGTCAGAGAATGTCAAGGAGATATCAGAGAGGAGGGAGCTCAAAGAGAAGATCTTACAGAGTTGTGTATGAAGTCCTGGGCTTATCCCCCAGTTATGCAACTGTAAAATGATTTTAAATAAACAGGCTTTGAAAAGTGAATTTTGATGTCATCCATGACTCAAATCGCTGGACTAGTCCCTGGAAAGTGCACACATAGGGAATATCCAAATAGTACTATAGAGTTTTTGAAAACCAAACTGAGAATGGAACCAAAGCCCACTGAGGTAAAAATAGGACTTTCAGCTCAAACCTAAACCAATCAACTGACTACCAAAAGAAATAAGCAAACAAATGAAAATGAACATCTTTACAAGATTTTAACAGGACATAAACCATAAACAAAATGTCCAGGGTATAAACTAAAATTACTTGATGTAAGAAGAAGAAGAAAAATCTCAGCAACAGCCAAGTGAAAAGATAATCAATAGTCACTACCCTTGTCATCATCAGAGGTCATAATAACTATTATAACCATGCTCTATTAAATAAA
>NW_006921833.1:3391702-3392795 GCF_000298275.1 Orycteropus afer afer
ATTTACAGACTCAAGACTCAGTGAACTTCAAATAGCATGAACTCAAAGAAAATCATGACCAAACACATCACAGTCAAACTGCTGAAAACTTAACAAAAAGAAAAAAATCTTAAAAATAGAGAAAAGCAACACATAAAGAGAAAATTTGATTTGAATGATTGCATGTCTTTCTAAATCAGAATCTCTAGAAGCTTGGAATAGAATTTCTAAGTGCTGAAAGAAAATAACTGTCAACCCAAAATTCCATATCCAACAAAAATATCTTTTAGAAAAAATTTCTCAAGTTGAGAGAACTGAAGAAAAAATTCAAGCCTCAACTTGCAATTTTGAATGATTCTATGGGCAAAATATTGAATAATGCAGGAAGCATCAAAAGACGAAGGCAGGAATACACAATGTTACTATACAAAAAAGAATTGGTCAGCATTCAATCATTTCAGGAGGTAGCATATGATCAAGTACTGAAGGGAGGAGTCCAAACTGCACTGAAGTAAATGGTAAAAATCCAAGGCTCCGAGAATTAACAAAATATCTTTTGAGATGTTTCAACAAACAGATACAGCACTGGAAGTGCTTACTCATCCATGGCAGGAAATTCAGAAGACAGCTATCTGACCAGCTGTCTGAAAGAAGTCCGTATTTGTGCCCATTCCAAAGAAAGGTGTATCCAACAGAATGTGGAAATTATAAAATAATTTCATTAATATCACATGCAAGTAAAATTTTGCTGAAGATAATTCAAAACAGTTGCAGCAGTATATTGAGAGGGAACTTCCAGAAATGCAAGCTGGATTCAGAAGAGGACATGAAATGAGAAATATCATTGGTGATATTAGATGATCTTAGCTCAAAGCAAAGAATACCAGAAAGATGTTTACATGTGTTTTACTGGGTATGCAAAGGCATTTGACTGTGTGGATTAAAACAAATTATGGATAACATTGGGAGGAATGGGAATTCCAGAACACTTACTTTGCTCAGGAGGAACCTGTACAGAGACCAAGAGGCTGCCATTTGAATAGAACAAGGAAACAGTGCATGGTTTAAAATCAGGAAATGTGTGTGCTAGAGTTTTATCCTTTCATCTTACTTA
>NW_006921833.1:3397378-3398874 GCF_000298275.1 Orycteropus afer afer
GGGTTTGAACCGCCAACCTTCTGATTAGTAGTCAAATGCCACCAGAGCTCCTTTATATATACCTTCTTTCAGGAGTACACAACCAAAAATATTTTAAAGGAAGACCACAGCTCTAAAGCACTATGTGACACTGCTTCCTCAATAAGAACTTTGGTTCATTTTGCTTAAGTGTGTGCAGGAGTTCAGACCAAAATAAACATGTGGAATGAGCAGATGGAAATGGAGACTACAATTATTTCCCAGTTGCTGAGGTCAATAAAATTACAATCATGAAGACTATAATGTTATTTGGCATAATGAAGTTGCAATTTCAGAAGAGCTGCAAAGATTTTGATGTGATCGTTCTGAATTGCGTATTAATTTCAGTGGGCAACCCAGACTTCAGAGTGCAAACTGCAGGATGTATGAATTATCAGGCAATTGCACTATCATTGTAGCTCAGTTCAAAAGAGATCTGATTGACCTTGAGGAACTATTTCCACCAAGAAAACAGAGATACTACCTGACCCCAGAAAGTTTTGAAGTACGAAACTTAGAACTAAGTGAAAATTTCTGGCTACATGAAAAAGAAACTTTTGCATCTACCAGATTGTGTAAAGATTGGCTATGATTTAGCTGATCATTATAGCAGAAAGAAATTTGGGTTTAGAATGAAAATAGATGATGCTTTGAATCAGTCAGTGTATGAATGATCAGCATTCTTGTTAGTGTGACCAAAACTGATTACTGGCTGAAAAAAGCTTACAGCTACATACTTATGATTATTATATGTTGAAATAAAATCACACTTGTTTTGATGCTAAAAATTGGATTTTTCAAAATTTGTTTCCTTGTGATCTGTAAGACTACTAATGCAGATTTCTGATTGTGAGGCACAATATTGAACAAACTGTGAATGCCCTTGGTCTCCAGCCACTGAACAAAATAACACTCTGTAAGAAGCACAAGGATCTATGTGTGATCTTGGGCTTCTGAGTTATCAGCTTCTACATTACGCAAATACCTTGTAAAGTGAGTGAAAGGAATGAATGTAGGCAAGGAAAGGAATCCTCTAAATTTCTGTTTGGGGAACAACTGTGCCACTTCAAGCAAAGCAATATTCAGTAGCAAATAGAAATCTAATCTCAAATCATCTATAAACATCTTTGAGCCCAAAGAGAACAGGTAGTATTTAGGCTCAACAAGAACTCTATTTTATTTGGCACTGTTCCTTTATGCTAGATTTGTGGCCTAGCAAAGTCAAAACAAGACGGTGGTTCTCAGAGAAAAAATTGTGGAAATACACAAGGTTAAGAAATCCTCATGGTTCAAGATCAACAGCACTTGCTGGGGACTTTAAATGATTATAACACTTTTAAGTTTCAAGTCTAAGGCATTTGACTGCTAACCAGAAGGCTGGAGATTCAAACCTACCAGCCACTCCTGGGAAAGAAGATTAAGCAATCTACTTCCGTAGAGAAACCACCCTGGAAACCCAAGGAGGGGTTGCTGTGAGT
>NW_006921833.1:3399255-3401628 GCF_000298275.1 Orycteropus afer afer
AAAAAAAAAAAAAAAAGGAATCTGTGTTTTTGGTCCTCCTCTGGAGTTACGCAATGTGCCAGTACTGATGGAGGACCCTAAGGGTGGTAAGGACTGGTGGCTTTTACATTGAATGAGATGGAAAGCAATTAGGAAATTGGAGAAGAGTTAAAGGTTTGAAAAAATCCTCTCACTGCTGTTGAAGAATAGCCTGCCCAGGCATAGTGAGATAGCAAGAAAGTCAGTAAGGAAGTTAGAAAATTGATCTAGGCATTAGATCAGAAGGCTTGGACCAGGTAATGGTTGTACAGATGTTGGACAGTGGTTGGATTATGTACATTTTATGACAGTAGAGCCAATAGGATTTCTGATGCCTCAGATACAGTGTAGGAGAAAAAGAAAGGAATTACAGATAAGTGAAAATTTTTGGTTTGAGCAACCAAAAAGAATGAAATTGTTGTTTACTAAAATGGGAAAGCTAGAAGAAAGGCACATTTATCAGCAATATCATATCAGTTATGTACATGTTAGGTGTTCTGGTTGCGTAGTGTTCTGGTGGCGTAGTGCCTAAGGCATTTGACTGCTAACCAGAGACTGGTAGTTCAAACCCCCCAGCCAGTCTTCAGAAGAAAGATTGGGCAATCTACCTCTGTAGAGATATTGCTTCGGAAACCCAAGGAGGGGTCGCTATGAGTTGAATCAACTGATTGGCCTTTTAGACACTCAAGTGGAAAGAAATAAAAGGTGTGTATGTGTGTATGTGACCCCAGGCAGGAAGCAATACCAGTCGATGGCTGGAACTGGTAAGAGGGAGATCGTCCAGGCAGGAAGCTAAGAGAGACGAATGTGTCTATCAGTTTATTGTACTGTGGTGGCTTGTGTGTTGCTGTGACCCTGGAGACTGTGCCACCCATTCAAATGTCAGCATGATTGCCCATGGTGGATGAGTTTCAGCGTAGCTTCCAGACTGAGATAGACTCGCAAGAAGGAAGAGACCATCCACTTCTCAGTGAATTGGCCAGTGAAAACCTTATGAATAGCAGTGAAACACTGTCTGATATATTGCTGAAAAACTTTATGAATAGCCCTGAAACATTGTGCCAGAAGATGAGCCCCTCAGGTCGGAAGTCACTCAAGATAAGACTGGAAAGAGTTGCCTCATCAAAGTAGAGTCAACCTTAATGATATGGATAAAGTAGAGCTTTTGGGACTTCCATTTGCTGATGTGGCAAAACTCAAAATAACAAGAAACAGCTGCAAACATCGACTGATAATTGGAACATAGAATGTAAGAAGTATGAATCTAGGAAAATTGGAAGTTGTCAAAAATTAAATGGAACACATAAAGATTAATATCCTAGGCATTAGTGAACTGAAATGGACCAGTTTTGGCCATTTTGAATCAGACAACCATATGACCTACTCTGTTGAGAATGACAAATTGAAGAGGAATGGCACGGCATTTATCATCACAAGGAATGTTTCAAGATCTATCCTGAAGTAATGTTGTTAGTGATAGAATAATATCCATATGCCTATGAGGAAGACCAGTTAATACTACTACTATTCAAATTTACGTACCAACCACCAAAGCCAAAGGTGAGGAAATTGAAGATTTTTACCAACTTATGCAGTCTGAAATTGACAGAACATGCAATCAAGATGTGCTGGTTATCACTGATGATTGAAATGCAAAAGTTGGAAGCAAAAAAGAATCATCAGTAGTTGGAAAATTTGTCCTTGGTGATAGAAATTATGCTGGAGATCACATGATAGATTTTTGTAACACCAGTGACTTGGCCTAGGGCCTAAGGCATTTGACTGCAACCAGAAGGCTGGTGGTTCAAACCCATCAGCCACTCTTCAGAAGGAAGGTTGGGCAATCTACTTCTATAGTGATATCACCTCAGAAACCCAACGAGGGGTTGCTATGAGTCAGATTTGACTCAACAGCAGTGAGTTTGGTTTTGGTTTTTGTGACAACTTATTGGTTGCAAATACCTGTTTTCAACAACATAAATGGAAGCTATACATGTGGACTTCACCAGATGGAGTATACAGGAATAAGATTAACTACATCTGTGGCAAGAGGCAATGGAAAAGCTCAATATTTTCAGCCAAAACAAGGTCAGGAACTGATTGTGGAACAGGCCATCTACTGCTCATATGCAAGTTCAAGTTGAAGTTGAAGACAATTAAAACAAGTCTAGGAGAGCCAAAATATGACCTTGAATAGATCTCTTCTGAATTTAGAGACCATCTAAAGAATAGATTTGATGCATTGAACACCAATGACTGAAAACCAGAATTGTGGGATGACATCAAGAACATCATCCATGAAGAAAGCAAAAGGTCATTAAAAAGACAGGAAAGGAAGAAAAGACCAAAATGGAT
>NW_006921833.1:3402390-3407600 GCF_000298275.1 Orycteropus afer afer
TTGGAAGCAAGCATGGCCAGGCTTTGTCTCACCTACTTTGGTCATGTTGTCAGAAGGGACCATTCCCTGGAGAAGGATGTCATGCTTGGTAAGGTGGAGTGTCAATGAAAGAGGAGAAGGCCTTCAATGAGATGGATCGACACAGTGGCTGCAATGATGGGCTTAAGTATATCAGAGATCATGGAGCTGGCATGGGATTGGGCAGTGTTTCGTTCTGTTGTGTGTGGGGTCACTATGTGTCGTAAACGACTCGATGGCACTTAACAACAACAACAACATGGGCAATATATTGAATGATACAGGAAACATCAAAAGAAGATGGAAGGAATATACAGAGTCACTGTAACAAAAAGAATTGGTCAATGTTCATCCATTTCAAGACATGGCATATGATCAAGAACCAATGGTATTCAATACCATTGGTTGAAGTTGAAGTGGCACTGAAGGAAGAGGCAAAAAACAAGGCTCCAGGAATTGATGGGATACCCATTGAGATGTTTCAACAAATGGATGCCACATTGGAGGCATTCACTTGGGTATGCCAGGAGATTTGGAAGACAGCTACCTGGCCACCTGACTGGAAGAGATCCATATTTGTACCCATTCCAAAGAAAGGTGATCCCACAAAATGTGGAAATTATCAAACAATTATCATTAATATCACATGCAAGTAAAATCTTACTGAAGATAATTAAAAATTGTTGCAGCAGTATATTGACAGAGAACTTCCAGAAATGCAAGCTGGGTTCAGAAGAGGATGTGGAATGAGGGATATCATTACTGATGTCAGATGGATCTTGGCTGAAAGCAAAGAATACCAGAAAGATGTTTACTTGTGTTTTATTGACTATGTAAAAGCATTTGATTATGTGGATCATAACAAGAAGAATGGGAATTCCAGAACCCTTAATTGTGCTAATTAGAAACCTGTACATAGACCAGGAGGCTGTTGTTCAAACAGAACAAGGGAAAACTGAATGCTTTAAAATCAAGAAAGGAGTGTGTCTGGGTTGTATCCTTTCAACATACTTATTCAATCCCTATGCTGAGCAAATAATCTGAGAAGCTGGACTATATGAAGAGTAACATGGCATTAGGATTGGATGAAGGCTCATTAATAACCTGCGATATGCTGACCACACAACTTTGCTTGCTAAAAGTGAGGATGACTTGAAACAATTACTGATAAAGATTGAAGACTATAGTCTGCAGTATGGATTACACCTCAATATAAGGAAGACAAAAATCCTCACAATTGGACCAATAAGCAGCATCACAATAAATGGAGAGCAGATTGAAGCTGTCAAAGACTTCATATTACTTAGTTCTACAATCAATACCAATGGAAGCAGCAGTCAAGATATCAGACAACGTATAGCACTGGGCAAATTGGCTCCAAAAGACCTCCTTTGAACCCACCAGCTGCTCCAGTTGCCCACCATGGTGACTGGTTTAATACTGATGCTATTGTGTGCTGTTGAATTGAGTAAGACTTCTCGTGACCCTTGAGGGTAGAGCAGAACTGCTCCATAGGGTTCCAAAGTTATAATACTTATGAAAAAAGATCACCAGGTTTTATTTCCCATAAGCAGCTGGTGGTTTCAAAGTGCAAAGACCTCCTTTGCTGAAGAGCAAAGATGTCTCCTTGAGGACTAAAGTATGCCTGACACAAGCCATGATATTTTCAATCACCTCATATGTTATGAGAGCTGAAAAGTGAATAAGGAAAACTGAAGAAGAGTTGATGCTTTTTGAGTTGTGGTGCTGGAGAAGAATGCTGAGTATACCCTAGACTACTAAAAAAAGCTAACAAATCTGGCCTGGAGTAAGTGCAACCAGAATACTCCTTGGAAGTGAGAATGGTCAGACTTTTTCTCACCTACTTTGGTCATAATTTAAGAAGAGACCATTCCCTGGAGCAGGATATCATGATTAGTAAAGTGGAAGGTCAATGAAAGAGGGGAAGGCCCTCAATGAGATGGACAGTGGCTGCAACGACAGGCTCTGGTATAGCAGGGATCATGGAGCTGGCACAGGACTGGATAGTGTTTTGTTCTGCTGTACATAGATTCGCTCTGAGTCAGAGACAACTCAACGGCACCTAACAACAACTACATGTGTTTATATATTGAACATGCATAAACATGTTGTTGTTGTTGTTGTTATGTGCCATCAAGTCAGATCTGACTCATAGCGACCCCTCCTTGGGTTTCCAAGGCAGTATCACTACGGAAGTAGATTGCCCCATCTTCCTTCCAAGGAGTGGCTGGTGGGTTTGAACTGCCAGCCTTCTGGTTAGCCGTCAAGTGCCTTAGCCACTATGCTACCAGAGCTCCCATAACATACAGGTCCAGATTCATAGGAAAGAGGCAAGTTAGAGAATTACATTTATAGCTGTCAGTGTACTAATGGCATTTAAAGCCATGAGCCTGAATTAGATCACCCAAGGGAAGAGATATAAGGGCTTAATGCTGGGACCTCAATTTGTAAAAGTGAAAGAAATGGGAAGACTACAGCAAAAGAGATGGAAATAATTGGCCAAGGAAAGACAAAAATCCACCTGGAAGCCAAGTGAAGACAGTTTATGAAGGAGCGAATGATTCACTGAGACAAATGCTGCTGGAGGTCAAGTAAGAGGAGAACTGACAACTCACCACAGGTTGGGGGCCCAGTGTTTCATTGGGGCTGGTGTCACCCAGTGGGGTCACCCATAGTGTTACTGCATCCCTCTCCCTGACCCAGTGGGTGGGCTGGCCAATGGTGGCCCATTCCCACCTACATGGAGGAGTGGCCTGATGGTTTCCCGGACAGGTCCAAGTGCTGTACTGTGGGACCACTCCTCATGCTTTGCCCCCCAGGCTCCCTGCTACTGCTCCCCTTTCCCTGTAGCCAAGATGGAGACCCTCCTGTCCATTCGATAGTGTTCACAGCCCACCAGCCCACACCCTGACTGGCAGGTGACAGTAGGGGTGAAATGACAAGTTACCACACTGGGTGGGCCCACCAGCCCACACCCTGACTGGCAGGTGACAGTAGGGGCGAAATGACAAATTACCACACTGGGTGGTGTGTGTCACCAACTCTAGTGATGCCACTGCCTTGGCAGTCCCTCTCCCTGTGGTAGTAGCCTGCTGTCTCAGCCACCACTGTTTATGCTGCCACAGATCCTGGGGTCATTTTGGTTTCACCCCTCTGACAGTGTCAGGAAGTGCAGTTGTATCCTCTCACCCCCTCATGAAACCACTGTGGGGGTCCTTGGAGACCTAGAAAAAGGTAGACTTGATTGAGTGGTAGAGGCAAGAACAGTGGAATATGGGTCTGAAGCTTAGGGAAGTAGAATAAAATTTGAGATGAAATAATAGAATTAAAATTTGTCAATACTTCTCTGTCTATAAGCAAGCATAAGTTTTCCTGGAGAAATGTATATAATGCTGGGAAAAGGGGATTGAGAATAGACTCTTGTGAAATACAGACATTTAAAGGCTTGATAGAGGAAAAGAAAGGAGATGAGGTGTGTTGAGAGTGGTTGGAAGCAGACCAAAGCAGAGAAGTGTTTTAGAAACCAAAGACAAAAAGAGGGTTTTGAATAAAGGAGAATCAATAGTTAAAAGCTTTCCATTTTAAGTCCCAGCAAAGTTTTGTACTTTTTCTTCCATCATTCCAAGCCTCTTTTACAGCACTCCATACTTATGCTAGGATCTCTGGTGGCACAGTGGTTAAAGTATTCCACTACTAACCAAAAGTTTGACAGTCAAATGTACCAGCACCTCAATAGGAGAAAGATGAGGCAGTTTTCTTCTGTAAAGATTCACAGCCTTGGAAACCTAATGGGGGTCACTACGAGTCAGAATCAACTCAATGGCAATTTTTTTTTTTAAATATACTTGTTATAATTTCAACAACCAAAGGAATTATTTCCCAACTCCCTTATCCCTCTAGCAGGCTGGTTCTGAGCCATGTGTTGCAAACCATTTTCCAAATTTTCCCACAGGATTGAGCTCCAGTTGCCCACCATGGTAACTGGTTTAATATTGATGCTGTTGTGTGCTTTTGAGTTGAGTATGACTTCTAGTGGCCCTTGAGGGCACAGCAGAACTGCCCCATAGGGTTCCAAAGTAATAATATTTATGAAAAAAGATCACCAGGTTTTATTTCCCACAAGCAGCTGGTGGGTTTAAAGTGCTGAGCTTTTGGTTAGCTTCTTAACCACTATGCCACCAAGGGATCCTTGCTGGTTTAATGATGTACCCTTTACTGGCTGTCTTCCCTTCCTTGAATCATCTTCCCATCCCCCACCACTGTCTCCTGCCTCTCCCAAATAATTCATTTGGGCTTAAATCTTGTACTCGGGTCTGTGTCTCTCCTTAAGTCTATCTCCCCACTTGTCTATGAGCTTCTTAAAGCTCATGTATGTAATCTTTTATTTTCCATTTTCTAGTAAACTGCCTGCTACATAGAATATACTTGATAAATGTCTGCAGCACTGAAGCATTTACATTTTTATAGTGCTTTGTGGTTTCCAAAATGCTTCCAAATACATTATTTCATTTAGTCTACATCTTAGTTTCTTAGCGCTCTGTGATAGAAGTACCGAAAGTGACAGCTTTAATGAACAGAAATTTGTTTTTCAAAAAACCAACCCCATTGCTATCAAGTTGAGAGTAGAACTGCCCCATAGAACTTTCAAGGCTGTTGCCATATCTCTACTCCAGAGGGGATGGTGGGTTTGAACTGCTGACCTTTTAGTTAGCAGACAAACACTTACCCACTGTGCCACAGGGCTCCTTTCTCAGAGTTGTTGTTTTATTAGGTGTCATTGAGTTGGCTCTGACCCATAACAACTCTAAGCACAACAGGACAAAACACTGTCTGGTCCTGTGCCATCCTCACAATCCTTGTTAAACTTGAGCTCATTGCTGTAGCCACTGTGTCAGTCAATCTCATTGTGGGTCTTACCCTTTTTCGCTGACCCTCTACTTTACTAAGCAAGATGTCCTTCTCCAGGGACTGATCCTTTCTGACAACATGACCAAAATAGACGAGACAAAGTCTGGCCATTCTCACTTCTTTTTTTTTTTTTTATTAGGATTTGGGTGAAGATTTACAGAGTAAATTCATTTTTCATACAGCAGTTCACATATACTTTGTCTCATGTCATTGACCAAAATTTACAATGCAGCAGCTCCCTTCCCACTTCCTCCCCATAGTTA
>NW_006921833.1:3417380-3419458 GCF_000298275.1 Orycteropus afer afer
CTAAGAAGCAATCTGGCTGCACTTCTTCTAGGATAGATTTGTTTGTTGTTTAGGTAGCCCATGGTATTTTCAGTATTCTTTACCAACAACACAATTCAAAGGCCTCAATTTTTGTTTGATCTTTCTTATTCATTGCCCAGTTTTCACATGCATATGAGGTGATTGAAAATACTATGGCTTGGGTTAGGAGGCCCTTAGTCTTCAAAGTGACACCTTTGCTGTTTAACACTTCAAAGAGATCCCTTTTAGCAGATTTGCCCAGTACAACACATCATCTGATTTCTTCACTGAAATCCTTGACAACTTCATTCTTTTCTCCATTTATCACGATGTTACTTATTGATACAGTTGTGAGGATTCTCTTTTCTTTATGTTAAGGTGTAACCCATACTGAAGACTGTAGTCTTTGATCTTCACCAGTGAGTAATTAAGTCATTTTCACTTTCAGCAAGCAAGGTTTTGTCTTCTACATATCACGGGTTGTTAATGAGTCTTCCTCCAGTCTTGATCCCATGTTCTTCTTCATGTAGTCCAGATTCTTGGATTATTTGCTCAGCATACAGTTAGGAAGCTTGAAATCCAAATTCAAGGCATTGGCTCTAAAGAGAAGGTCTTCTCTGTCCTTTCTAGATGAAAAATCCTTGTCTCAGCTTCTCTAACAGGCCATCCTTGTAGTTCCTGGACTTGTAGACTAGTCTGCCTCCATCATCTTCAGATAGTGTTGTTGTTCCCCCAGTGTCTGCTTTCTCTGTGTGTCTAATGTGCTCTTTTAAGTGATTGGCTTAAAATGCACCCTACACTGACACAGCCTCATTACAATGACAAAGAAAACTCTTCCCAAATGAGATTACATTCACAGGTATAGGGATTCGAATTTACACCACTTATTTTGGGGGACACAATTCAATCCTTAACAGCCCATAAAACAGTTCTACAGCTCAGAAATTACTATTCCTATTATAAAACTGAGGAGAGAAGTTTAAGAACACTTGCTCAAGACCCCGTAATTATAAAGTGGTCAGTTTAGAGGTTGAATACAAATCTTCAGACTCTAGATCTTCTGCTTCTAAAAGAAGCATCTACATATGGAAGAAAGATTATGCTCTTATAATTTAAATTCTTAAATAATTCAAAATTATAAATGTCAGATAATTTGAGATTTCAGGGAAACCTCATTTCATAGAACACAGGTCATTATAAAGGAAAGTGCATGGGTAGTTTTTAGTACTTCCGTGATAATCATCCATCTCTGGCAAAGCATTGATAGTAAATATATCAAAGAAATAGTATTACATTATTTATCCCCAATGAACCATAATTTAATAGAAGAAATTCAGAGTATGTCTTTTATCAAGATTCTGAAACTATGCTTTGCGCTGTTAATGCACTGACATGGTTGCTAGTAGCAACCAGAACCAGACAAAGCAAATAAGATACTAGGAAAAGGAAATAACAAAAGTCAAAGATTAACTAACTGAAGTTCTTTCATGGCAGGGGAGATGCTCTTCAGACCCAGAGAAATGCCATTTAAAAAGTACTTTCCATATACAATTACAGACAAGGTAAAGAGTTCGTCAGAAAGCTCAGAATGATTGATGAAATTTAACCTTTAGCCCCCTGAGTTCTCACAACTCAACTATGGAAACACACACAAATGTTTATTTTAAAACCTCTGAAGAACAGTTCCCCCAGTTCCCACAGCATTATCACATTAGTATATTATTTTCTTTACAGGACCTAACATCAACCTAGGAGAGAAAGAAAAGACAACAGTGTAGCCCTTTATATGAGAAAAAAATATATATATACATATATATATTTCTTAGGAGTTAAGGTTGATCAAAAAGATACTAAAAAAAAGATGAGTTGAATTTACAGAGCTGTAGAGAGAGAAAAGCACAAGTTTTGGGTTTTGGCTTGAATCAGGCTGAAAAGACATTTGAGAGGTCTAGTGAGAAGTGAGCTGTAATAAGAGGGTAGTGCTCTCAAGGATTAATAACTGAAACCCAGGATGGTCCCAGGTTGGTGCACTATATGCTGGAGGATTGAGCTTCAGATCTAGCTCTTAAAAAAAAAAA
>NW_006921833.1:3420233-3424102 GCF_000298275.1 Orycteropus afer afer
GGATTTCTCAAATGCAGCCCTATGAACATTTTGGGCTAAACAATTCTTTGTTGTAGGGCTTGTTCTGTGCATTATAAGATTTTTCCCAGCATCCCTGGGCTCTATCCATTAGACGCCAGTAGCAACCTCCCTGTCCAGTAAAATAAAAAATGTCTCCAGACATTGCCAAATTTTCCCAGGTGTGTGTGTATTAGAGTGAGTGTGTGTGTGTGTGTGTGTGAGGGTTTGTGTGTTTGCATGCAAATTCACCCTTTTTAAAAACCACTATACTTGACCAAAGAGTGTTTCATGCTGTTGTATATAGGGTCGCTATGGTTCAGAACCAAATCAGTGGCACCTAACAATAGCACCACACTAGACAAATGTAAACTAGTATTATGATAATTGTAATAGCTTTCTCTTTCTTTTCCCCAGATAATCTAGGATGATGCTCAGCACCAAGTGTTGTTAGGTACCATTGAGTCAGCTCCCACTTACAGCAATCCTCTGTGCAACAGAACGAAACACTGATCAGTCCTCCATGATGCTCATAATACTTAACTATGCTTGAGCTCATCATAGCAGCCACTGTGTCAATCCAACTCATTGAGGGTCTTCTCTTTTTTACTTACCCTCTACATTACCAAGACTGATATCCTTTTCTAGGCACTATTCCCTTCTGACAACATGACCAAAGTACGTAAGATGAAGTCTGGCAATTCTTGCTTCTAAGGACCACTCCTGGTGTATTTTTTTCAAGACAGATTTGTTTGCTCTTCTGGCAGCCCAAAGCACATTCAATATTTTTCACCCACACTACAAAACAAGGCATCTATCCTCCTTCAGTCGTCCCTACTCATTGTCCAGCTTTCACATGCTTATGTTGTTGTTGTTAGGTGCCATCAAGACAGCTCTGACTCATAGTGACCCTAGGTACAACAGAACAAAACACTGCATGGTCCTGTGCCATACACACAATCTTTGCTATACCTGAGCCCATGAAGCAGCCACTGTGTCAATCCACCTTGTTGAGGCCCTTCACATTTTTCACTAACCCTCCACTTTACCAAGCATGACATCCTTCTCCAGAAAATAGTCCCTTCTGACAACATGACCAAAGTTGGTGAGACAAAGTCTGACCATTTTTGCTTCCAAAGAGCATTCCAGCTGCACTTCTTCCAGAACAGATTTGTTAGATCTTTTAGCCGTCCACAGTACTTTCAGCATTCTTTGCGAACACCACAACTCAAAAGCATCAACTCTTCTTTGGTCTTCCTAACTCATTGTCCAGCTCTCACAAGCATATAAGGCAATTGAAAATACCATGGCTTGGATTAGGCACATCTTAGTCTTCAAAGAGATATCTTTGCTCTTCAACACTTGAAAGAGGTCTTTTAAAACAGATTTGCCCAATGTAATACGTTTTTTGATATCTTGACTGCTGCTTCCATTGGTGTTGATTGTAAAACCAAGTAATATGAAGTCTTTGACAACTTCAATCTTTTCCCCATCCATTGTGATGCTACTTATTGGTCCAGCTGTGAGGATTTTTGTTTTCTTCATATCAAGGGGTAATCCATACTGCAGAGCCGGAAATGGTGGGGATGGCTGGGAGGTGGCGACAGACAGCTTTTTGCAGGGCTGGAACTAGAAGGGACAGCTGGGAGGCAGTGGCAGACAACTTGTCGCAGGGCTGGAACTAGATAGGATGGCCGGGAGGCAGTGGCAGATGGCTTCTCACAGGACCAGAAGTTGTAGGGATGGCCAGGAAGTGGGAGTGGAGCAGTTTGGAACAACTAAGAGAGATGAACTCATCTGTCAGTTTGTCATCCTGTGGTGGCTTGTGTGTTGCTGTGAGGTTGGAGGCTGGACCACCAGTGTTTCAAGTGCCACCAGGGTTAGTGCCAAAGGGGCAAGGCGGCTACATCTTCTGACATCCGCTAACCCCAAAAGAGGAAGACAGAATCACTATCAGCAGCCCAAGGCCTACTCCTGCAAGGCCAGACATGCTGTCTCCCTCTGGCCCTTTCATATCAACTGTACCTCCCATAGCACCCACCACCTCTCTGCTGGGTTTGATAATTTGCTGCAGTAGCCACACAGAACTCACAGATTATGGGGTTTATTAGGGAAGCAACAGGCTAAAATTCAAATTCAGGAACATGCTAAGTGTCTCTCAGCCTACCGTCTCGTCAGCAGTCTCTCTCCCAGCAGTGCATGTCTCTCAGTGTCTCTAAGCAGTGTGTGTCTCTCAGTTTCTGTCTCAGCAGCATGTGTCTCTCACATCTCTCTCTCAGTAATGCATGTCTCTTGAGCCTCCCAGCTGGCAGTGAGAGATTCCTTCTGCCTCTAGAAGGGCTCCTTTTTGAACTTGGCAGAGTGGCCAAACTAACCAATCTCAACATCAGAATTCTATACAGCTGAGAGAGAGAGAACTACCCAGAAAATTACTTCATGCTGCTCCCAACAGAAACACCCCAGATGGATAATTTTAACAATCAGGAGCTACTAAGTTGCTCACAGTAAATTCCACCACAGAGTTTACAAAGACTTTTAGTTGAGTTTATGGCTAGAAAAGCCACCTTATGTAATTTACTACATCACAGTTAGCCATGGTGGACAGGTTTCAGTGGAGCTTCCAGCCAAGACAGACTCTGAGGAAGGAAGAAGAGGCCATTCACTTCTCAAAGAATGGATTACACCTTGTTTTGGATACCTAGTGCCACTCTGACAGGAATATACCACAAATGGGATGCTTGAACAAACAGGAATTTATTCTCTTACAGCTTTGGAGGCTAAAAGTCCAAGGTCAAAGTGCCTGGCTCTAGGGGCTGGGTGAAAGCCCTTTGACCTTGGGCTTCAGTTCTGCCTTTTGCTCCCAGCCCACTGAAGCTAGAGCCATTTCTTCACTCAGGCAGCTGCTGGCTGCTGAGGCTGACAAACCCAAGGTCAACAATTGAAAAGGCACAGTCCCGATATTACCAAACCACACAGCAGGCCATTGATTTAAGTCCATTGAAAGTCCCAAGATTGGCAAAGCATGGCAGGCTACTGAACAATGACACAGCTACATGCAGGATTCAAGTGTCCTGCAAGCTAGAGACCATTCCCCAAGGCTTCTCCTTATATACAGTAAGCAGACCACATCCCTAAGGCAGTTACTCAGCTACTCCCAATAGATTTCACCATGGAGTTGATTACCAGTCTCGTCATGGGGAATACTACATCCAGCTACCCAGCCAAGCCAAGTTAACACACAAACGTAACTACCACACACCTCAACATAAAGAAAACAAAAATCCTCACAACTGGACCAATAAGCAGCATCATGATAGATGGAGAAAAGATTGTGAAGTTGTCAAAGACTTCATATTATTTGGTTCTACAATCAATGCCAATGGAAGCAGCAGTCATGATATCAAAGGATGTATTGCATTGGGCAAATCTGCTGCAAAAGACCTCTTTCAAGTATTGAAGAGTAAAGATATCACCTTGAAGACTAGGATGTGCCTAATCCAAGCCATGGTATTTTCAATTGCCTCATATGCATGTGATAGCTGGACAATAAACAAGGAAGATCAAAGAAGAGTTGATGCTGTTGTGTTGTGGTGTTGTCAAAGAATGCTGAAAGTTCCATAGACTGCTGAAGGACTAACAAATCTGTCCTGGAAGAAGTGCAGCCAAAATGCTCTTTGGGAGCGAGAATGACCAGACTTCATCTCACCTACTATGGTCATGTTGTCAGAAGGGACCATTCTTTGGAGAAGGATGTCATGCTTGATAAAATTCAGGGTCAATGAAAGAGGGAAAGGCCCTCAGTGAGATGGATAGACATGGTGGCTGCAGCGATGGGCTCAGGTGTAGTAGTGATAGTAAGGCTCCACAGAACC
>NW_006921833.1:3425342-3430755 GCF_000298275.1 Orycteropus afer afer
TCTCCATTCAAGAGTAAGTTTCAGAGTCTCCTCTGACATCGATTTTGGTCTTTTCTTCCTTTCCTGTCTTTTTAACGACCTTTTGCTTTCTTCATGGATGATATTCTTGATGTCATCCCATAATTCATCTGGTTTTTGGTCACTGGTGTTCAGTGCATCAAATCTATTCATTAGATGGTGTCTAAATTCAGGTGTAATGTATTCAAGGTCATATGTTGGCTCTCATGGACTTTTATAAATTTTCTTCATCTTCAACTTGAACTTGCATATGAACAGTTGTTGGTCTGTTCTACAGTCAGCTCCTGGCTTTGTTTTGGCTGATGATATTGAACTTCTCCATTGCCTCTTTACACAGATGTAATCAATATGATTTCTGTGTATTCCATTTAGTGAGGTCCGCATATATAGCTGAGGTTTATGTTGTTGTAAAGAAGGTATTTGCAATGAATAAATCATTGGTTTTGCAAAATTCTATCATGTTATCTCTGGCATCATTTCTATCATTAAGGCCACATTTTCCAACAACTGGTGATTCTTCTTTGTTTCCAATTTTTGTATTCCAATCACTAGTAATAATCAATACATCTTGATGGTTTGATCAATTTCAGACTGCAGGAGTTGTTAAAAATCTTTAATTTCCTCATCTTTGGTTCTGTTGGTTGGTGTGTAAATGTGAATAGTAGTAGTATTAACTTGTCTTTCTTGTAAAAATAAAATAAAATAAAATAAACTCACTGTCGTTGAGTCAAATCCAACTCATAGCGATCCCTCTATGGGTTTCTGAGGCGGTATCTCTATGGAAATAGATTGCCTAGTCTTCCTTCTGAGGAGTGGCTGGTGGGTTTGAACTGCCAGCCTTCTGGTTAGCAGTCAAATAACTTAGGCACTATGCCACCAGAGCATCTGGTCTTCCTTGTAGCATAGGGATATTATCCTATCACTGTTAGCATTGTATTTCCGGATAGATCTTGAAACAATCTTTTTGATGATGAATGTCACACCATTCCTCATCAATTTGTCTTTCCTAGCATAATAGATCATATGGTTGTCTGATTCAAAATGGCCAAAACCAATCCATTTTAGCACACTAATGCCTAGGATATCAATCTTTATGCATTTATTTTCATTTTTTAGATCATCCAACTTTCCTAGGTTCATGCTTCATATATTTCATATTCTGATTATTAATGGATCTTTGCAGCTGTTTCTTCCCATTTTGAGTCATGCCCAATAGCAAATGAAGGTCCTGAAAGCTTAACTCCATCCATGTCATTAAGGTCAATTCTACTTTAAGGAGGCAGCTCTTCCCCAGTTGTATTTTGAGTGCCTTCTGACCTGAGGGGCTTATGTTCTGGCACTATTTCAGACAATGTTTCAGGGCTATTCATGAAGTTTTCCAGCCATATATTAGACAGTGTTTCACTGCTATTCAGAAGACTTTTATTGGCCAATTCTTTGAGAAGTGAATGGGCTCTTCCTTCTGAGTCTGTCTTAGTTTGGAAGCTCCACTAAAACTTGTCCACCACAGGTGGCCCTGCTGGTATTTGAAATACTGGTGACATAGCCTCCAGCCTCAAAGCAACATGCAAGCCATCATAGTATGACAAACTGACAGACAAGTGGTGGACATGCCTATGAGCCAACTGAAATACCATGGCTTGAGTCAGGTACACCTTAGTCCTCAAAGTCACATCTATGCTCTTTAATACTTTAAAGAGGTCACTTGCAGCAGAGCTGCCCAGTGCAATTTGTCATCTGATTTATTGACTGCTGCTTCCATGGGCATTGATTGTGGATCCAGGTAAACTGAAATCCCTGACAACTTCAATCTTTTCTCTATTTACGGTGATGTTGCTTATTGGTCCAATGTAAGGATTTTTGTTTTCTGTATGTTGAGGTGTAATCAATTCAGAAAGCTGTAGTCCTTGATCTTCCTTAGTAAGTGCTTCAAGTCATCTTCACTTTCAGCAAGCAAGGTTGTGTCATATCGTTGGTTGTTACTGAGTATTCCTCTAATCCTGGTGCCATGTTCTTCTTCATATTGTCCAGCTTCTTGGATTATTTGCTCAGCATACAGATTGAAGAAGTATGGTGAAAGGATACAACCCTAACACACACCTTTCTTGATTTTAAATAATTCATTATCCCCTTGTTCCACTGGAACAACTGCCTGTTGGTCTATGTACAATTTCCTCAAGTGTAATTAAGGTTTCTGGAATTCACATTCTTCACAACATTACCCATAATTTGTTATGATCCACACAATTGAATGCTTTTGTGTACTCAATAAAACACAGGACATCTTTCTGGTATTCTTTGCTGTCAGCCAAAACTATCTAAATTGGCAATGATATACCTCCTTCTTTGTCCTCTTCTTAATCTGGCTTGAATTTCTGGCAGTTCCCTGTCAATGTACTGTTGCAACTATTCTTTAATTATCTTCAGCAAGGTTTTACTTGCATGTGATATTAATGACATTGTTTGATAATTTCCATTCTTTTGGACTATCTTTCTTTGGAATTGGCACAAATATGGATTTCTTCCAGTGGGTTTTCTAAGTACCTGCCATCCAGATTTCTGGGCATAGATGATTAACACCTCCAGTGCTGCATCTGTTTGTTGAAACATCTCAATCAGTGTTCCGTCAATTCCTGGAGCCTTCTTTATCACCATTCTTTCAATTTGAATTCCTTCAATATTGATTGACAGGATGCTTGAACAATTTCTAGAAAGATCAGCACAGGGCCGGTCCCCATGAAGCAGAGGTTAAAGATGTCCCAAATGTCCAAACTACCACGTCACTCCATCATTTCAGATATTAACTCCTCCTCTCAGTAATCTCCCCCATCTTAGGGTTCTATATTTCACTGTAATGCCTCACAGAACTCACAGACACCCAAGGGATCATCTCAAGTAGTAGTGGTGGAGGCTGGCAGGCTGGCAAGTCCCAGGTCTGTGAGTAGGTCTGGAGGATCCTTCCAATTCTTGGGGTTTGATAAACCTCAATCAGCAGATCAGATGACGGCTGCTATCCCAAATCCAGGGGTGAGATGACGATGAGCCAAAACACAGAACCAGAGCAAGAAGAGGAGAACCTTCCCAGGATATTCATAGGTATACAATCAAGGAAGCTGAGGGTGGTGATTTGAGTTATACCCTCCAGCAAAGCAGGACTTAAGATATATCCCACCTGTGTTGTTCCAACAGAAATAACCCAAGTGGATGGCTTTAACAATCAGCAGCTACTTAGTTGCTCACAGCAAATCTCACCACAGAGCCAATTGCCAGTTGTTATAGGGAACTACTTACTACTAGCTGCCCAGCCAAGTTGACACCCAACCTTAACTACCACACCACCCCAAACAGGCATGGATAATAGGATTTATAATACATCACAGAATGGAGGACAATGGCTAGAAGGGCCACATCAAGCAATTCACCACACAGGATATCCATTGAAATTTTCAACAAATAGATGCAGTGGTGGAGGTACTTACCCATTTATGAATTAATGGTGATTGGAATGCAAGAGTTGGAAACAAAGAAGCATTTGGAGTTGGAAAGTAGGGGCTTGGTGATAAAAATGACTCCAGAAACTATGATAGAATTTTGCACTGAATGAATTGGCAAAAAAAAAAAAAAAAGTGTTCCATCACCAAGTAGGCACTCATATTTATTCAATGAACAAAGAATGAGAAAAGGCCTTCATTAGCTATATTGATAAAGCTACCCCACAAAATAAACCCTTATAAGATTAAAGGTGTATAATAGATAATTTTCTAGTTGACATAAAATACATTCTTAGCACATGGATACATTTTTACAGACTACTCTGTGTGTGCTAAAAATTATAGTCTTACATATACACAAAGATCATAGTCAGCAATAGCTTTCTCCCTAGTACATAACTATGAGTATATCTATAATGACTAGCATTCTTATTTAGTAATAAAGCTTTAGACAGAGTAATTCTTTCAAATTCTAGGAAAATATTGCATAAAACTCCAGACCCATTTTCAGAGCATTAATTCCACAGGAAAACAAAAAATTATTACAGCTGGGAATTCAAAAAAGAATCTCAAATAAACATACCTGGGAAATCTGTACTCTCTTTATTTTTAATTTTTATTTTTTTTAAGATTTAAATGCACATTTTATTTTATTAATTTTTTATTTTAAGAGTTTGTTTTATATTCAACATTACATGTACATTTAGTTTCACTCCCCATTTACCATCCCCAGTCTCCTCCCTTTCCTGCCCAGTAACCCTTCCCCCATGCCCCTCACAGTTATGCGCTCCTGTGTGTCCTATATTTCCTCTGTGCCAGTGTTGCCCTTCTGGTGCCCCATGGTCGATTGCTCCAAAGGATGCATTTCCACAGAGTATGTGGGTGCGTCACCCTGGGTTGAGTGGTCTGCCTGCATATCTTGTTTATTATTGGGCTGAGAGCCAGACCCTGGAAGTAAGCTTTATTTCAGGCACAGAATGTATCCCAGGACCATAGTATTGGGGGTCTCACCAGACTCCATCTGACCAGTAATTCTAGTCATTGAGTTTTTTTATTTTGTTCCACATTTTTCCTTCCACTCTATCCAGGATCTCCAGATTTGATCCCTTCCTGAGTGACTGGCATTGGTAGCCGGGCACCATCTAGTTCTTCTGGTCTCAAGGGCCATTGTTTCCTAGGGCTGATTGCTTCCAAATGCTCCTGTTTTTTTGCACTCTTCTTCACTTCTGACAATAGGAGGCCATAGGCTGCATCTTAGATGGCCACTTGAAAGCTTTTAACACCCCAGTTGCTACTCACCAATGTGAGATGAGGAACAAGACTTTAATGTAATTTCTTGTGTCAATTGAGTTTGGTGTCCCCAAATACTATGGTCCTGAGTTGGTAGATCCATTGGATCTCTCTCCCACAGTGTCTGGCTGTCTGTGAGGGATTACTCTATGTCTGCCTTCTGTTGTTTCTGTAAAGATTGCGATTATTTTGTATCACTGGTAACTGTGCAAGATTAGCCTCAGCTGAATCTATCCTTGGTCTAGAGTATACTCCTGATCACTGATGCCCATCTGATCTTCTCAGATTTTTATGTGTTTATCGTTAGCCGGTGTTTGGTGTTAAAGGTAATGCAGTATTGTGGATACACTAGTTAGTATTAACATCTGTCGTCTATATATTATATGCACAATTCGGTATCCTCTCTTTTACTAGTGCTATCATGGTGGTCCCAGACTCTTTCTATATCATCCCTCTCCTTACCCATGCCAGCATGTGGCCCCCAACTAGCCTGAAATTAATCCCTCACCTTCCTTCCTGTGGTAGTTATGTTTGTGTGTCAACTTGGCTGGGCCTGGTTGAGTGGCTGGGCAGCTGGTGGTAGTTATTCCCCATGATGAGACTGGCAATCAGCT
>NW_006921833.1:3430915-3432481 GCF_000298275.1 Orycteropus afer afer
CATGTAGCTGTGTCATTGTTCAGCATCCTGTTATGCTCTGCCAACCTTGGGACTTACAATGGACTTAAATTAATGGTCTGCCATGTGGTTTGGTAACATTGGAACTGTGCCATTTTACTTGTCAACCTTGGGGCTTCTCAGCCTCAGCAGCCAGCAGCTGTCTGAGTGCAGAAACACTTCTAGCTCCAGTGGGCCAGGAGCAGGAGGCAGAGCTGAAGCCCAAGTTGGAGGGGCTTTCACCCAGGCCCTAGAGCCTGGCACTTGGAATTTGGACTTCTAGCCTCCTGAACTGTAAGAGAATAAACTCCTGTTTGTTCAAGCCATCCCATTTGTGGTATATTCATGTCAGAGTGGCAAGAGGTAACCAGAACACCTTCCCACCCCGGTAATCTACAAAGTGAGTTCCCTTTCTCAAGCAAAACCTTCTTTGTCTTTTCACAATTATGGGCTTATACAATATCTGTCCTTCTATCAACATATTTCACTTAGCATAATGTCCTCCAGGCTCATCCATGTTGTGAGATGATTCACATATCCTTCATTGTTCTTTAATGTAGCATAGTATTCCATTGTGTGGATGTACCATAATTTGATTATCCATTCATTCACTGATGGGCACTTAGGTTGTTTCTGTCTCTTTGCTATAGTGAATTGTGCTGAGATGAACATAGTCGTGCATGTATTTGTTTGTGCACTGCCTCTCACCTCTTTAGGATATATTCCCAGTAATGGAATTGCTGGGTCAAATGGTATTTCTATTATCAGTTTTTTAAGGAAATGCCATACAAATTGCCATAATGGTTGTACCATTTTACAATCCCACAAGCAGTGCACAAGAGTTCCAATCTCTCCACAACCTTGCCAGCATTTGTTATTTTCTGTCCTGTTGAACTTTGCTATAATTGCTGGGGTAAGATGATATCTAATCACTGTTTTGATTTGCATCTCTCTAATGACTAAAGACCACAAGCATTTTCTCATGTGTTTGTTAGCCAGCAGTGTATCGTCTTTAGTGAAGTGTCTGTTCAAGTCTTTTGCCCATTTCTGAATTGGGTTGTTTGTCTTTTGGGTGTTGAGGTGTTGAAGTTTTCTATAGATTTTGGAGATAAGTCAGATATGTCATAGGTAAATATTTTTTCCCAATCTGTATGTTCTCTTTTTACTCTTTTGATGAAGTCTTTTGACGTGCATAAGAATTTAATTTTCAAAAGTCCCAGTCCTCTAGCTTCTCTTCTACCTCCTGTGCATTCTGAGTTATGTTTGATAGTCTCTTTATGCCATAAATTAGGGTTCCTAGATTTGCCCCTATATTATTTTTGATGAATTTTATGGTTCTGGGTTTTACATTTAAGTCTTTGATCCACCTTGAGTTTGTTTTTGTGTATAGGATGAGGTATGGGTCTTGTTTCATTTTTGTGCAAGTGGATATCCAATTTTGCCAGCTCCATTTGTTAAAGAGGCTGTCTCTTCCCATTTAATGGGTTTTGGACCTTTGTCAAAGATCAGCTGTCCATAGATGGATGGGTCTATATCTGGACTTTCTATTCTGTTCTATTGGTCTATCTG
>NW_006921833.1:3433586-3452111 GCF_000298275.1 Orycteropus afer afer
TGTTGGATTCTGTTGGCTAGGATTTTGTTGAAGATTTTTGCATCTATGTTCATAAGGGATATTGGTCGGTCTGTAGTTTTCCTTTTTAGTGGTGTGTTTCTCTGGTTTTACTATTAGTGTTATGCTTACTTCATAAAACGAGTTTGGGAGTATTCCATCTTTTTCTGTTTTGGAATAGCTTGAGTAGTATAGGTGTCAACTCTTTCCTGAATATTTGGTAAAATTCTACAGTGGAGCCATCAGGGCCAAAAGTTTTCTTTTGGGGGAGTTTTTTTTTGTTGTTGTTGTTTTGTTTTTTAAGACCTGTTCTATTTCTTCTTTTGTTATAGGTCTGTTCAAGTGTTCTGTCTCTGAGTGGGATAGTTTAGGTAGGTCTTGTGATTCTAGAAACTTGTCCATCTCTTCTAGGTTCTCAAATCTGTTGGGGTACAGTTTTTCTTAATATTCTGTCAGTATCCTTTTATTTCAGTTGGTTCTGTTGTGTTGACACCATTTTCATCTACTACTGTAATTTGAATCTTCTCTTTATTTCTTTTGTTATATTTGCTAATGGTTTGTTGATTTTGTTAATCTTTTCAAAAAACCAGCTTTTTGTTTTGTTGATTTTCTCTATTGTTTTTTTGTTTTGTTTTGTTTCCTGAGTCATTTATTTCTGCTCTGATCTATATTATTTCCTTACTTCTAGATACTGTAGGATATTTTTATTGTTGTTTTTCTAGTTGTTGGAGTTGTTGAGTTAGGGTATTGATTTTGTTTCTTTCCTCTTTTTTGATGTACCCATTTATTTCTATAAACTGACCTCTGAGTACGGCTTTTGCTGTGTCCCATAGGTTTTGGTATGATGTATCTTCATTCTCATTTGTTTCTACGAATTTTTTTATTTCACCTTTTATTTGTTCTATTACCCAGTAGTTTTTGAGCAGTGAATTTTTCAGCTTCCATGTTTGCTGTTTTTCCCTTGATCTTCTTATTATTAATTTCTAATTTTATAGCATTGTGGTCTGAGAAGATGTTTTGTAGTATTTCATTGTTTTTGAATTTATTGAGGCTTGTTTCATGTCCTAACATATGATCTATTCTGGAGAAGGATCCATGTGGCTGGAGAAGAATGTGAGTGAATTGTGCTTTTTTTGAGTGAAATGCTCTGAATATATCTATGAGATTAAGTTGGTTGATTGTGTTGTTGAGTTCTTCTGTATCTTTGTTGAGTTTTCTTCTAGTTGGTCTGTCCCTCCTTGAAAGTGGTGTGTTAAAGTCTCCTACTACTGTTTGTAGAGTTGTCTATTGTCCCTTTCAATTCAATTAATATTTGCTTCACATATTTTGGAGCACGTTCATTGGGTGCATAAATATTTATTATCATAATGTCTTCTTTGTCAATTGACCCTTTCAGCATCCTATAGTGACCTTCTTTGTCTCTGATGTTGTTTTTCACCTTAAAGTCTATTTTATCAGAAATTAATATTGCCACTCCTGCTCTTTTTTGGTTACCATTGGCTTGGTTTATTTTTTCCACCCCTTAACTCTTAATTTGTTTTTATCTTTGTGTCTAAGGTGTGACTATTGAAGGCAGCATATCAATGGGTCTTCTTTTCTTATCCAGTCTGCCACTCTCTTTCTCTTGATTGATGCATGCAGTCCATTCACATTGAGTATAATTAGTGATAGGTATGAATTGATTGCTGTCATTCTATTGTTGTTTTTCTTTTTTTTTTTTTTCCTTTTGTCATGTTGGTCGAGCTTCCTTGGTCCATATATACTTTTCTGCACTGAGTTCATTTTGTTGTCAAGTACTTCCTCTCTTTTCTTCTTTATTGTTGGCTTTGAACTTATTAAACCCATATGTTTTCATTCTTTCTGGATTTGCTTAGGGGGGTTGTTCATTTTCTCTGTGATTACCTTGAAGTGAATTCTTTTCTCTACATTTTTTGGAACAGTCTGTTCTATGAGGGCATTGTCCTGTTTTCTTCTCCATTTGGAAGTTTGTACCCAGAACTTTTATTTCCTTTATTTGGTTAGTTGCTGTTGTCCTGTGCAGATTGGCTTCCTTGATTTATTGTGTACAATGTTTTATGGTCTTATTTTAAGTTTTTATTTCTGATTTGATTTTAGTGTTGCTGTCATGTATTCTGATTTTGTTGTTCTCTATTGTGGGTTCTCTATTGGAAGGACTTCCTTAAGCATTTTTATAGAGTTGCTCTGGTTTTCACAAAATGCCTTAATTTCTTTTTGTCTGAGAATGCCTTGATTTGACTGTCATATTTGATGGATAATTTGGCTGTATATAGGATTCTTGATTGGAAGTTCTTTTCCTTCAGTGTTTTATATATGCTGTCCCATTGCCCTCTTGCCTGCATGGTTTCTGCTGAGTAATCAGAGCTCAGCCTAACTGTTTGATTATTATAAGTAATATTTCTTTTGTCCTAGGAAGCTCACAAAATTCCTTCTTTGTCTTTGGTTTCAGGGAGTTTGATTATGCTATGCCTTGGTGTTTTCCTCTTGGGATCAATCTATCCTGTATGGGTTTCCATGAACTTCTTAGACAAATATCTTTTCTTCCTTCATGATATGGGGGAAGTTTTCTGTTAGTGGGTCTTCCACAATTTTCTCAGTGTTTTTTTTCACCTCTTCTTGTTCTGGAATTCCAATGAGGCATATGTTGTTTCTTTTCATGTTGTCCCATATAACTCTTAGGTTCTCTTCATTTCTCTTAAATCTTTGCTCTGATTTTTCTTCAAACAGGCTGGTGTCCAGGGGTTTATCTTCTAGTTGGGAAATGTGTTCTTCAGCCAGTTTAATCCTATTCTTTTGTGCTTCCACTGTATTGTGTAATTCTGTAATTTTGGTATTTATCTTCTGGATTTCTAACTGCTGTTTTTGTTTGAGTTCTGATTGTGCATTTATCTTGTTATTTTATTCTTGAATGATTTCCCTGACTTCTTCCAGGGAACTGTCTGTGTTCTCCTTGCTTCTGTTTGGGGTTTCCTTAGGCTCTTGTAGAGCTCTATAAACATATCTTCCAAATTCCTTCTCAGATAATTCTATTGCCTCCTTTTTCTCCATGTTTAATGAGACTTTTGTTTGGAATTTTACTTCTAATGTCTTATCCTTTTTTCTTTTTGTTGTTGTTGTTGTTTGATTTGAGGTTGCCTGTTGTTTCCTAGACATTTTGAGTTTGTATTTAACTGTTAGTTATGTATTAATTTCTTTTGTCTTGGTTTTGTGATTTAATATTTTGAAAAGTTGGAGCTGGTGTATTTTATTTTTTGGCTATTAATTCAGGTGTGCTGGGTTGCTCTGCAGTTTTCTTTGTGATGATGGAATCACTGTGTGGAATGTGGATGTAGGTCTCTATTTGTCCTAAAGGGAGTTTAGGATTTGAGCAGGCAGATGTTATGGTGGCTGAATGTGGTTTTTCTATTGGATGAGGCAGGGTAGAGGCAGAGGAAGTGGGAGGAAAAGAGAGAACAATGAAAAGTTCCAAGGTGCCAAGAGAGGTTTTTAAGGCTTTGAGCAGACTGCTAATGATGACATTATACTGTTACTCACAGGTCCACAGCTCAAGTTCAGCAAAGACTCCAATTGTTAGGGGCCACCACTTTCATTCAGGTTCAGACACACACAAAAACTCTGCTCTCCAGGCCCCTCCATGCCAAAAAGCGGACCTAAGATAACTGTCTCGATTCATGATCTGTGACAGGAGTTCCTCCCAGGGTCCGCCCACTTGTGGCTTTATTTTCCTCTCTGCTCTCATGCTTCAGCAGTACTGGAGCCAGAGAAATCAATGTTCCTACCCAGTTGTCCCAAGTTTACCAATAAAAGCAGGTGCTGATGGTAGATCCATGGAGTGGCCGCAGGTTCTCTAGTGTGGTGCTTTCTCTCCACTGCCCCAAGGAGGTCTCCCATGGTCTTTCTCACCTGCCTGTTGGAGCTCTCCCAGGGAGGTCTCCAATAGGCTTTCCTGCCTGCCAGTCAGTGCTTCACAGGGCAGGTTCACCTGCTTTTGTTATTTTTTTCCCTCTGGGTAATTGCACTGGCTCTTTCTCCTTTCTAAACCTACTCCCCTGAGTTTGGCATACTCTGACTCAATGAGCTGTTCAGAGCACCAGAATCCCCATGTCAAACTGCTGCACCTAGTTTTTTCAGGCACTAAGATACTAGAGGGAACTAGCATGGGCACTACAAGAGAGATGCCATTTTTTTCCAAATCTCTACTCTCTCTACACAAGAGTTTTTAAATATAAATGTTTCATCAACCTTTTCAAGATCTTTTTCAAGATCATCCATCTTTTCCAAGATCAGAAAATATACAATGTAGTGTATATCTTCTGCTATTTGGAGAACCAATATTAAGCAGAATTTTAGTTTGAACTATTAAAGAATACGGATAATATTATCTAGATTAGCAAGAACTGATACTGTTCATTTTATTTTGATTATCAGTATTAAAGAATACTGATGAAAGTTTTGATTTTCAACTTTTCTCCACAGATTTTTAAATCTTATATCAACAGGTTGTGTTTTCAAATAAACAATTGGAAAGACCATAAGTTCTTCTTTTCAGTTACATTGCCCTCTGTTTTCTCACAGAAAACAGAGGGCAATGTAACTGAAAAGAAGAACTTTTCTTTCATTCTTCAAAAGACTATATACCATCTTTTGTAAGGAATATTAAGCAGCAGTAGATCTCTATAAACCAATGAATAAAAAAAGAACTAAAAAAAACCTTCCATTTCTACCTGTGCAAGCAGTAACTCTTGGCAGATCAATGTTCCCATTATGCATAGCTAGAAAAGCCAAAGAAACATCTGTTTGGAGGCATCTGAGAAATGCAAGACAATTAGGACATGACAGGCCAAGATCTTAGAGAGAAGATAATTGTAGAGCAAAGAGTCTACCTTCTAGGGATAGTTCCCCACCCCCACCCCCAAATTTACTAATTCTTTGCAAAGTTCTAGAAACTGAAAATCTGGTGTGAGGCGTCTTCAGAGAGACAAAGAATCCAGCAGTGCCTTTGGCTATCCCACAGGGGTGGAGATACACAAATTGGAATTGATGATGCCAAAGCAGGTTGGGATTAAAGGTCCAAGTGTATAGGGAGAAGGGAAATGCAAATAAGTGAGCTCACAATTTGGGAGGATCTCCCCTCAAAGTGCTTGCCACAAAGGCAAGATGTTAAGAGCTAAGCAGAAAACTTCTGAAAAGTAAAGTAAAATTTCCAGGAGTCTTATTATGCTGAGAAGAAAACAATTAGTTTGGGGCCACCAAGAGAAGGGGGGTACAGTAAACACCATAGTTTCTCAGTGAGGACCACTGGAGAACTGTACACTAGGAATGAAGACAAACCAGAGGTAGAAGGAGTCATAAACAATGCAAACTAGCAAAATTAGCTCAGTCTCTGATTGAATTAAGGTGATCGAGCGCCACCCTCTTTGCCTACCACCAGGATCTCTTTCAAGGAAGGACATGTTGCTCCAGTTGTCACCAGACAGCCTTTAGCTGTCAAATCCTTCAGGCTTTGTCTCAGATGTAGAGAGCTGCCTCAGCCAAGAGAACACCAGTCCCAGGAAGGACTATATCCAATGACTGATGAGTAGGAGATATAAAGACCTGGGTATTTTGGTCCAACATAGGACACTGCTTAGAGCATGTATACAGTTCAGAGTTCCCATGGATTTGGCTGACGCTTTGATTGGCCTGACTCACAGTTCAACTTCTTTCTCTGACAAATCCTTCTTTTCTCTACCCTTCTTTACACAGTTCTCTTGTGTAAATATTCTGTACATCAAATTCTACCTCAATGACTGCTTCTGGAAAACCCAACGTATGAAGGTTAGTCCCAGGAATGATTCAAGAAAGGAGGCAATAACATGGAGTTATTGATCCAGATCATTCATTGGTACACTGGCAGTGAAACACCATCATTGATGGTAGGTAGGGATGGCATTTACTTGCAAAAGGTGCAGACCAATTGTTAAAACTCTCAAGAGAGGTGAAGTAACAGAGTTTATCTACAGAAAGGAATGCACCAAGTGGGGTACTTTATAAGAAGAGGTTCTTGAGAAGTATATAGGAAATAATAACTATAAAGATTATGGGGTGGTTGAATGGTTTATTGCTAAGCATCGAAGCCTTAGAAAAAAGATAACCAAAAGCTATAGGTAATTAAAAGGCAATTGAAAGCCAGAGGGCCTTCCTACAAGTTTAGAAAAAGGCTCCTAATGTCCTATAGCAAGAGGACCTAGAATGCTGAAGACTATTCCCAGGAATTAATTGTTGGAATAGTCCAGCTGTAGAAAAGGATAAACACTCAACCAAGGCAGGTCTTCTCTATCAATGCCAAAAAGAAAAGAAAAGCAATAATGACACTTAGGATTGGGACATCTGAATATCACCCAAAATTTTCAACCCTCAGCAGATTAAACCCCCCAAAAGATACAAATATAAATGAAGCAATAAAAAGCAAACATATAATTGAAAAAAAATTAAAAAACTGGAAAATGTTCCCTTGAAAAGACAAATACAATTAGTTGACTTACAGCAATACTTACAAGAGGGAAAAACATATTACCAATGTAAAATGTAATAGAAACATGACATACATCCTAATTGAGTAACATCACAACTGTCTGAGATGGGGATGACATTGGGGCAAACAAAAACTGAACAAAAAAGTTAACAGAAAAAGTTGGGAACTGAGATGTGTATAGCAATTTTTCAAAAGCTCTAATACATTCCTGGGAAGCTACAAAACCATACAAATATGCTAGGCTGTGTACATGCCCAAGAAAGACCTAAGAAAATCATAATCTCTCACTGCTGGCTGAATAGACACTTTGCACAAACAGGAATTTAAGGCTATGTAAGAGTTGTAAACTAACATCTATAGCATTGAAAATATGCCCCAACATGCACAAAGAGCACCTTGGCAAATGCTGAGAGAGACTCTAGTTAAAGGCATTGAAGAAAATCTCTATATCATCATTAAGGACCATCATTTAGTGGCTGCAGCAATGGGCTTAAATATTGCTTAAACACAGCAATTATTATGAAGATGGTGCAAGACCAGGTAGTATTTTATTCTGTTTTACATAGGTTGGGCAATCTACTTCCGTAGTGACACTGCCTCGGAAACCCAAGGAGAGGTCGCTATGAGTCAAGTCCAACTCGACGGCACATAACAACAACAACAACAACAACACATAGAGTTGCTGTAGGTCAGAACCCACCAGAAAGCATGTAACAATAACAACAATAAGCTGGGTAGAGACTCCAATGTCCAGATATGACAAAGAACACCAACTTTGCATAATCAGTTCAGGAAAACCACTAAACAGGAATATAAAGAAATGCTGGGCTGGGAGAAATCTAATTTAAAGAGTAGCCTCATTATATTTTTTAATATCCAACTTGCCACAAAAATATTAAGAGATGTACAAAATAATAAGAAATTATGGCCCAAATACGGGGGGTGGGGTGGGGCAGGAGCAGTCAATAGAAATTGTCCCTGAAGAAGCTGACCCAGAACTTGTAGTCAAAGATTTTAAATTAGCTATTATAAATAAGTTGAAAGAATAAAAGAAAATCATTTCTAAAGAACTAGAGGAAACTAAAATATGAGTCACACACATTCCCAGCTGAGGTCAAACAAGGAAATGCTCGAACTTCTTGTTTCAACTCTCAGATTGTAAATGAGTATCCTATTCTATGTTATGTTTTGTGTGTGTGTGTGTGTGTGGGGGGTGATTGTGATGCTTAAAATGGCCCTCATGCACAGTGCTAACATGCCGTCTAGTGTTCCTAAGTGCAAGAAAGCTATGATGTGCCTTACAGAGGAGATACCTGTGTTAGATAAGGTTCAAGAAGCCCTGATGGTCCACTGGTTAAACACTTGGCAGAAAGGTTGGCTGTTTGAATCCATCAGCCATTTCATGGGAGAAAGATGACACAGTCTGCTTCCAGCCTTGGAAACCTTATTGGGGTAGTTCTACTCTGTCCTACAAGGTCTTTGTGAGTCAAAATTGACTGGATGGCAACAGGTTTTCAAGCAACCTCCATTCAGGCATGAGTTACAGTGTTGTTGTCCATGCATTCAATGCTTATGAATCAACAATATATATTAAGCAAGATGTCTTTAAACAGAAACACACATAAAATCAGCCCATGTGTTGATTGGTTGATGAAAATATGTTCTGAGATTCCAGAAACCTTCTATTTACACTACAGCTGTAGTTCAGTGTTTGCAGTGACTTTACTGTGAATGGTGGTGAGTAAATTGAATACATAAACAGAAAAAAAATATTAAAATATCAGTTCCAAGATTATGGTAGATCTAAATGTGAATACTAAAACAATAAAGCTTCTAGAAGAAAATATAGGAGGAAAAAAACTATGTTTTAGGGTATGAAAAGATTTTGTTTAAAAAAAAAACACACAGAATTAACTAGTCACAAAACAAAACATGGACTAATAAAAATGAATAACTTATTTTATATAATAGATGTGTTCTGGTTACCTAGTGCCACTCTGACAAGAAATATATCACAAATGGGATGGCCTTAACAAACAGGAGTTTATTCTTATACTTTGGAGGCTTTAAGTCCAAGTTCAAAGTGCCAGGCTCTAGGGGCTGGATGAAAGCCCCTCAACCTTGAGGTCTAGCTTTGCCTCCTGCTCCCGGCCCACTACAGCTAGAGGCATTTCTTCACTCAGACAGCTGCTGGCTGCTGAGGCTGAGAAGCCCCAAGGTTGACAAGTAAAAAGGCATAGCCCTGATATTACCAAACCACATGGCAGGCCATTAACTTAAGTCCATTGTGAGTCCCAAGGTAGGCAGAGCATAGCAGGCTGCTGAGCAACAATACAGCTACATGTAGGGTTCAAGCATGCCATAGGCTAGAGACCATTCTCAAAGCTTCTCCTTATATACAGGAAGCAGACTACATACGCAAAAGCAGCTACTCAGCTGCTCCCAGTAGATTCCACCCTGGAGTTGATTACCAGTCTCATCATGGGGAATACTACATCCAACTGCCCAGCCACTCAACCAGGCTTACCCAAGTTGACATACAAACGTAACCATCACAGGTGCTAACAAAAAAGTGAAAAGGCAAACTACAGAGTAGATTTTTGCAATATGTCCAACAGACTACTTGTCTTAGATGCAAAGAACTGCAAATTAATAATGAAAAGACAAAACCAAAAAAAAAAACAAAAACTCACTGCCATTGAGTTGATTCCAACTCATAGTGACCTCCACTGGGTTTCCAAGGCAGGAAATCTTTATGGAAGTAGATTGTCTCATCTTCCTTCCACGGAGCGGCTGGTGGGTTTGAACCATCAACCTGGTTAACAGTCGAATGCCATAGGTGCTAGACCACTAGAGTGCCAATGAAAAGACAGAGAAGCCAATAGAAAAAATGGACAAAATACTTAGTTCACAAAAATGGGTAGTCAGATGCACAAAGAATAAGAAAATATGACCAAATTTATCAGGAAAATGCAAATTAAAACTTCCAAGAGATACCACAATACTCCCACTGGAATTCCTAAAATGAAAAATGATTGAATCACCAAGAAGGGTTTGGGGAAAGTTTAGAGCAACATTGCAACTTTTGCACATAGATGATAGGAGTACAAATTTTTCCAACTACTTTAGAAAACATTTTGGCTACACAAATACATTATCTCATCCTAGTAAAGACATGTATAAAACTACTCACAGTATTTCTAATAGCTAAAAATGAGAAACAACTCAAATGTTCATCAACAGTAGAATGAAAGATATACTGTACTATAATCATGCACTGAAATACAATTTAACAATGAGAATGAATGAACCCCAACAAAATGAAAATATAATGAATCTCTCAAACATAATGTTGAACAAAGAATCTAGGGACAAAAAGAGCATATACTGTACTATTCCATATACATATACATATATATATGCACACACATATATATACATATATATATATAAATATATAAGTGTGTGTGTGTATATATATATATATATATATATATATGAGCTCTGGTGGTGTAGTGCCTAAGGCATTTGATTGCTAACCAGAATGCTGGTGGTTCAAACACACCAGCCACTCCTCGGAAGGAAGATTAAGCAATCTACTTCTGTACTGATACTGCCTCAGAAACCCAAGGAAGAGTACCTATGAGTTGGATCCAACTCAACGGCACTGAGTTTGGTTTTGTGTGTGTGTGTGTGTTATACACACACACATAAAGTGATAGAAAACAAGGTAGGTTTCTTTTAGGAGAGTAGTATATGATGAGAGGGGACTTGAGGAGTGTCTTAGTGCTCTCTAGAGAAACAGAACCAGTGAGACATATATAGAGATAAAAATATAGCTTTATGGTATGGATATAGGTCTAAGTATAGGCATAGATACAGATATATATAGAGAGAAATTTATTGCATGTGATTTTCAGGAGTTGGAGATTTAGAGGAGGCAGAACACCTTAGGGAAACTTTCTTTTTGCTGTTTGAAAAAAGTTACATTTTATCATTATTAAATATGATTAGTTAAGCATTAATAATTAATCACGTGTAACTACTTTATAATAGCAACTGGTCTAGTGTTTTACCAAAAAACTGGGCACCATAGCATAGCTAAGTGTGTTATAAGTGAAAGTTTACACTGCAAATTAGGTCCCCATTTAACAATTTTTCTGCATTTTTATGCAAATTGTTCCATGACATTGGTTACATTTTTCACAATGTGTCAGCATTGTCATTATTTCCATTCTATTTGTTGTTTCCATTCTATTTGTTGTTTCCAACTTTCCTGACTCTCCTTATCTTCTCATCTTTGTTTTAGGGTTAATGTTGACCATTTGGTTTTATACAATTGATTATTTAAGGGAGCACAGTACTCACAGGTAATATTCCTTATTTTACAAACAAATCTATTCTTTGAATAAATGATGACCTTCAGGTCTTTTTCCTCTTAAGGTCTTCAACTCATTTATTGAGGTTTGCCCACATTATGGAAGGTAATCTGCTTTACTTAAGGTCAACTGATTTAGTCACATATAACTGCTTTATGACATGCAAAAAACCAAAAACCAAACTCACTGCCACTGAGTCAATTCCAACTCATAGTGACTCCTTTGGGTTTCTGAAAAAGAAGTAGATGTGTGGAGCTGCTGATAGGTTTGACCACCAACCTTCTGGTTAGCAGTCAAATGCCTTAGGCACTAAGCAACCAGAACTTCTTACTTTATGACAGCAACTAGTGTTTTACCAAACAACTGGGCACCATAGCCTAGCCAAGTCAACACATAAAATTAAACATCACAAGTGTCTTGGAATATTGGGAATAAACTATTTACTGATCTAGGTATTGATTACATGGATCTGTTTACTCTGTTAAAATCTGTTGAACTTTACAATTACTATTTATGTTCATTTCTGAATGGATGGTGTAATTTAATAAAAGCTTTTTAAAATGAATTGAAATGGGTAGGAAGATGGAGTTGTACCTATAACCCATATGTTTGTTCCCTCCACCAAATTAATCCCTGAATAACTAGGTAAAGCAGATAGAAATAATGATACTGGAGTTATGAGCAACTATGAATTGGAATTGACTCAATAGCAGTGAGTTTGTTTATTTATTTATTAATTTATTTATTTGAAGGATAAGATAAAGTATCAGATTTAGTGAAGGTGGAGAAAAAGAGCAAATTAAACAACTGGGAAAAATAAATGAACTTGCCTAGCTGGCAGAGATGGAGAGAAGGAGATGGAGAGGACTCATTAGAAATACAAAAGAGGTTGGTGGAGGGAAGGAGGAAAAGAAAGAAAAAAAAAAAATCATGGAACCCACAGGGGCAATGGGGACTCAGAATACTGACACAAGGAGTTTTTAGGGGTGACCTTGGGAACTGAGGGAGTAGATAATCTTACTGGGAAACAGATCAAAACCCCACCTGGTTTGGGCTGTCAGAGTCCAGAAAGGAGTGGGGAAAGGGAGAAACTCCCTCCAAGTAGGCAGAGCCCCAGAGTAAGTGCACAGCAGTGGAGTGGGGTTCAAGTCTTCCACAACCCCTTTTTAGTACAGAGTGGACTGGGGTACTGGGTTTTTGTGGCTTCTTGATCCAAACAGAAAGTAGTGGCCCTCTACCCACTGGGGTCTCTGTCAATTTTGAACTGTGGGTCTTTGATTGATAATAGGATGCCATCATTAGTAGATGGCTCAGGAACACACAAACTACACTGCCTGTGCTGGCAGCACTGACTGAACTGTCTTACCCAAACATGGAAAACAGGGGCTTGCTAATGGCACCCTTTTCTTCTTTCTTTTCTTTTTTATTTTTTTGCCTCTTCTCCCCTGCCTCATCCAGTACAAGGAACACATTAAACTACCATCAGGCAACAGGACTTATTACACTGGACACATCACCCAATAGGTAACACCAATAACTCCTTCACCATAGAGTCAATAACAGATGGTGGGCAACACCTGCTCCAAATTTCCTTCACAATGAACAGAGACCTGCACCCACATCCCCACCAGTGATTCTACCAACACAGAGAGAGCTGGAGGGCAACCCAGTACAGCCAAGTTAATAACCAAAAAAGTACACCTGCTCCACACTTTCAGTTATAGTAAAACATAAAATCACAGTGAAACAAATCAATACATAGCTAACAATTAAAGTCAAAAACTTCAAAATGTCTAGGAAATAACAGACAACTTCAAATCAAACAAACAAAAAAAAAAAAAAAAAACAGGACAAGACAATAGAAATAAAAAACCAGGCTAAAGAGTTATCTGTCATGGAAGAATAACAAGCAATAGAACTATCTGAGAAGGAATTCAGAAGGTATATATATAGACTCTCCAAGAGTTCAAGGAAACCACAAAAGAATCAATGAGAAGACAGAGAGTACCCTGGAAGAATTCAGGAAAACCATTCAAGAACCATAACAAGATAAATGTACAATTAGAACTCACACAGAAACAGCAATTAGAAATCCAGAAGATGAACACTAAAATTACAGGGATAGACAACACACTGGAAGGACAAAAGATAGACTAGAACTGGCTGAAGAATGTATTTCCCAACTAGAAGATAAATCCCTTGATCCCAACCTGTATGAAGAAAGATCAGAATAAAGATTTAAGAGAAGAGAAATGAAGAAAACCTAAGAGTTATATGGGATGACATGAAAAGAAACAACCTACACTTCAATGGAATACTAGAACAAGAAGAGGCAAAAATTAATTAATTAATTAAAATAACACTGGGAAAATTGTGCAAGACTTACTAACAGAATATTTCTCCATAATCATGAAAGAAGAAAAGAATCTGTCCAAGAAGTTCAAACCCATACAGGATAGATTCCAAGAGAATGTCACCAAGTCATAGCATAATCAAACTCTCCAAAACCAAAGACAAAGAAAGAATCTTGGGAGCAGCTCAGGAAAAAATGAAATGTCACCTATAAAGTGCAACCAATAAGACTAAGCTCTGATTTCTCAGTAGAAACCGTGCAGGCAAGAAGCCAATGGAATGCCATATATAAAACACTGAAAGAAAAGAACTTCCAACCAAGAATTATATATCCAGCCAAACTGTCCCTCAAATGTGAGAGTGAAATCAAGACATTCTCAGACAAACAGAAATTAAGGGAACTTGTGAAAACCAGACCAACCCTACAAGAACTGCTAAAGGTAGTCCTTCCAATAGAGAACCCACAACAGAGAACAACAAATTAAAATCAATACACATGACATCACTACTTAGAAACCAAACCACAAATAGATGCTCAAAATAAGCTCATAAAATAATGTACACAGAGAAATAAGGGAGCCGGTCTGCAGATGGCACCAGCAACAAAGCAAATAGAGGGAAAAAAAGTTTTAATTACAAAACTTCTAAATGGAGAGGAAGACAGGACAATGTCTTTGCAGAACTGACTGTTCCAAACTTAAGGAGATAAGAATTTATTTCAGGATAACCTATAAAATTAGAACCTATAAAAAGAGAAGAAATACTTGATAACAAAATGACCTCAGCATAGAAAAATATTTGGAACAAGGAAATCACCAATAACACAACAAAAAACACAATAAAATGACAGCAATAAATTCATTCCTCTCACTAATCACATTCAATATGAATGGACTAAATGCTCCAGTCAAGAGAAAGAGAGTGGTAGATTGGATAATAAAAGACGACCCGTCAATATGCTGCCTACAAGAGACCCACCTTAGATACAAAGTTAAAAACAAATTAAAAATTAAGTGGTGGGAAAAAAAATATACCAAGATAATGGCAACCAAAAAAGAGCAGGAGTGGCAATATTAATTTCTGGTAAAATAGAGGTCAAGGTGAAAAACATCATAAAGGCAAAGAATGACATTATAAGATGTTACAAGTATCAACTGACCAAGAAGATATCACCATAATTAATATCTAGGAAACCACAGAAGGACAAATATCGTATGAGCCCATTATTGTAAAAAGTCAAGGAGAGGTTTACTTAGGGAAGGAAACTCACTTTGTAGGTTACCAGGGATGGGAGAGAAGGGGAGGGAAAATTTCGAACTAGTTGGGGGGGTCACATGTTGATATGGGTGAGGAGAGGGATGGTATGGAAAGAGTCTGTGACCAGCATCATGACATTGGGGAAAGGAAGGACACTGAAACATGCATATAGGATATAGACAACAGAAGCAAATACTAGTATATGCACAATACTGCATTACCACTAACACCAAACACAAGGCTACAGATAGATATACACATAGATAAGTGAGAAGATCAGGTGGGGGGTGGCAAACAAGAATATACTCCAGACCAAGGATAGATTTGGCTGAAGATAATCTTACATATGCACTTGTGCTACAAAATTAGCCACATGCATTACAGAAGCAACAGAAAACAGAGCTGGAGTAACCTCTCAGAGACAACCAAACACCTTGAGAAAGTGAATCACTGGGCCTGCCGACTTGGGACCATAGTCTTGGCAGACACCAAGCTCAGTTGGCACAACATAAACTCACTGCCATTGAGTTGCTTCTGATTCATAGTGACCCCCATTGGGTTTCTGAGGCTGTAAATCTTCACAGAAGTAGATCGCCCTAGTCTTCCTTCCGCAGAGCAGCTGGTGACCTTCCAGTTAGCAGTCAAGTACCTTATCCACTATGCTACCAGAATTTCTTTGGCACAACATAGTACATAAAATTCTTGCTCCACAACCTACTTTGGTGAGTAGCAACTGGAGTCTTAAAAGCTTCCAAGCAGCCATCTAAGATGCAACTATTGGTCTCTCTCATCTGAAGCAAAGAAGAGTGAAGAAAATCAAAGATACTTGGAAACAATTAGTCCAAGGATATCATAGACCCTGAGACCAGGAGAACTAGATGGTGCCCAGCTACCAAAGACAACCACTTGGAAATGGATCAAAACTGGAGATCCTGGATAGAGTGGGAGGAAAAATGTGGAACAAATCTGAAAAACACAAAAATGACCAGAATTACTGGTCAGATAGAGTTTGGTGGAACCCCAAGACTATGGCCCCCAGTTACCCTTGGGGCCAAAACTGGACTCACTCCCATGGATTGACTCTCAGCACAACAGTAGAAAGACCTAATTTAGAACACCTACCCCAGGGTGATGCACCCACCTACTTTAGGGAGATAGACCCCTTAGAGCAATTGGTCATGGGGCACCAGAGGGGCAGCATTGACATAGAGAGGAAAGCTGGACAGACAGGAGTGCATAGCTAAGAAGGAAGGGCACAGGGAGGCAGTAGACACAGGGAAGGGAGGGGAGGAGAGTTTGTCAGTCAGGGATAGTAATCAGGACGTGAAATCAAATGGACACGAACTATTGAATGTGAAACATATTTTGCTCTGTAAATTTGCACCCAAAGCACAATAAAATTTAAATAAATAAATATTTTCTAAAATAATAAAATGATTGTAACACCGACACCTACACTGCTTTCCTTTTTCCTGCTGTGGTGAGAAGCAAATCCTCCTGTCGTCGCTGGTTTCCGTTTCATTTCTGAACTGGGAGCATTTGAGGAAGTCAGGCCAGGAGGAGTTCACCATCCCAAGGACTGATTCACAGCCCTCTTTTGCAGCCTCGCAGAAGGATCTACAGGGCAAGAGACCATGACTAGAAGAAAAAAGAAAAGAGAAAAATAATGTTTTTACAAATTTCTTCTCCAAGTAATAGTGAAATTAAGAAAAGTAAGCCATCAGTGTGTATTGTTACCTTAATTCATATTTACTATATTCAGTCCCTTAATGAAGGGTTTAGCCACTCTCTTATCTTCTTAAGATTCCTGGGTGGTATGAATGGTTTGCACTCACCACAGACCTAAAGGTTGGTGGTTGGAAACTACCCATTGGTGCCAAAGAAGAAAAGACTAGCAATCTGTTTCCATAAAATATTGTACTCAAGAAAACCCTGTGAAACAGTTCTACTTGCAACCCATGTGGTTGCCATGAGTCAAGTTTGGTTTTTGTTATTGTATCAATCCCACAGGGAATAAACTACTTCCAAAATATATAATCTAACTGTCTTTCATACAAGCTTTTGTGTCAAATGATTTTTTTAATGTCCCGTGTCGAAATCTATTTATCAACCAAAAAGAGTTCTATTTCCTATCAAAAAGACAAGCTAACAAGGCAATATGCCCCCAAATTAGATAGGTAAATGTAGGTCACAAAATAGGTTATTCTCATTTTTGTATCTTTCTTTGAGAAATTCAGTGTCTTGCCAATATCTCTGAGAGGCAGACAGAGAGAAAGTTATTCCTTAACTACCCCAGCCTTCCTGGGAAAGAAACATTATACAGAGCAGTGGCAACTCAGAAGACCTTGTACAACTACTTATCTTCTCATATGCCTTTTTTGTGTTCTGTAAAATAGAAAAATGCAAGTAACCAGCCATTAATGATAAGAGCAGTGATGCCTATGGAATTTGTCTTTATTCACCTGTCATGTAATTGTGAATCCATGGTTCTGTATATTGAGACTAAGATCCTAACAATGCCAAAGCCATGTATTTATTCTCTTGTGAACCCAGGTGGCTTTTTTCTACTTTATAGCTCTAGATTGTATCTCTCCCCCAACAAAGGCATTTCAAATGGTTTTAATGAAAATGAGAAAGATACATTAACAAATAAATGTACACACACACACACACACTGGTGTATATACATATATTTATTTATTTACTCCATATATATATATATATATATATATATAAATCACAGTGGCATGGCATCACTAAGTTTGGTTTCACTCAGTGGGGTAACTCATCATGTCACCACAACCCAATGGCCTCCTCTCATACCAGACTATACTAAACCAAACCAAACTCACTGCTGGCAAGTTGGATCTGACTCATAGCAACCCCTCCTTGAGTTTCTGAGGTATCACTATGGAAGTAGATTGCCCAATCTTCCTTCCAAGGAGTGGCTGGTGGGTTGGAACCACCAGCTTTCTGGTTAGCAGTCAAATGCCTTAGGCACTATGCCACCAGAATTCCTCTCAAACTATACAGAATCTTAATGTTTAGTATCAAGTTTAATCATAGAATAATATGTGATAAATACAGTTGTATATTGCTTAAATGTAATATTCCTTAGATTATATGAATACTAACAAAATCATTCTATAAATCCTTTGTACATTGAACTACAATATTATTAGTTACATTATTAGAAATTGAGCGGAAGGTTTTTGTTTTTTTCTTTTCTGTTAATTACTACTTTATTCTTTAAAAAGTTATTAATATAGGTTCACAAATATTAATTAGCACAATATTGTACCTAAAACACCAGAAAATTTGACAAAATCAGCGACTATAAAAATATTGGCAGCAACGAAAACAATAGCTCATGCTTCTAGTGGATGGAGATGAAACCATTTCATTGGAAGGATTCTTGTAATTGGGTAATAACAACAGCTCTGACCGGAGCACATTAGAAGGTTCAAGAAGTAATTTATCATAGTGTTTTAGCCTTGTAGGTATATCGATAAATGTAAGCTGAGCTTATAAAAAAAAAAGTTTGCTAATATAACTAACTGCAGGGAAATTTTTATAAAAAATAAATAAATTTTATAAAAAATAATAAATTTCTGAGACACATTGCATAGTCATTTAACTATCATGCCCTCTGACAATGTTACCTGATGCAATCCACAACCCCTCCACCTCCCTAGTGATGCCACTGATATATCAGTGAAATCAAAGCCCACACATTACAAATGTTGTTCTTGTTAGGTGCAGTTAAGTCGTTTCCAACTCATAGCTACCCTATGCACAGCTGAATGAAACACCGCCTGATCCCATGCCAGCTCCATGATCCTTGCTATACTTGAGCCTATAGTCGCAGGCACTATGTCACTCCATCTCGTTGAAGGCCTTCCCCTCTTTCATTGACCTTCTACCTTACCAAGCATGACATCCTTCTCCAGGGAATGGTCCCTTCTGACAATATGACCAAAGTAGGTGAGACGAAGTCTGGCCATTCTT
>NW_006921833.1:3452966-3459260 GCF_000298275.1 Orycteropus afer afer
ATTAATGATATTGTTCGATAATTTCCACATTCTGTGGGATCACTTTTCTTTGGAATGGGTACAAATATGGATCTCTTCCAGTCAGTTGGCCAGGTGACTGTCTTCCAAATCTCTTGGCATAATCGATTGAGTGCCTCCAGCAGGGCATCTGCTTGTTGAAATATCTCAATGGATATCCTGTCAATTTCTAAAGCCTTGTTCTTAGCCAATTCCTTCACTGCAGCTTCAATTTCCTCCTTCAAAACCGTTGGTTCTAGATCATATGCCACTTCCTGAAATGGATGAAGATCAACTAGTTCTTCTTGGTACAGTGACTCTGTATTCTTTCCATCTTCTTTTGATGATTTCTGCATCATTCAATATTATACCCATAGAATCTCTCAATATTGCAACTTGAGGCTTAAATTTTTCCTCAGTTCTTTCAGCTTGAAAAATGCTGAGCATGTTCCTCCCTTTTGGTTTTCAGACTCCAGGTCTTTGCACATTTCATTATAGTAATTGGCTTTGTCTTCTCGAGCTGCTCTTTGAAAGCTTCTGTTCAGCTCCTTTATATTGTCATTTATTTCATTTGCTTTAGCTACCCTCTGCTGAAGGGCAAGTTTCAGAGTCTCAATGACCTCGTGCTTTCTTCATGGATGATGTTCTTGATGTCATCCCACAATTCCTCTGGTTTTTGGTCACTGGTGTTCAATGCATCAAATTTATTCTTAGATGGTCTCTAAATTTAGGAGAGATATATTCAAGATCATACTTTGGCTCTCATGGACTTGTTTTAGTTGTCTTTAACTTCAGGTTGAACTTGCATATGAGTAGTTGATGGTCTGTTCCACAATCAGCTCATTGCCTGGTTTTGGCTGAAAATATTGAGCCCTCCCATCACCTCTTGCCACAGATATAGTCAATTTGATTCCTGTTTGTTCCATCTGGTGAAGTCCACATGTCCAGCTACTATTTGAGTTGTTGTAAAAGATATTTGCAATGAATAAGTCGTTGGTCTTGCAAAATTCTACCATGCAAGTTCCAGCATTATTTTTGTCACCAAGGCCAGATTTTCCTACTACCAGTGATTCTTCTTTGTTTCCAACTTTTGCATTCCAGGCACCAGTGACAATGAACACATCCTGATTGCATGTTTGGTCAATTTCAGAGTGCAGAAGTTGATAAAAATCTTCAATTTCCTTTGGCTTTGGTAGTTGGTGCATAAATTTGAATAATAGTCGTATTAACAGGTCTTCCTTGTAGGCATATGGATATTAACCTATCACTGACAGCACTGTACTTCAGGACAGATCTTGAAACGTTCTTTGTGATGATGAATGCCACACCATTCCTCTTCAAATTGTCATTCCCGGCATAGTAGATCATATGGTTGTCGGATTCAAAATGCCAAAACCAGTCCATTTCAGTGCACTAATGCCTAGTATATCAATCTTTATGCATTCCATTTCCTTTTTGACAACTTCCAATTTTCCTAGATTCATACTTCATACATTCTATGTTCTGATTATTAATGGATATTTGCAGCTGTTTCTCCTCAATTTGAGTCAGGCCATGTCAGCAAATGGAGGTCTTGAAAGCTTTACCTTATCCATATGAGTAAGGAAACTCTCACTCTGATGATTCAGCTCTTTCCCAGTCCTATTTTGAGAGCCTTCTAACCTAACCAGACTATTCATAAAGTTGCACGGTAATGTATCAGACAGTATTTCCTTGCTATTCATGAGGTTTTCCCTGGCAAATTCTTTGAGAAGTGGTCGGCCTCTTCCTCCTTCCTAGTCTGTCTCAGTCTGTAAGACGTGCTGATACCTGTGCACCATGTGCACCCCACTGGGTTTGAAACACCAGTGGCACAGCCTCAAGACTCACAGCAACACATCATCACAGTAGGACAAACCAGCAGACAAGTTTGTCTCCCTTAGCTGTTCAAAACCTCTTCAACCCCCGCCCCCCTTACCTGGATCCCTACTGCTGCCTCCTTGCTCTACCCCGGCCCCCTGGCCTTTTTCTGTCCTTTTCCCCACTTTCCCGCCTTGCTGCTTTGGGGCATGGCCTGGGTTTTCTCCCCTCACCTGGATCTTTGTGGCCAACTCCTCACTCTGTCTCTGTCCCCATCGCCTTTTTCTGTCCTTTGCCCCACTTTCCCACCTTGCCTCTTACGGGTCATGGCCTGGGTTCCCTCCCCTCACCTGGATCCCTACGGCTGACTCCTACAAATGTTGGGTCAATAAAATATCGCAGAATCATACAATATTAGTTCTATAAGAAATATTAAACAATACATCATGCAAATCTTTTATTTAAGACAGGCTCAGGGAGATTCTGGGATGGACCAAGGTTACATAACTTCTTTATCACAGAGGCAGGAATAGAATTCAGGTTTTCAACTTTCAAACTAAGCCCTATCTAAGAAAACAAAACTAAACTCACTGCCATTGGGTAAGTTTTCCCAGGTAGTAAATCTTTACAGAAGTAGATTGCCCCCTCTTCCTTCTGCAGAATGGCTGGTAGGTTTGAACTGCCAAACTTCTGGTTAGCAGTCAAATGCTAACTGTGCCACCAGAGCTCATTAAGCCCTACCTACTCACCTATAAAAGGACCTATATCTATTCTATTCTTATATTTAAAAAACAAAACAAGCATTGCCTTCAAGTTGATCCCAATTCATGGCAACCCCAAGTGTTACATAATAGAACTACTCCATAGAGTTTTCTTGGCTATAATCTTTACTGAAGCAGATTGTCAGGCCTTTCTTCCATAGCACCATTGGGTAAGTTCAAACCACCAAACTATAGGCTAGTAGTCAAGTGCAAACAGTTTGCACAACCCAAGATAATTGAACTTTTAAAATGCCTTGACGAAACAAACACATTTACAATACCCAATTTGTCCTTCTATAGATTACAGAAACACAATAAGATGTGCCAGCCATTAAATTAAAATGGAACAGACAGAATCTGTAAGAGAATCTTGGGACAGACATCTTGTAGATAAAATTATGGAAAAGATACTCAACAGCTACATTCAGATAGAAATGTTTTTGACCTTTCTCTCAGAAGCTGGCCTTAAAATTCATATCTTTTAGAATGCGAATATTATTCACATAATTTAGTTACATAAATATGTAACTAAATTTGATAGGGTAGATGTGGAAAGAGGAGTTTTGCATTTGCAAGAATTAAATTTCTGACATAAAATATTAATTCATTCAGGAAAGAATTTTGTTATAAAGAAGACACCTGACTGCTACTCAGGAAATAGATATTAACAAGACTAAGAAAGTGTCAAAAGGATGATTGGGCAATCTACTTCCACAGAGATGTAGCCTCGGAACCCAAGGATGGGTCACTTTGAGTCACAACCAACTCGATGGCAGTGAGTTTTTAGTGTTAAGAAAGTATCACTTAAATAACACTTTTTTTTTTTAAAAAAATTTCCATTTCTAAACCTTCTTCTGGAAGAGTTAGAGACTGTATTTAATCAAATAAAACTGGGAAACATGGTTGAGGGATGTGGAGAACATAGAATAATTATTACTATGCAATTCCAAGATTCCAGAATACTTAATTGTGCTCTTGAGGAAAATGTACATGGACCAAGAAGGTTGTTCGAAGAGAACAAGGGGACATTGCATGGTTTAAAATCAGGAAGGGTGTGCATCAAGTTTGTATGTAACCTTTCACCATACTTCTTCAATCCATACACAGAGCAAATAATCTAAGAAGCTGGATTATTTGAAGAAGAAGGTGGCTTCAGGATTGGAGGAAGACACATTAACAACCTGGGATATGCAGAAGACACAACTTTGCTTGCTGAGTGAGGATGATTTGAAGCACTTACTGATGAAGATTGACAACTACAGTCTTCAGTATGGATTATACCACAGCATAAAGAAAAACAAAAATTCTCACAACTGGACCAATATGTGAATCACAATAAATGGAGAAAAGATTAAAGTGGTCAGGGATTTCATTTTATTTAGATCCACGATCAACACCCAATGAAGCAACAGTCAAGAAATCAAACATCATATTGCACTGGGCAAATCTACTACAAAAGACTTCTTTAAAGTGTTAAAGAGCAAAGATGTCACTTTGAAGACTTGTTGTTGTTGTTGTTATGTGCTGTCAAGTTGGCCCCGACTCATAGTGACCCCTCCTTGGGTTTCTGAGGCAGTATCACTACAGAAGTAGGATTGCCCAACCTTCCTTCCGAGGAATGGCTGGTGGGTTTGAACCACCAGCCTTCTGGTTAGCTGTCAAGTGCCTTAGGCACTATGCTACCAGAGCTCCTACTTTGAAAACTAAGGTACATCTAACCCAAGCCATGACATTTTCAATCACTTGATATGTATATGAAAGTTTGACGATGAATAAAGAAGACTAAAGAAGAGCTGATCTTTTGAATTATGGTGTTGGTGAAGAATACTGAAAATACAATGGACTGCCAGAAGAACAAACAAATCTATCCTAGAAGAAGTGCAGCTGGAATGCTCCTTAGAAGCAAGAATGGCCAGACTTCATCTCACCTACTTTGGTCATGTTGTTAGAAGGGACCATTCACTGAAGATGGATACGCTTGGTAAAGTAGAGGTTCAGCAAAAAAGGTAGAGACCCTAAACAAAATAGATTGATACAGTGGCTGCAATGATGGGATCAAGTATAACAAGGATTGTGAAGATGATGAGCAAACCAAGCAGTGTTTTGTTCTGTTGTGCACAGGGTCACTATGTACAACATAGTGTACAGCATTTAACAATAATAACTCAACAGCATCTAACAATGATAGCAAAATGCAATTGCTTACACTTCGGTAGGCACTGTTGTGTTTCACATGTTAAGTCTCACAACAGTCCTATGTGTTATATACTATTAGCATACATACTATATAAATAAGGAAACTGAGGCAGAGGAAAAATAAGGGCCTTGTCCAAGGTCACAGAGTGCCAAAGCTAGGTTTCAAGCCTGGGCAGAAACCATTCTATTAACTACTTTAGGACTCCTCAGGTAGTGCAAATGGTTAACACACTTGGCTGCTAACTGAAAGGTTGGAGATTCAAGTCCAACCACAAGTGTCTCTGAAGAAAAGCCTGCCAATCTACTGTAAAAAATCAGCCATTGAAAATCCTGTGGAATGCAGTTCTGTTCTGACATACATAGGCTACCATGACTTGGAATCAACTCTACAGCCACTGGTTTTTTAACTGCATTTAAATCCTTACAAATTATTCCGTTAAAAATGTATGCTCCAGAGGATTCAAAATGGAGTCTCACCAGTGAGCAGCATGCTTTTTTCTTCCCTCTGACATCTAAGGACTTTGAAAACTAGGTATAACAGTTTGAATTAGGAACTTTGGTGCTCTGAACAGCTCACTGAATCAGAGTGCACCAAACACAGAACAGGAAAGTCACAGGGAGATTATTTAGGAAAGAGCTACTGGCGAAGGACAGATGGCTCCCGGGAGAGGCCATTAGAAGCTTTCCTGGGGCAGTCACTGTCTGCCGGGCAAGGGCAGCCGCCTGGGATCCCTGAGCCAAGAAGGAAGACACCTTATAGCAGCATACCAGAGACCACTACAATATTCCAGTGGGCGGTGGGAAAGACCTGCCTCCAGCAGCTGATTTTGTTGGTAATTTAGGTCATCTGGGTGCAGGCAGGCATGGGCACCACTGCTGAGATTCAGGTAGAGATCTCACTGTTGCGCCAGAAAGGCTAGCTCCCTCCCCTCCCAGCAGATCACAGAGTGGGTTTGGGTCAGACTAGAAGACACTATGCTTTTCTTTGCCATGGATATCAGGACTGAAGGTCACTAGCAGGTGCTCCCCTGAATCCAACACAGCTGAAATTGTGCGCATCTTTGGCCCTGCAGGTGGATGGTATCAGACAAACTCCAGAGCCAGCCATTAGCAGTCTGGCAGGATTGTGTCAGCACCGTGGGCAGATGGGGCATGGAGAGTGAAGAAACCACAGCTGAGTGCATTCCCACAAATTTTGCCTTGGAGCAGTTCTTTGGCACTGTGGGGCCGTGGAGGCAGGGTCTTTGAGTGTGCCTGAAATTGGCAGAAATTTGCGATGCTCTAACAATAGGAATCTTCCCTGAGGTTGAGCCATGGTCTTACAAATAAATACGTCATCAATAATAGCCTGCTCAAAGCCCTAGAAACTGACCCTAGCAACACCAAGCTTTCCTTCTTCTGCTCCCACCTTCTCCACCAATAACTTCACTCATTCAATAGAAGAAACCATATTCAGCCAATTACCATAAAACCTCCCGCTTCGAACTCTAAACCCTCTTTA
>NW_006921833.1:3459740-3461011 GCF_000298275.1 Orycteropus afer afer
TTTTTTTTCCTGTTTGTTAGTTGGTTTTCTTTCTTCATTATTGTCCTTTTCTACCTTTTTTCTCTTAGTAACTTATACCCAGACATTGCATATTTACCTGTTTTCTTCTTCTTTTCTCCACTTTTTCTTTTTTTGGGTTACCATGTGATTTCAGGGTGTAATTTTTGTCCATGTGCTTTTAGTTTTTTTGATGGTTATGCAATTGTAGTTTTTGCCTAACTGAGTGGGAGACAGCAACAGTCGCCTTAAGATACAAGTACACCCACATCTCCTGCAACTTCACTTACTGAGCAAGAGGCAGCACCCACTTGTCAATCAATGGGCCAACAATAAAAAACCACCTAGAAGAGCCTGAATCACCCTTGGCTGCTCTTCACAAACAATTAACAGAGATCTTAATACAATACCATGATGCCTCGGAGACAACAGACCATCACAGTCCACACAAAGAAGAAAGATAAAGTGGTAGAAACAAGGGAACAGGATACAGACCAAGAACACATCGCTGAGGAACAAGCAGCATTGGAATTCTCTGATAAGGAATGCAAAAGAATTATATTTAGGTATCTTCAAAGGATTGAGAGACAGACCAAAGAAAACAGACAAAAAACCTTAGAAGAATTTTGGAAGAAAACACAAGAACAAAATGACAAAATAAATGAAAAATTAGAAATGATTCTAAATCTACAGATAGAAATACAGAAGATTAATACTAAATTGTTAAAAATAGATAATGCTTTGGAAGGGCAAAGGGGTAGAATTGATGCAATGGAAGACAGAATTAATGAGATTGAAGACAAATACCTGAATACTTATTTGGAAAGTGATCAGTCAGAAAAAAAAATCAAAACAAAATGAAAAAAAGCCTAAGGTTCATGTGGGATATCATCAAAAGAAATAAGCTACGTGTCACTGGAGTTCCAGAAAAGGAAGAGAAAAATAAAATGACTGAGAAAATCCTCCAAGATTTGCTGGAGAAGAACTTCCCTGATATGATGAAAGAGGAGAACATATCCATTCAGGAAGTCCAACGAACCCCAAACAGAATAGACCCCCAAAAGAAAATCACTGAGACATATCATCATCAAACTCACCAAAACCAAGGACAAAGAATCCTGAGAGCAGCACAGGAGAAACAAAAAGTTACATACAACGGTCAACCAGTAAGAATAAGCTCTGACTTCTCAGCAGAGACCATGCAAGCAAGAAGACAATGGGATATATATATAAAACCCTGAAAGAGAAAAATTTTCAACCAAGAATTATATACC
>NW_006921833.1:3463980-3467776 GCF_000298275.1 Orycteropus afer afer
ATATCAGTTGAGCATTTACCTGAGGTAGATACACTCCTTGGAGAGAATAAGCATGAGAGAAAGAAGGGCTGCTCAGGCACAGGGAGACAGCTCAGGGGGCAGGAGTGCATTGAGAGATGGACACAGGGAAGAGGTAACTATCAGGAGGAAGTAGGAACAGAGATGTTGCATTGTGCTAAATTGTGGTCAATGTTATGAGACAAAGTGTATGTGTACTGCTATATAGAAAGTGTATTTGCTTTATAAATTTTCACCCAAATCATAATAATAATTAAAAAAAATCCACTGCCTTGGGAACCCTATGGGGCAGTTCTACTCTGTCCTATAGTGTTGTCATGAGTCAGAACTGACTCAATAGCAGTAGGTGGTTTGGTTCCATCTTGAAAGCACAAATCTGTGATTGAGTTTTGCCAGCTAATCAGTGAAAACTGATACAGAATTCTGCCACCTTTTTTGTTTCATTTGTTAGAATGTTTTATCATTTCAACTTTTCATTCTATATTCACACATAATTGAATGAAATGTAGTTTAAAATGAAAGGAAATCGATTCCCTTTTATGAGAACATTGACTGATTAAAGGTTAAATAAAAGTTGAAGAGCAAAAAACAAAAAAGCTAGGAATATGCAACACAAAAGCATCCATGACGTACAATTTCAAGTATCCTTTTATGTCCTTTCAAGAGAAATTAGATTATATTTTCTAAAAAGCAACTCCTTTCAAAGATATTGAAATAGATGCAGACAAATGGAAAATGTCAACTGGCAAGCTTAACCTAAGCAGTCATTTCACAGTACCACAGTGGCCAAGTGCTTCTCTTCTGTCAAAAACCTGGCTCATAAATTAACAAAATAAAATAAAAGATAAAATGTATGTTCCAAAGCACAACTAAGATCTAGTTTAAACCTGAGTATTCACTTTCCCAGTGGAACACAATGTAACCCAGTATAACACAATGTAATCCAGTGTAACATAATGGTTGGAGTCTCCTTTCTTTTCACAAAAGCCTAATGAACCTGAAATAAATCAATATTTGCCAAAGAGGCCAAGAACACAAGGAAAGGCTAAAAACATTTCTACTTTCTTTTCCAGGTATGAAGCAATCAATAGTAAAGTTTTAAAACAAGTTAGGGTTGTGTTGCGCATTCTTCCTTTCCCTCCTAGTGTCTGGCCTGGGCCCCAGTGTCCTGATACCATGCTCACCACCCTTACTCCAGCATCTCATCCAGGTGGCCACTTCCACTAGAATACTACTTGCTCTTCAAACACATTCTTTCCTTCCTGCAATCCAAACTACATTCCCTGAGTGTCGGAAGTCTCTAATCTCAATTAGGCTTTCAAAAAAAGAAGGTAGATGAAAAAAATTCAGAGTAATACATAATAAAACATGGGCACTTAACCTTGGCATAGGTTTTTGAGTCATTAGAAGATGACTGGAGTTGATGGAATTCCAGGTACCATTCAATTTTTTCTAATTTCTGAACTCATGTTTTTTGATCATTTCACATCTTTTGTCAGAATCTTCTATAGCAACAGCAATGAAGGGCCTAGAAGACTGTTTTCATGTTCTTCGGTTGACTCTTTAACTCAGAATCTGACTTGTCCTTAACTCTTCCCATGGTCATTTTTCTGCAGGAAAGCGTACATCATCATGCTACAACTGTCACATGTCCACTGTCTGACCTTGGGTCAACAGTTTACTTGCATCCAGACTCAGTTTCCTTAAGGAAAATGGAAGGTTTAGAAGAGCTGATTTTTCATGGCCCTTTACCACTGACATTCTATAAATCAACATTCATATTTTAATTCAATGCTTCTCAAAGGAGCTCTGAAAATCTGACCAGCTTTGCTAAATTTCTAAAGGTAACAGATATTTTTCTCCAGATTTGTTCTGGGAATATAGGGACATTAAAACACCATTAGGCCTTCCAATCTAAAAATAGGGCCTAAGAAAAATGTCCAGAGTGTTCCTGAATAGCTCTCTTAAGGAGTATAGCCAACCAAGACCCATAAGCTTTAAATTGCTAGGCCAGGACATGTGAAATAGTGATAGAGTATTAATAACTAGCAGCCCTTTCAAATAGTGAGGGACATGAGTGGCCATTTGTTCTTGCTTTGCATGCAATTCAACTGCCTATGAAGAGTTGAGGTATTTTGCTTTTCAACACATAGGATAGTGTGGTGAGATAGACCACACTATTTTGGAATGTAAGTGTCTATATCCAAGGAACAAACAGACAGAGGAAAAAAAAAAAAAGAAATGTGCACAGCCCAGGGGAGGAACCAGCTTTGCCTATCAGAATACTATTTTAGAAATAGTGATTATTTTAAATTGATATGTGAAATGCATTTGGTATTGTGCAAAATTCCCTAACATATTTCAATTAAAATTAAAGCTAAAAAATCCCATCTCTGTAAGTATTTGTTGAAACATTTGATAAGCATAGAAATAATGCAATTATATGGAAATCATGAGATTTTTAAAGTGTTTTTTACTAGGAAGAATTTCTAAAATTTCTACAAAAAAAAAGAATTGTTCATTTTACCTATAAAATGTTTAGAGAATTTATTTAGCAAAAAAAAAATTCTATGATTTATCTACAAAATTAATTATGAGTTTTAACTGCAAAGTAAATTCTGATAAGGACATAGAATTAAAATGATCAAGTAAGCTACAGCCACAGAATTGGCTTATACGGCTAATAGATTAAAATTTTTTATAAACCACATTTTCTAACTTTTTTATTTTGAACTGCTTTGAGAATTACAAAGAAGTTACAAAAATGGTACAAAAAAAATTTCCATATATACCTCACTCAGGCCCCCTCCCATGTTAGCATCTTAAAAACTATAGCACAATTGTCAGAACCAGGAAATTAACATTGGTACAATACCTTTAATTGAACAGAGAACTTTATTTTAATATGACAAGTCTACTAATATCCTTTGTTCAGGATCTCCATGTAGGACTCCACATTGAATTTAGGTCTCACTTTTAATTTTTGGCAAATAAACTAACCTTTAAATATATTAGGAGAGTCCATGTTTTTAAAACTCTTGAAAAATAGTACATTCTTTGTGGTAAGCAGACTCTAAAATGTCACCCAATGATTCCTGCCTATTGGCATGAGCCCTTGTGTAATCCCCTTCCCTTGACTGTGGGCTGGCCTAGTGCCTTGCTTTGAATCAATAGAAGATGATAGGATATCACTTTCATGATTAGACTACATCAGATTGTGACTTCTGTTTTGCTAACAGACTTCCTTTCTGGCTATATTGAGGAGTTGCTATATTGAGAAGGCCCACATGGCAAGGACCAGAGGGCCATCAACCAACCGGGAAATGAGGCACTCAATCAACAGTCCTTGAGGAAATGAAACTCTTCCAATAATCAAATGAGCATGGAAGGGGATCCATCCCCAGTCAAGTCATCAGAAGAGACCCCAGCCCTAGACATTCCTTGATTACACCCCTATGACTGACCCAGAAGCAGACACCCAGCTAAGTTGTGCCCAGACTCCTGACCCTCAGAAACTGTAAGTTAACAGATGTGTGTTGTTTCAAACTGCTAAGCTTGTGGTAATTCGTTATGCAGCAATACATAACTGATACACTACTCTTTAAAACATCTCTTGGTTACAGGGATGCTACTGAGCTACATGAAGGATTCATTGATGAGAATCTTATAAGCATTACATATGTTGTTGTTGTTGTTATGTGCCGTCGAGTCGGCCCCGACTCATAGCGACCCCTCCTTGGGTTTCCGAGGCAGTATCACTACGGAAGTAGATTGCCCA
>NW_006921833.1:3467876-3480541 GCF_000298275.1 Orycteropus afer afer
CTTCCGAGGAGTGGCTGGTGGGTTTGAACCGCCAGCCTTCTGGTTAGCAGTCAAGTGCCTTAGCCACTATGCTACCAGAGCTCCTAGCATTACATATATATATATATATTCTTAAATTCTTCTTTGTCAGGCTAATGTAAATCATAGTCACTGGCAGGTTCCAGAGCTGCCACCAAACCAAACCCATTTCCATGAGAGTCAATGAATCGAGTCAATTCCAAATCATGGGTACCATATAGGACAGAGTGGAACTGCCCATAGGGTTTCCAAGACTATAAATTTTTCCAGAAGTAGACTGCCACATCTTTCTCCTACAAAGGGGCAAATGGGTTTACACCACCAACCTTTGGGTTAGTGCCAAGCACTTTGACCACTGTGTCACCAGGTTGTCTCTCAGAGCTGCAAACCTTACTTAATCATGAAGAAGACACTGTCAGTGCTTGAAGAGACTTTCAAGGTCACCTAATACCACTTCCTCCATTTACATTCTGAGAAAGCTGAAATGTAAAGAGGAGCTGCCATGGCCAGATACTGTGACACCAGCCCAAACTGTGCTCCAAACTGTGTCACCTAGGTGGCCTTCTCTCACAAAATGAGCAACAGATAAATCTATAAATGATACAAGAGCATAAATCCATCACCATTACTGGAATAATAATAAAAATAAAAGATGTCTTGCCTTATCTATGTGAAAATAGCATCAGTTACCTATGTCAGCCACTTGATGGCACCTAATAACAACACTTACGTCAATATATTCTGCTGACCTTGAGAGACTTCACAAGATGTATGGCTTAGCTGGGGTACAAGGGAACCAGTATAGAGGTGTCCTTGGGACCCAGCTCCACTAGATAGAGGAATGAACAATTGTACAAGTGAAATTTTACACTTTGCATTGTCTCACATCAGCATAGAAATAATGGGAGAAATCAATATTTTTGGTCACATTAGTCTGAAATTCATTGAAAATCAGGACTGTGTCTAGCTCATACATCATTTGTAACAGTTATGGTTCCACTAAAACAGGATCATTGCAGAGAGTTTAATGAAGAGTCCACTTACTTACAAAGGTTCAGGCAGGGTTTAGAAAAACCAACAAGGGGTAGTACCATAGGCTGGGGCAGGGAGCTGTTAGCATGATAGGTCAAAGGGACAAGGGGAAAGAGCAGTTACTGCAACTTGGAGAGAGCTGTATGGAAGGGTGCCTGACAGGAGCCATAACCTCTTATAGAGGCAGGCAGCCAACCCATGTAACCTGGAGAGAAGAACCCAAGGAGTTACTATGCCACACTCTGATCTCCTGCCAGTGACTCCCATTGGCTGAGCCGGACAGGGAGCTAAAAAGCAAGCATTATTGAAACCTGCCTCCTGGGAAAGAATGGTTTGGAGAAAGTGGATGTGGGGAAGTGAATGAAAAATATCCAGCACACTGCTTCCTGCCTGGCACATGGGGACTCAAAACATACTTGTGACAGGAGGAGATGCTGTGGTGTGTGAGCAAGTTGTTAAGTTATTACAGCTCGAAATCATGGAAATCAGCAAATGCTGCAAATAAGGGTTTGATTGTTTCCAGAGATATTTATCAATAGATCCCAAAATGAAAATATAAATCATGTCATCTCCTATAGAAGGAAAGTTCTTTTTACTTTCTACTGGAAGAAAAATTACTGCCATGAACTTGAACGAGATTAAAACATTGCCTCAACATTATCTCATTTTCTTTCCCCATCCCCACCACCACTCCTCCTTTGGTATACATTATTTTCTTGGTCATAACTATCTTATCAACTCTCCAATCCCAAAGCCTTTGCCTTATTCTCATCCTCACCATTCATATGCAATTAATCCTTAAGCAATGACAATTTTATCCCTAAAATTCACTTAAATGTGTTTGTTCATCTCTCTTTCTCTCTCTTTTTATGTTCTGGTAAAAATTAAACTAGTCATGGTTTCCCTGATATATGATAGATCCAGTTTGTTAGGCTACCTGAAATGCCTTTTTTTTATTCACTGTGCCCACAAACTCCTATTCATCCTCCAAAAGTCAATCTAGGTCTTACCTCTTCCCTGATAGCAGCCTTCTCTAAAAATGCCACACCAAGAAAGAAAACTCACTGCTATCTAGTTGATTCTGATTCTAAGCAACCCTCATTGGATTTCCAAAGCTATAAATCTTAATGGAAACATACTGCCCCATCTTTCTTCTGTGGAGCAGCTGGTGGGTTTGAACCACTGACCTTTTGGTCATCAGCCAACTGCCTTGACCAAAATACTACCAGAGATCCTTCTAACAATGGCAGATGGCATTAATCTCTCCTCCTTCCTGTGTTACCCCTACACTTTGTAAACGGATCACATTGTACAGCAAGTCAACTGTTTCCATGTCTGGGCTTCTATTGGGCTGAGTTCCTCGAAGGCAAGACAGTGTTTTCTTCATCTCCACATCAATAATATACCTAGCACATGAAGGTGCCAATAAGTATTTGCTGAAGAGAAGAACATGCTTGGCATTTCTCAACCTGAAAGAACTGAAGAAAAAATTCAAGGCTTGAGGTACAATGAAGGATCCTATGGGCAAAATATTGAATGGTGCAAGAAATATCAAAAGAAGATAGAAAGGATACAAAAAGACCCAGTACCAGAAAGAATTGGTCAATGTTCAACCATTTCAGTAGGTAACATATGATCAAAAACCAAGTGGCATTGAAGGCACTGGCAATAAACAAGGCTCTAAGAATTAATGGAATAACCATGAACACGTTTCAACAAATGGATGGAACACTGGAAGCACTCACTCATCTATGCCAAAAAATCTCGGTGACAGCTTACTGGCCAATCAACTGGAAGAGATCCATATTTGTGCTTATTCCAAAGAAAGATTATCTGACAGAATCTGGAAATTATCAAACATTATCAGCAATATCACATATAAGTAAAATTTTGCTGAAGATAATTCAAAAAGCTTGCCATAGGACATCAACAGGGAACTGCCAGAAAATCAAGTGGGATTCAGAAGAGCAGGTGGAATGAGGAACATCATTGCTGCTGTAAGATAGATCTTGCCTGAAAGCAGAGAATACCAGAAAGATGTTTACCTGTGTTTTCTTTACTATGCAAAGGCACTTGACTGTATGGACCATAACAAATAATGGGTAACATTGCATAGAATGGGAATTCCACAATACTTAACTGTGTTCTCACAGAACCTGTATGTAGACTAAGAGGTAGTTCAAACAGAACAAGGGATACTGCATGGTTTAAAATCAAGAAAGGTGTGAGTCAAGGCTGTATCCTTTCACCATACTTATTCAATATGTATGCTGAGCAAATAATCTGAGAAGCTGGACTATATAAAGAGGAATATGGCATCAGGATTAGAGGAAGATTCACTAATAATCTGAGATATGCAGATGACACATCCCTGCTTGCTGAAAATAAAGAGGACTTGAAGCACTTACAGATGAAGATCAAAGACTGCCTTCAGTATGGATTATAACTCAATGTAAAGGGAACAAAAATCCTCACAAATGGACCAATTTGCAACATCATGATAAATGAAGAAAAGATCGAAATTGTCAAGGATTTCATTTTACTTGGATCCACAGTCAACCCCAATGAAAGTAGCAGTCGAGGAATCAAACAACATCTTGCATTGGGTATATCTGCTGCAAAATAATTTTATAAAGTGTTAAAAAACAAAGATATCCCTTTGAGGACTAGGGTATGCCTGACCCAAGCTATGATATTTTCAATCACCACATGTTCATGAAAATGTCGGACAATGAATAAGGAAGACTGAAGAAGAATTAATGCCTGTTTATTATGATGTTAGTGAAGAATATTAAATATACCATGGACTTCCAGAAGAGTGAACAAATCTATCTTGGAAGAGGTACAGCCAGAACACTCCTTAGAAGGGAGTATGTTGAGACATCATCTCTCATACTTTGGTCATGTTATCAGAAGGGACCATTTCCTGGAGAAGGATATCATGCTTGGTGAAATAGAGGGTCAGTGAAAAAGATGAAGACTCTCAACAAGATGGATTGACACAGTCACTGCAACAGTGGGCTCAAGCACAGCAACAGTTGTCAGGATGTCATGGGACTAGGCAGTGTTTCATTCTGTTGTACATGGGGTTGCTATGAGTCAGAACCAACTCCATGACACCTTATAACAATAAAAGGAATCAATCCACCACCCATCTGTCAGTTTATTGTATTGTGGTGGCTTCTGCATTGCTGTGATGCTAGAAGCTATGCCACTGTTATTTCAAATACCATCGGGACACCCATGGTGGACAGGTTTCAGCAGAGCTTCCAGGATAAGGCAGACTAGAAAGAAAGACCTGGTGATCTGATTCCAAAAATTAGCCAGTGACAATCCTATGGGTTACAACAGAATACTGTTTAATATAGTGCTGGAAGATGAGCCCTTAGGTTGTAAAGCATTGTATAATAACTGCAATATGGGCTCAAACAACAATGATCATGAAGACAGCACAGGACTGGGCGATGTTTCATTTTGTTATAAATAAGATGCCATTAGTCAGAGACAACTCAAGGGCAGTAAAAACAACAAATGAATAAATACATTCATATTTTCCCAGTAGCCTTGTTGAATAACTTGATGTCAGGAGCTGACAGGGAGCTCCCAAGCAATGATCCTCCACTGTTCCCTTTACACTTGCCCTTCAGCACTCATAGTCTTGATGACATCTGCCTGTAGGACTGCTACCACTATGTCCGTTATCCCAGACATCAGTTACCACAGGGTACTTAGGATGCCCAGGTCTCCATCATCTCTTGAACTTTATTACCCTCATGGATCAAATTTTATCTTCTCATTAAGGCTTTCCTTAACAACACTGTGTTTAAAATTGCATCTCTTACCATTTCACCTTCACACTCCAAGCTATCCACTTCCTTGGTTTATTTTTTCCATTGCATTTATAAAATATTATTTATATATTACAATATATTTTACTTATTTATTATCTATCTACATATTTGTTTATTGCCTATCTCCCCCAATATAATATAAGCTTCTTGAGGCTGGAGAGTCTTATCTGTTTTGTTTGCTGCTAATACCTTAATATCCACAGTTAAAAAAAAAAACAACAACCTGTTGTCATAAAGTCAATTCTGAATTATGGTGACCTCATGTATAACTGACTAGACCTGTAGTCCACAGGGTTTTCAATGGCTAATTTTTTGGAAGGCACCTCAGTTCACATTCTAACCTCCAGCCTTTCAGTTAGTAGCTGAGTGTGTTAAACATTTGCACTACCCAAGGACTACCAGTGCACCCAGTAGGTGCTCATAAATATTTGTTGAAGGAATAAATGAGTCATGTGTAGAGGATGATTTGGTGAGCTGCTTAGAAGAAAATTGTCAATAGCAGAGTTGAGGGTAGAACCATCATCACCTAACTCACAACTTAATAGGTTGTACAAGAGCTCATGGCTGCTCCTGGTCCTTTGCTCCCCTCCCCTTCAGGTCAGCAAATTCTGCATGTGTTGTTCTAACTTTAAATAATTTCCATCTAAGAGGAAAATGTCAGTAAAATTGCTACGGATGAAAATCTTACAGATTAAGTGTCTTGTTTAAATGCCAATTGTAGGGTGTCACCCTTAAAATAGAGAAATGTCAGGAAATACCGGTGGATAAACACTGCTTGAATTGTTGAGATGGGTGTGAATAATGTAAAGCCACACAACCACCCTGGAAAGAGAATATAAAATTCTTGCTCTTCAACCCAGCGTGATCCTGATTCTCATTAATATTTGGCACACTTACCAGGGCTCATGGGATAGGGGATTAACAAATCACAAAAGAAGCTTGCAATTGTTATTTTTGCAGCTGTTTTGATTTTTGCACATCATGAAATGATCCATTTAAAATGGATCTTCAAATAAATTGAACCACAAAATTATTCCTAAATTCCAGTCACATCCACATGATACTAATGAATTATTAAAGAGGAAAAGAGAAAAGAAAAAAAAAAGCCACTGAGCTTGATGAAATATGTGTGTTTGAGACTGTCAGTAACATCAAAAGGCATTTTCAGAAAATTTTGATCTATCACTGCTAACCCTCAAGCCTCTCATCTCTGTAAAATAAGAGTGAATTATACTGTGTATTAGTCACATTTTGAGTCTATTTTACTTCATAAAATGGAGTCTTGCCTATCATTCTATATAGTCAATTCTCATTATTCACCTTAGTTCTATAAAGTCACCATAAACACTAAATTAGTGAAAACTGAACCATTGATCTTAGAGAAAATACAGTTTTAGGTTGCTGCAAGCCTCTGGTCACAGTATTTTCAACAATCAATCAATACATAAGCCTGATTTATGTATTTCTGTTTAATGACATCTTATTTAATATATATTATCAATTCATTAGGAGCTCGGACAGTGAACTACAGACGACAGCACTCTAACTCATGCCAGTTTGCTGCTTATCTGACATGTATTTTCTCCATAAGGCACATCACAGCCTTCTTGCACATAGGAACACTAGACATTTTGGCACTAGGCTTGGGGCTTTTTCAAACAGCAAGATCAGCAACAAAAAGGACAAACATGGAAAGTGTGGCATTAAGCAGACCACCAAAAGGACTCTTGTTTACAGTCTGAGAACTGAAACAAGAAGGCAGAGGATTGTGTTGTTCAACCTCAGTTGGGGAGGCACACACGCCAGGTGACGCAATTTCTTTAGACTGTGAAAGTGTCAAGAGTATTGATTTGGGATTATAAATAAACTTTGGAAAGTAGGCAAATTCTCAGATATGGAATCTGCAAATGATGAGGATAGACAGTATGCAGTGCCAAAATGCAGACTAGATTACCAGTGCATAATGTTAAAAAGAAAATTATTACAAAACTGACCAGATAAAGAGCCAGGGAGCTAACACTGGTACAACTAAAAAGAATGCCCTTCCCAAGTAGTGACTTTCAGGAAATTTAGTCAGTAATAGCCACAAAGTTATTTTCTTTGAATACTGACCTATATAAATTTAAAAAAAAAAAAAATTATAATAATGAAAAATAAATCCAATTCTGCTGCTTCCATTTATTCCCAAATTTGACATGATGAATTTCTTGGGACATAGGTAAAATGCTTAGAAAAAGGAACAGTTGTTGTTGTTATTTGCCATCGAGTCGGCCCCGACTCATAGCGACCCCTCCTTGGGTTACCGAGGCAGTATCACTACGGAAGTAGGAATGCCCAACCTTCCTTCTGGGGAGTGGCTGGTGGGTTTGAACCTCCAGCCTAGAAAAAGGAACTAGCAACATGTAATTATTCTCCATTTAGGAAAAAATAAAATAAGCTTAAGCTGACTTTTACAATAAATGAATTCTTCCATAAAAAGTGTTTTTAAATCAAATCCTAAGGTTGGGCAATCCTACTTCTGTAGTGATACTGCCTTGGAAACCCAAGGAGGGGTCGCTATGAGTCGGGGCCAACTCGACGGCACATAACAACAACAACAACAACAAATTTTCCAATTGGCTTTAAGATGATTTCAGAATTGTGTTGACATACATTAGCCCATGCTGTCTTAAAATAACATATTTAAGAACACAGGAGATCTTTTTAAAAATACATTACAAACAGACAAATTGATCACTTTTTCACTAAAATATTATCAGTAGCATTCAAGCGAAAAATAATGTGTCAATATAATGATCTGCAATAACAGAAATTGTGATTATAAATCAGAGAGTGAAGGAAAGGCTTTATAATACTAGAGTAGCAAATATTTTTAAAAATCATTCAATTAATAAATGTTTTACCTATCCCAACCCTTTGCCTGGAAGCTATCTTAGACTTCTTTAGTGGTATAATGGGGCTGAAACAAAATGTAGTGTATCATCGGTGCATTTGAAATGACAGGAAACTTTTACTGTAACTTTAAATAACAGGAAATGGGGTATGGGTTCATTTCTACCAGGGAACATACAGCTTCTGAAAGGAAGTCTAGAACATTTACTTGAACAAATTGAAAAAAATGTGTCTTCTAAAAATGGAATTTAAATATCAGTTTCTTTTAATAATTTTTTTTTCCTTCGCCATTAGGAGCTGGAACAAAATATGCCTAGGACTTTTATTTACCTATTTAGAATTTTAACAAAAGCAAGAGCTTAAAACAGAGCAGAATTCCAATCTTGACTTATTATCAAAATTTTAGAAACAAACTCACATAACTTAGTGTGAGGAGCAGGGTGACGTAAGGGCAAGTCTTAACATGTGGCGCCAGAGGCTCACTTTCCTATTACAAACTTTTTAACTGTGAGCAAGATCCAAGACACCCAGAACATATATCAGCTGCCCAAGGTGATACTCTTTCAATATTTGCTCAATATTTCTTTAGGCAAGAACCAGAGGGTCCTCTGGTTTGGGGTGTCAGAGTCTCAATTGACAAACACCACTTAGGAAAACAGGGCTCTGCAGTTAATTAAGCTCATTTTTTTCTGAATACAGTTAAGAAACCATCTGTTGTTACTTGGTATGCTCCATGGGTGTCAACTGCACCCCATAAAATTCAAAAGTAGATTCTCTCTCAAGAAGTGGAATTATTCTTCCCAAAGCAAACATTGTCCTTGAGCAAAATTGTGGTAAATCTAATTTTCTTCATCTTGTTTCATGTGTTCTTAGACCTCTTTATTCATTGGTACCATGGGCCACTATGAATTTGTCCTGCCCTTAATCCACTGGGAAACCAATTTACCCTAAGATGCTGGATTCCTTGCTCCAGGTTCTCCAGCAAGTTCTCATTTGTCAGTTCAAGTACCTCCATTGGTAGGAAACTCATCATTTCTTTATATAACTCGAATATCAGGAAGTTCTTCCTTTTAAAAGGTTGGAATTTACTTCTCTATGACTTTCAACTACTAGTTCTATCTTTGCCCTATACAAACATACAGAAAAAGTGGGATTCCTCTGCCATGCCAACATCCTGAAACAATTGAGGATGACCATCATGCTACCTCAGGGCTTCACACCCCCAGTTCTTTCAACTATTCTTTACACAACCAGACTCTGAATCACCATCTTGGTGATTTTTCTTGGAATATTTTATCATTGTTTGTTTCTGCTCTTTATATTCATCTTAAGTTTTAGATTTTCGACTGAAGTTGCCCAAAAGTCTTTTAACTGAGAGCATATGAATCAATTAAAATAAACAAACAAATAAAACAAAACAAAAACAACCAAAGAGTCACCAAGCCCACACTCAGTTGCAGTCTAGGGCTTCCTCATCTATTAGGTCCAAGATTTAGTATTTTGATAACGAAGGAGAAAAGCAAGTTAATGCATCATAGTTGGTGGCTGCCCCAACTGAACCTCATTCAAAAATAATCTAAACCATCTCTGGAAACACCATCCAAGTCACTGTGAAACTGTAATTCATATACTATACAGGGAAAATTTGATATAAGAATAAATTTTCAGGAACATATTGATTATACAAAGCAGAGTACAACTAAAGAATACCATTGCCATCAAGTTGACTCTGACTTGTAGTGATTCTATAGAACAGAGTAGAACTGCCTCATAGGGTTTCCAAGGCTGTAATCTATGTAGAAGCACACTGCCACATCTTTCTCCCACAGCATGGTTAATGAGATCAAACCACTAACCTTTCAGTTAGTAGCCAAGCACTTAACTATTACACTATCTGGGCTCCTTAGTACAACTATAAAAATATACTTTGAACTCTCATTTACACATATATTTGGAAAGACTCCTCAATTGAAGAGTTCATTCACTTATTCATTCATTCCAAGAAACATTTTTTGAGCACGTATTATGTGGTAGTCACTGTGCTGTATACAATGTACATAATGGTGTACACATTCAGCAAGTCTCCTTTATTGTGGAACTTATAAAGTAAGGCAGGTGTTATAGCCCCAGTTGTTGTTGAGTCAATTCCAACTCATAGCAACCCTATGGGACAAAGTAGAACTGCGGTATAGGGTTTCCAAGGCTGTAAACTTTACAGAAGCAGAATACCACAGCTTTCTCCTGCTGAGAGGCTAGTGGGTTCAAACCACCAACCTTTCAGTTAACAGGTGAGCACTTAACCATGGAGCCACCATTTGTTGTGTGCCATTGAGTCAGACTCGACTCATAGTGACCCCTCCTTGGGTTTCCAAGGCAGTATCACTATGGAAGTAGATTGTCCCATCTTCCTTGTGGGGAGTGGCTGGTGGGTTTGAACCACCAGCCTTCTGGTTAGCAGTCAAGTGCCTTAGCCACTATGCTACCAGAGCTCCCATAGACAAGCAAAACAAGATATAAACATGCTGCAGTAAAAGTAATAGAAGAACTATATAGAGTGGTCAGAGAAGGTTTATCTTTGGAGATTTCTTTTGAGCCAAGAACTTAGACTGATGTGGAGAGGTGCTTTCTGCAAAAAGGAACAGCATATACAAAGGAAGCCAGAAAGAAGTTAACATTTTTTGAGAAACAGAAAGAGAAGTCAATGCAGCTGTAGCAAGGTAGATAATGCTAAAGAAGCAGGCAAGGCTTTGAAAGCAAGGCAAGGAGTTCAGCTTTTAACCTAAGTTCAATGGAGAGACCCTGAAAGAGTAGAGGCAAGGGAATGACACAATTCAACCTGTGTTTTTAAAATAGCACATTGGCAGCTAAGTAGAGAATGGATTAGAAAGTAGGAAGAAGGAAAACAAATACAAATACTGCATCTCTGAAATAGGTGATGGGAGTTTACACTCTCCCATAAATCCAAATACCTTCATTGAAGGCTGTATTAGTAAAGTTAAAAAACAAAAACAGTTCCCATCAAGTCAATTCCAACTCATGGTGAACTGCTTCGTAGGGTTTTCTTGGCTGTGATCTCTATGAAATCAGATTACCAGGTCTTTCATCCATGGAGCCACTGGGTGGTTTGAACTGCCAACCTTTAGGTTAGTAATTAAGTGCAAACCATTTGTGCCACCTGGAATCTGTTAGTAACAGTAGTTACTATTTATTGAGAACTTTCTCTGTAATGTTGTTGTTATATGCAGTCAAGTCGGCTCCGACTCATAGCGACCCCTCCTTGGCTTTCAGAGGCAATATCTCTACGGAAATAGATTGCCCCATCTGCCTTCCGAGGAGTGGCTGGTGGGTTTGAACCGCCAGCCTTCTGATTAGCAGTCAAGTGCCTTAGGCACTATGGTACCAGAGCTCCCTTCTCTGTAATAGTTACTATTTATTAAGAACTTCCTATGTATTAGATAGTGTAGACTGTCTGAGCACTTATATAAACCATTGTATTTAATACACACAGAGACACAAACAAACAGACCTGATGAAGTGGTTATTTTTACTTGCATTTTTGAGATGAGGAAACAGAGGATCAGGAAAGCTAATTAAAGTGACCATGGTCTTATATTGAGTAATTGGCAAAGCTGTGATTTGAATCAGGTTTATTCTGGTTCCAAGACTTTCAAGAATGTTCTCTGAACCCAATAACAAAATTGAGAAAGGACTTGAAAAGACATTTCAACAAAGGCGATATGCAAATGGTCACCAAAGGCATGCAAAGGTGCTCAGCTTCATTAGCCATCACAGAAATGCAAATCAAAACCACAATGAGATACCATCTCACTCCAAGAAGGATGACTTAAGGAGCTCTAGTGGCTTATGGGTAAGGTATTTGGGTGCTAACCAGTAGGTCAGTAATTCAAACCCACCAGCTGCTCTGTGGAAGGAAGATGAGGCAATCTACTTCTGTAAAGATTTACAGCCTTGGAAACCCAGTGTGGGTTGCTATGAGTTAGAATCAACTCCATGGCAGTGGGTTTGAAGGAAGGCTTAAAATAAAGGGGTACACCCGGGTTTAATCTTTTCATTATACTTATTTAGTCTGTCTGATGAGCAAATAATCTGAGAAGATGGACTTTAAAAAGAAGAATGCAGCTTCAGGACTAGAGGAAAATTCATTAACAATCTGTGATATGCAGATGACACAACCCTGCTTGCTGAGAGTGAAGAGGACTTGAAGCATTTACAGATGAAGATCAAAGACTACAGCCTTCAGTATAGATTATACCTCAAAATAAAGAAAACAAAAATCTTCACAACTGGACCAATAAGAAACATCAAAATAAATGAAGAAAAGATTGAAGTTGTCAAGGATTTCATTTTACTTGGATCCACAATCAACACCCATGGAAGCAGTGGTCAAGAAATCAAGCAATGTATTACATTAGGCAAATCAGCTGCAAAAGATCTCTTTAAAGTGTTAAAAAGCAAAGATGTTACTTTGAGGAAACAAATCTGTCTAGGAAGAAGTGCAGTCAGTATGCTCATTAGAAGCAAGAATGGCCAGAATTCGTCTTACCTACTTTGGTCATCTTGTCAGAAGGAACCATTCCCTGGAGAAGGATATCATGCTCAGTAAAGTAGAAGGTCAGTGAAAAAGGGGAGGACCCTCTATGAGTTAGATTGACACAGTGGCTGCAACAATGGGCTCAAGCATAGCAAGAATTGTGAAGACGGCGCCTTGACCAGACAGTGTTTCATTCTGTTGTGTATAGTTGTTGTGTGCCGTTGAGTCGGACCCGACTCATAGTGACCCCTCCTTGGGTTTCCGAGGCAGTATCACTATGGAAGTAGATTGCCCAACCTTCCTTCCGAGGAGTGCCTGGT
>NW_006921833.1:3485081-3490024 GCF_000298275.1 Orycteropus afer afer
TTAATCCCCTTTCTCCTGCTCTTCTGGCCTGCTGCTTTGGGCGTCCCTGAGTTGTCCCTGGGGCTGACTGCTCCTCTGTGTGGGTTCCTGGCTTTTATCCCCTTTCTCCTGCTCTTCCGGCCTGCTGCTCTGGGCGGGCCTGAGTTTCCTCTCCTCACCTAATCCCTTCAGCTGATTGCTCTGCTCTCTGGCTTCCTGGCTTTTAATCCCCTTTCTCTTGCTCTTCCCACCTGCTACTTTGGGCATCCCTGAGTTGTCTCTCCTCACGTGTAACCCTGGGCTGAGATATAGTCTATTGAATTCATATAAATTATATCCTTCTTGAATTAACCTCAGTAACAGTACACGATATACTCACATACTGAAAGCAATCTCAATCTAAGGGAAAATTATAAAACTCATTACTAAAACATAATATAGTTCATGAGTATCTGAGATCTCAAAGAAATCCGGTTAAAATCTCTGCCATTTCTATATCTCACTATAATCTTTTCAAATTTTGCCCTTCTGAATCCAATTGGTGGTACTTAGTTATGGCAGCCCTGGGAAACTAATGCACTATCCCTTCTAGCCCACATACTTTTAGGGTTGCCCAAATGGTTATCAGTTAAATTTTTGCATTTTGATATATAGTCTATTGAATTCATATAAATTATATCCTTCTTGAATTAACCTCAGTAACAGTACACAATATACTCACATACTAAAAGCAATCTCAATCTAAGGGAAAATTATAAAACTCATCACTAAAACATAATATAGTTCATGAGTATCTGAGATCTCAAAGAAATCAGGTTAAAATCCCTGCCATTTCTATATCTCACTATAATCTTTTCAAATTAGATTTTAAATGTTATTAAGTAACTATTTTTTCTAGTGATGAAATAGAAACAATTCTTCATTGTTTGAGTAATAAAGAAAACTAGACGATGCAAAGCAATGAAAAACAAGAAAAATGTGTTTGACTTTATAATTGTTTTCTACAACACATTTTGCCCTTCTGAATTTATTTTGCTTATTAAATTTACCTTACAGTCTCATATGCACACTCAACAGCAGCAGAAAACATTGGTCTGAGGTGTGATTGCAAAATTAAATGGAATAATAAATAAAATAATAAAAATAGGTTAAGTCTCTAAAGGATACCTGCAAACTGACTATAAATTAATATCTATTATAAGAGAAAGTGAAAATCTCTCATATTAGAGCACTTCTCAGAATGAACTAGATCAAGAGAAAAACAAATTTTAACCTAAAAATGCACCTTAACTAGAATTTCAAAGCTGATTTAACTGAGAGAGGAAGTTGAATTGTAATAAGGAAGATGAGCAAAATGAATTTAGAGTCTCCTGGAAGCTGAATGTACTATCTTTTATTGTCTTATTCATGTGTATACATGAGCCCATAGAGAAATAAAAGCAAAGAAATGTACATGAAATTGTTTGCAAATATGCAGCACATCAGAAACAGAACTAGAATCCAACAGCCTTGAGTATTCCATCTGTTGTTGTTGCTGTTGTTATGTGCCGTCGAGTCGAACCCGACTCATAGCGACCCCTCCTTGGGTTGCTGAGGCAGTATCACTACGGAAGTAGATTGCCCCATCTTCCTTCTGAGGAGTGGCTGGTGGGTTTGAACCGCCAGTCTTCTGGTTAGCAGTCAAGTGCTTTAGGCACTACGCCACCAGAGCTCCTGAGTATTCCACCTAATTCTCTCTTAATCCTGATATTATTCTACATTTTTTACAACCCTCTATTACTTGACATATGGTGATTAATAAACACTTTTGTGGTCCCAATTTCACTAGTACTAGCTCTTTTCAATTCACTGTTTTGTAAATATTGCTACCACTTTTTTTTTTTTAAGAGCAAGGCACTATTCCAGGCCCTTCATGCCATTTAATCCTCATATTAAATTTGAAAGGTAAGTACAACTATTAATCCTTCTACAGAGGGTTAACAGAGTTACACAGCTCTATAGCCTACTCTCTCAACCATTATAGTGGGTTGAAGGTGGCCCAAAAATGGTGTGTCCATATCCTAATTCCTGGAACCTGTAAATGTTCCCTTATTTGGAAAAAAAGGGTCTTTTCAGATAGAATTAAGTTAAGGATATTGAGATGAAGAAATCAGCTCAGATTATCCAAATGTCCCCTAAATCCAAGGACAAATGTACTTATAGGAGACAGAAGATAAGACACAGACACACAGGAGAAGGCAATGTAAGACTCAAGTAGATATTGGAATGAAGAGGCCACAAGAAATGCCTGCAGCCACCAGAAGGGGAAAGAGGAAGGAAAATGAATTCTTACCCGGAGCCCCTGAGGGAGCTCTGCCTGTTTGGGGCTTCTAGCCTCCAGAATTCCGAGAGAAAAAAGTTCTGTTGTTTTAAGCCACCCAGTTTGTGGTGATTTGTTACGGCTTTAAGAAACAAAAAGAACCACCACCCCATACTGCTACAGTTCTGGGAACATAAAAGACGCCTTTACTTCCATCTGTATTTTAACTCATGGGGCAGACATGAGTCTGCCCTCATGGGGCTCTAACAGAGCTTCTCTTTTTTTATTTTGAAAGCACCCCTTGCAATTCATTCTTTCTGGTGAAACATTTTCCGAAAGGCTGTGTCAGCTGATGCTTCTTTACGTACCTCCCCAGTCTGTTTTTACTCTACCTGGAAGCTGTGACAATGGTGGCTTTTTCCAGTGGAAATAATAAATGGCTTTGCCCTAGTTAAGGCATATTTTTTTACACACTAATTTAATCAGTACAAATAACACAGAATCTGTTTGCACTTGGAAATGCAGTTCACTCAAAACATTACTATTCTGAAAAATTCCTAATATTCTAAACCAGAATATAATTAATGTTATATTTAATCAGCATCTCTGGGTGATATAGTTAAGCACTTGGGTGCTAACCAAAAGGTTGGTCACGGAGTTTGCCCAGAGACATCTCAGAAGAAAGGCCTGGTGATCTATTTCCAAAACATCAGTGTGGTATTGTTATGTGGTTATGTTTGTGTGTCAACTTGGATGGGCCTGGTTGAGTGGCTGGGCAGCTGGTGGTAGTTATTCCCCATGATGAGACTGGTATTCAGCTCCATGGTGTGATGATCTACCATAAGCAGCTGAGTAAGCTGCCTTTGGGATATGGTCTGAGTCCTGTATATAAGGAGAAGCCTTGGGAATGGTCTCTAGCCTATGGTACGCTTGGGCCCTGCATGTAGTCGTGTTGTTGCTCAGCAACCTGCTATGCTCTGCCGACCTTGAGACTTACAGTGGACTTAAGTTATTGGCCTGCCATGTGGTTTGGTAACATCAGGACTGTGCCTTTTTACTTGTCAACCTTGGGGCTTCTCAGCCTCAGCATCCAGCAGCTGTCTAAGTGAAGAAACACCTCTAGCTCCAGTGGGCCAGGAGCAGGAGGCAGAGCTGGACCCCAAGGTTGAGGGGCTTTCACCCAGCCCCTAGAGTCTGGCACTTTGAACTTGGACTTAAAGCCTCAAAATTATAAGAATAAACTCCTGTTTGTGAAGGTCAGCCCATCTGTGTATATTCCTGTTGGAGCAGGTACTAGGGAACCAGAACAATCAGCCACTGAAAATCCTACGGAGCACATTCGACGTTTACACACACTGGGTCACGATGAGTCAAAGTCTACCTGACAGCAATTAGATTTTATTATTATGATTATTTAGATGTGAATATGTATTAAATATATGCTTTAAAATGGAAAAAAAATGTATTCTTAGTATCTCAGATATCCCATGATACAGTTTTCATTGATTACTCTTATTGAAAATGATCTCTAATTCTATTTTATTGTGCTTGATTCTCCACATCCACTCTTGCCCCTCCTCGCCCTGCTCTGGGTCCAAGTATTGACCAGGAAGGACGGTATCAATTGTGCTCCCTCGCCCTCTGGTTGTGGGTGAGTCCAGCTGAAGGGATGTGTTAGCAGATGAGGGCAGGAAGAGTGTGAGGTCAGGGTTTATTTACTTCTTTCTCTATCTCCCTGTAGGACTGCAGCATTGGCAGTGGCTGTGCTCTTCTGCCTAGGGTCACAACACCCGTCAGGAGACTCCTCCCACAACTATAACTCTCTCCAGACACCATTTGTCCTTTTCTCCTTCAAGCTTTGGATGGAACTGCATCCCCACCTCTGTGTAGCTGCTTTGTTCTCTTAACCCTGCCCACACCTCCATAAATAGTCTATTCATTGAACTATTTTCAGTCACCCCTTTGAGTGTGCTGTCTTCTTCTGCCACTCTCACTGAGGCAGCTACTGAGTATCTTAGGTGATAACATCAATCTAATTTAATAAATAATTTCTTCCCATAAATAAAACCTTTTAGAGTTTTTTTTTTTTTTTTTTTTTTTTTAATATCTCTAATTTAAAAGAATTGCAACTAGCTATACTGATGTAGGTATTTTTCTTTTTAGCAACAACAGAAAAGAGCAGTGGAGCTTGGGATCATTTTGTTCCTCGCAGCCACTTCTACTATCCTTTCTTATCACCAAATGATATGCATCCAAAATACCTGTCATTGCCATCACTGATGCACTTAGGGAATGCCAGGCTACAGCCAAAAAGCATGATATGTTGATAGCAACTGAGCCGATGGAGGTATGTGAAGAACTTGAGGAACTTCTCCATTTCCGTGTTTATGGCAATTGAGAAGAAAGGTGTTAGCGTGGTGTGGTAGGGCAGCATCTGACATTGGCTGTGGGTGATGTTCATACAGGCACCTGAGAAGTTAAGACAATTACATTTAGGAGGAGATACATCAGAATTTTATAGTTCAAAACTCATTTATATGACAGGTTAACATGCTCATAAGATAAAATATATTCTTTAAGTAATAATAATTACATATACTCATATATACGTAGGAGCTCTGGTAGCATAGTGCCTAAGGCACTTGACTGCTAACCAGAAGGCTGG
>NW_006921833.1:3490124-3491341 GCF_000298275.1 Orycteropus afer afer
ACTATGGAAGTAGATTGCCCAACCTTCCTTCCGAGGAGTGCCTGGTGGGTTTGAACCACCAGCCTTCTGGTTAGCAGTCAAGTGCCTTAGGCACTAAGCTACCAGAGCTATAGGGTCTCTATGAATTGGAGCCAACTTGGCAGCACCTAACAACAACACATGGTACATAGGAAACCAAAAAATCCAAACTCACTGCTCTCGAGTCAATCCCGACTCATAAGGACCACTCCTTCGTTTTCTGAGGCAGTATCTCTATGGAAGTAGATTGCCCAATCTTTCTTCTGATGAGTTGCTGGTGGGTTTGAACCACCAGCCTTCTGGTTAGCAGTCAAATGCCTTAGGCACTACACTACCAGAACTCCTATATGGTACATAGAAACTGCTTAAATTGGTGTATGTTTTGCTGTTTATATTCTCAAAATAACAATAAAATAAATTCTAAATAAATAGAGTATTCTTTGAAATGGCCAGGTTAAATTTTTTAATCTCCAGTAAACATGTAACATCCTCTCAAAGGCGTTCATTTGAGGAAACTCATTTCAACTATACCACACTATAAGGACTGAGTGCACTACATGACAAGAAAACTGTCTTATCATTACCAGACTTGAGATATAATCTTTACTTATCCAGATAGACAAAGAAATTTTTATTATGTTGACCTGTGCATTAAGAATTTCTGCTAAAGGACCTAGTGACAAATCAAGGAAAAAGTCAATAGCCAACATGTCAAGTTCTTTTTTAAAAAAAGAAAAAAACAACTCTGTCAAACCTGTATATATTAAGAATTGTCAGGTTCTTAATATTGATACCTCATTTCTCAGGCACACGATTTCTCTGCAATGTACTAGACTATAGTAGAAGGTATTAGAGGAGTGGAATGACAACATTCATTAGGGTCTTCTGGTTACCTCTTAGAAGTGAAGCCAAAGATAGCCTGCCAGACTGAGTTAGCCGCATTTCAGACTTGATAAAGTTACAAGTTTAAACAAGGCAGGAAACAATGATAGCTACAGATCAAAAGTACATGACTTTGATACTTGCTTCCTTTAGCTTCTTGCTGAGAGAAAACTTTTAAATGTTTTAATTATATTTTTAAACTGTTACGGATTGAATTGTGCCCCCATAATATATATGTAGAAGTCCTAACCCCCAATACCTGTAAATATGACCTTATTTGGAAATAGGGTCTTTGCAGATGTAATCAGTTAACACGA
>NW_006921833.1:3495991-3497485 GCF_000298275.1 Orycteropus afer afer
AAAAGAAAGTAAAAGAAGAAAGAAGTTCAGCAAGAATGGTAACAGTTTCTCCAGTCACAATGTAATTCCTTACAAAGAAATGTGGGGAAAAATCTCTCCAAACACAAGACTATCTTCATTTTAATAAAAATAAGTTTAAAAGATAAAGCTACATTTTGGTTAAGATAAAGCTACAACTCTGTTAGGATACCCACATTAACTCTTTAATCTGTAATACAAAGCATAAAGTTGGAAGAATTCTGATCACTGAAGGATTTCCAAGCAGAAAACTTCATTCATTCAGATTATATCATTTTATTCTTTACTTCTGAGCCTCTCATTGTCTTTTCTAGGTCTTCTTGTAAGCACACTTCCCAAACTCATTTTTTTTCCAGACTCCTCTAAAATCCTGTAGGAAGCCTATCATCAAACAACCAGGTTGTGGCCATTATAAGCTCAAACTCCCACACTTCATGACAAGACACAGTTCCTCATTATTAGATAATGTCTATTGAACATCCAAAATGTGCTGAGCTCAGAGGGACATGATCAAAACATGGTTTCTGCTTTCAAAGGCAACTGAACGTATTCAGAATTTCCAAAGGCATTTGGAGTTTTTCAAACTGTAAAGCAGGAAGGGAGGAAATTAGAGAGGAAGAAAAATCCAAACAAAATATGCAGACAGATCACAAATACATAAAGTCTGCATGAATTTGGTTGCTAACTGAAAGGTTGGTGGTCTGAATGCCCCCAGCAGCTCCATAGTGAGAAAAACCTGGCCACTACACAGCCTAGGCAACCATATGGGGCAGCTCTACTCTGTCACATGGGATCTTGATGAGTCAAAACCAACTTGATGACACACAACAGCAACAACAACATACACGAATTCAGCTAGGGCTGGGGGAATATAAAAGCGATTGGGGACAACTGATGTTTTTCTGCAAAAGCTCCATAAAGATGGCACTCAGCTAGTGTAATGAGAAAAGATAAAACACATTTCAGCATGGAAGGGCATTTTAGGTAGAAAGAGGGGTACAGACAACGGACTTCAACAATTATGTGCGTTATATGGCAAGCAGAGAAGCTCATTTATAAGAGCTAAAACTAAATTTTTCTAAATATGAAGGATAAAATTCAGTCTCAAGAAAACATGTGTTGAGCACCAATCTTGTGCCAGGCACCAAAACAGGTGACAAGATATCATATCTATTTCATATATGAAGAAACTCAACTTCAGAAAAGATAAGAAAACTACCAAGGCTTACTAAGCCATTATGTGGAAATTCCAGACCTGAAACCCATGTTGTCAGACTATATATAAATATATATAGGAGCTCTGGTGGCATAGTGCCTAAGGCACTTGACTACTAACCAGAAGTCTGGCGGTTCAAACCCACCACCCACTCCTCAGAAGGAAGATGGGGAAATCTACTTCTGTAGTGATACTGCCTCAGAAACCCAAGGAGGGGTCGCTATGAGTCGGGTCCAATTCAATGGCAAATAACAACAGCT
>NW_006921833.1:3498798-3500004 GCF_000298275.1 Orycteropus afer afer
ATATATATATATATATATGAAATATATGTATATATACAGACCATCAACTGCTCATATGCATGTTCAACTTGAAGCTGAGACAATTAAAACAAGTCTACAAGAGCCAAAATATGATCTTTATAATATTCCTCCTGAATTTAGAGACCATTTAAAGAATAGATATGCTGCATTGAACATCAATGACAGAAAACCAGAGGAATTGTGGGATGATATCAAGAACATCACCCATAAAGAAAGCAGGAGGTCATTAAAAAGACAAGAAAGGAAGAAAAGACCAAAATAGATGTCAGAAGAGACTCTGAAAATTGTCCTTGACCAGAGAGTAACTAAAGCAAATGGAAGAAATGACAAGATAAAAGAGCTGAACAGATTTCAAAGAGCAGCTCAAGAAGACAAAGCCAATTATTATAATGAAATGTGCAAAGACCTGGATTTAGAAAACCAAAAGGGAAGAACATGCTAGGCATTTCTCAAACTGAAAGAACTGAGGAAAAAATTTAAGCTTTGAGTTGTAATACTGAAAGATTCTATGGGCAATATATTGAATGATGCAGAAAACATCAAAAGAAGATGGAAGGAATACACAGAGTCATTGTACCAAAAAGAATTGGTTGATGTTTATCCATTTCAGGAGGTGGCATATGATCAAGAACCAATGGTACTGAAGGAAGAAGTTGAAGCTGCACTGAAGAAATTGGTGAAGAACAAGGCTACAGGAACTGATGGGATACCCATTGAGATGTTTCAACAAATGGATGCCCCACTGGAGGCACTCACTTGGCTATGCCAAGAGATTTGGGAGATAGCTACCTGGCCAACTGACTAGAAGAGATCCATATTGGTACCCATTCCAAAGAAAGGTGATCCCACAGAATGTGAAAATTATCAAACAATATCATTAATATCACATACAAGTAAAATCTTACTGAAGATAATTGAAAAACAGTTGCAGCAGTATATTGACAGAGAGCTTCCAGAAATGCAAGCTGGATTCAGAAGAGGATGTGGAATGAGGGATATCATAGCTGATGTCAGATGGATCTTGGCTGAAAGCAATGAATACCAGAAAGATGTTTACTTATGTTTCATTGACTATGCAAAAGCATTTGATTGTGTGGATCACAACAAATTATGGATATCATTGAGAAGAATGGGAATTCCAGAACACTTGATTGTACTCATGTACATGTACATCTGTGTACCGTA
>NW_006921833.1:3500875-3517303 GCF_000298275.1 Orycteropus afer afer
AAAAAAAAAAAAAAAAAGATCAGAGGAAGACTCCTTAACAACCTGCAATACACAGATGACACAACTTTGCTTGCTGAAAGTGAGGATGACTTGAAGCACTTAGTGACGAAGATTAAAGACTATAGTCTGCAGTATGACTATACCCCAATATAAAGAAAACAAAAATCCCCACAACTGGCCCAATAAACAGCTTCATGACAAATGGAGAAAAGATTGAAGTTGTCAAGGACTTCATATTATGGTACTACAATCAACACCATTGGAAGCAGCAGTCAAAATATCAGACAACATATTGCATTGGGCAAGTCTGCTGCAAAAGACCTCTTTCAAGTGATGAAGAGCAAAGATGTCTCCTTGAAGACTAAGGTGTGCCTAACCCAAGCCATGGTATTTTCAATCACCTCTTATGCATGTGAGAGCTGGACAATGAATAAGGAAGACTGACGAAGAGTTGATGCTTTTGATTGTGGTGTTGGAGAAGGATGCTAAGAGTACCATGGTCTGCTAAAAGGATAATAAATCTGTCCTAGAAGTGCAGCCGGAATGCTCCTTGGAAGTGAGAATGGCCAGACTTTGTCTCACCTACTATGGTCATGTTGTCAGAAGGAACCATTCCCTCAAGAAGAATATCATGCTTGGTAAAGTGGAGTGTCAATGAAGGAGGAGAAGATCCTCATGAGATGAATTAACATAGTAGCTGCAAATGATGGGCTCAGGTATAACAAGGATTGTGAGGCTGGCACAGGACCTGGCAGTGTTTTGTTCTGCATGCATAAGGTCGTTATGAGTCAGAGACGACTCGACGACACCTAACAACAACAAACAACAACAAGGATATCATGCTTGGTAAAGTAGAGGGACAGCATAAAATAGGAAGGTCCTCAATGAGATGCATTGACACAGTGGCTGCAACAGTGAGCTCAAGCACAGCGACAACTGTGAGGATGGCCCAGGACAGACAGTGTTTTGTTTTGTTGTTCCTGAGGCCACTATGAGTTGGAATCAACTTGACAGCACCTAATAACAACAACTCTATCTGTATACTGATTAATAATTTTGCAAAGTATTGTCATATACGTTACAAAATTCAACCCCAATAATATAATGCATATTCTCTCATTTTCAATGAAGAAACTAAGGCTGTTATGATGGGTGGGTGGGTGTCTGGTAATGTAGTGGTTAAAGCATTCAACAGTTAACCAAAAGGCCGACAGTTTAAACAACCAGCCACTCTGCAGAAGAAAGATGAGACGGTCTGCTTCCGAAAAAATTTACAACCTTGGAAACCCTATGTGGCAGTTCCTCTTTGATCTACAGGGTTGGTATGAGTTGGAGTTGACTCAATGGTAGTAGGTTTTGTGTTTTGGTTTAGCCGGATGTCTCATTATCTAGTGCTACTAAAACAGAAATACCACAGTGGATGGCTTTAACAAACAGAAATTCATTTTCTCCCAGTTTAGGATGCTAGAATTCCAAACTTAGGGTGCCAGCTTAAAGGGAAAGCTTTCTTTCTCTGTCAGCTCTAAGGTCCTTGTCTTTTCAGTTTGTTTCTAGCTTCCTTGGAAGCTTGGCTTCCATGTGGCTTGGCATCAATATGCCCCCATTTCTACTCTGCTCATTCATTTAATCTATTTTATATCTCAACAGAAATTGACCCAAGATACAGCCTAGACTAATCTTGCCTCATTAACATGGCAAAGACAATCCTTTCTTGAATGGGATTATAACCACAGGCATAGAAGTTAGGATTTACAACACTTATTTTGCACAAGACTCCACCAACCAAAAAGTAAAAAGCCATCCACACATATTTTGGGAAACATAAATTAATCCATAACAGGGGATGGATGGGTGGATGGGCAGACAGATAGACGAATATGTACAGAGACAAACAAAAAGTGATTTGCAGAAGGACACAGAACTGAGACTGATACTCTGGTCCTCAACTTCTTAGAGCTACTCCACAGCTGTCAACAGCACATCAAATGGCCATGGAATTCAGGAGAGTAAGAACTTAATGTAGGCTGAATGATTATGGAAGATTCAATGAAGAGGAAGAACTCATTGTGGCAGCTGAAAGATAGATAAGGTCTAGATTGACAGAAGGGAGGGGAAAAAAGACACCTCTGGCAGAAAAAAAATATACCATAAAGGTCTGGAATCACTATTGTATGTGGCAACAAAAGACTGAAAAGATCAGTTCTGGGCGGAGAGTTCAACAAATTTAGCTGAGAATTTGCTAATAGCCAACAAACGTATAAGTGAATTATACTCTAAGACCCTTTACTTCATATCCTTTTATATTCAAGTAATTATGTTCTATTATCCCTCCTGTCTCAATATGTGGATCAAATATTTTTTTTCTAGAATGTCTTATTGTCTTTGTAACATGAATTTCTATTATTGTGTTTCTTACCAGGGGCAATGAGTTTTCATAAGCGAGCTACATGCTGTTCACCATACACAGTCATTTCTCTGCAGGGAAGGGGAAGGACACTTTTGGAAATGGACTCACTTATTGTCACTGCTCCATCTATTTTCATATGGTAGAAGAAGGCAGGAGGGGACAGTTTATTTTTCTTTCCAGAGAACTTACTACTGAGTCTAATAGAAATTAGAGGTCTGGATTGCTATGTAAGAATACGTAAAAAATCCAATGGATTTAATTAACTACAGTGTTCCTATAGACATCAGTGTTCCATGAATGTGTTTTTTTCTTAAATAATAGCTTCTTCAAATAGAAGACTGGGGGAGGGAATTTCAAAATAGATCAGAAAGAGAACAAACAAAACACTGTAAGGTCTGGCGAATCAGAAATACTTGTTCTTATTAGCCTCTCAATTTTAAAACACCATTGTTAGTAACACATTCACTGATTTAATAACAAAGTTTCAGGGTATGAATTCATTACAAGACAGGTTGCAATTTAAAATATATACATAAAAAAATGAAGGGCTGCTTGGAATTAAGGGGATGGGTTATTTATTTTTTATTTTTTTGTCTTAACCAGACTCAATAGTTTCCTAGATCAATCTCAGTCTTTCAATACTTATACATCACTGCCAATATTTCTAGAGACTAGAATGAGGGAGACAAGATGGGTCTGTTGTAGGAATTTCCCTTACACTCATTTGGAAATTATGATAAATTCTGTTTTGTCTATTTCTGGGATTATATAGTGTGAAGTTAAAAATTCTTACTTATATGATATTTTTCATGCAAAAATAAGAATAAACACTGAACTTTTATAAATAAAAACTCAATCAAAAGTCCTGAATAGCTGATCTTAAAGTGAGAATACTCATAGACAATCTTATTTAGTAAAGTATCTTGGTAGAGGTTAAGAAAAAAAATATTGTATTGATTCATGTACTAGATATTCCTACACTGAGTTTTCACATTGGTGATTTTTACAACACTCACATTCTCTACCATCCCTTACTTATATGTGATCTCACTTTAATTCCATGCACTATATTAAATATTTGTGTTTGGGTTTTGACTTGCATGTGATTTATTTCAACATCAGATTATTTTACAAAAATAAAAATCGTTCAAATAGAAAATCACTTTTTAAATAAAAGCACAACATTAAGTGAACCACACTGATGATATCACATAATACTGTTATTTGACAAAAAAGAATTTCTCAAATTAAAGATGAACTTTGTTGAGTATTTTACTACCTTTTGTCTACTATTTTAATAAGAAATGTCAATAATCTTTCTGACTTTCTATATATAATCACACATTTAGTTGAAGGATTTCTACTAAGGCTCTCGTTGCATCCAGAGGCAATATTCTATAAGAACAGCAGTTGGTTTGCCCTAATTGACCTAAATCCACTCATTTTAACTCATGAATTTGTATGTGGATGTTTCTGCATTTGTCTATCTTACTTCCAGATCCAGAGAATTCTCTGTGACTGTTCAGGGAGAGTTCTTTGTATACAACACTTTTCAGAGGTTTGGGAAGAAAGTTTATGGCTGAGTTGTTCTTCACAACTTTTCCTTGTTTATTCCTCTCAGCTAGTCTGTCATTAATTTTGTTGCTTCTTCCCATATATCATTTATTACCACCTCTTTAGTTTAAAGCCTATCTTTTTTCTTCTCAGACTTTCCTGAACTTTCTCACATTCACCACTTTCATCTGTATATTTTTGTCTTCAGTATTTACTGAGCAACTATACCACTCTTGGCATTGTTCTCAGTCCTTTCCCATAAATTGGTTCATTTAGCTCTCCCTGTAAGTTGTTGTCTCTTTCACAGCTGAAGAAACAAGGTTAAGTGATTCCACTAAGGTTCACACAGCTAGTAAATGGCCAAGCTAGAATCCAACTCAAGTCATCCCATCCCAAGTCCAAGTCTCTTTCCACCAAGAGCTGCCCCATAATTGCAGTTAAAAACCATCTTCTCATCTGTGTTTATACCACTACTAAGAATGGGGCTCATGAGTTCCATGGAAGCAAGAGGGCCTTTCCTCACTGCTCATTCAACAGTACCAGGCACTGCTCTAGATGCTCAGCACATGTTGCTGTTGTTAGGTGCCGTCGAGTCATTTCCAGCTCATAGTGACCCCATGCACAGCAGAACGAACATCACTCGATCCTGCACAAGTTCCATGATCCTTGCTATACTTGAGCCCATTGTCACAGCCACTGTGGCAATCCATCTCATTGAGGGTCTTCCCCTCTTTCGTCGACCCTCCACCTTACCAAGCATGACATCCTTCCCCAGGGAATAGTCCCTTCTGACAACATGACCAAAGTAGGTGAGATGAAGTCTGACCATTCTCACTTCTAAGGAGCATTTCGGCTGCACTTCCTCCAGGACAGATCTGTTAGTTCTTTTAGCAGTCCATCCATGGTACTTTCAGCATTCTTCACCAGCACCACAACTCAGAAGCATCAACTCTTCTTCAGTCTTCCTTATTCATTGTCCAGCTCTCACATGCATACGAGGCAATTGAAAATATCATGGCTTGTGTCAGGCGCACCTTAGTCCTCAAGGAGATATCCTTGCTCCTCAGCACTTGATACAGTTCCTTCGTGGGTGACCAGCCCAGTGCTACACATCATCTAATGTCCTGACTGCACATAATGTCCTTACAGCACATAATACTAAGCAAAATAAAGTCTCTGTCCTCATGGAGTTTCTGTCTACTGCAAATAGAAAAAATAAATAAATAAACAAATAAATAATGAGTCTGGCATTGGTATACTTAGTCATAATCCTGTTGTTGGGTGCTGTTGAGTAGATTCTGACTCAGTAACCCCATGTGACAAAGTATAATTGCCTCATAGTGTTTTCTGGTTGTAATTTTTATGGAAACACATCTCCATGAAGCCACTGAGTTGGTTTAAGCAGTCCAATGCTTAAACATTTATGTCAGCAATTCTCCTTGTCATAATCCTAATGCTCAGAAAAAAAAAAAAAGAAGAAGAAGTAAATATGTCTCCTTAAGAGAAAACTAACATCACAATAGGAGTCCTTGGGTGACACAAATTACTAAGCAATCAGATATTAACTGTAAAGGTTGATGTTTCAAATTAATTGAGAGGCACCTCGGAAGAAGCTTAGTAATCTATTTCCAAAAAGATCACAGCCATTGAAAAGCCTATGGAGTTCAGTGCTAGTCTGCATACATAGAGTGACCATGAGTCAGAATATACTCGCCAGCAGATTTTGGTTTGACTTTTTTAAAAAAATAATCACAATATGGTAAAATTCTCTCCTTCCATGTGGGAGCTATTGCTAGGTGTCAAGAAGGTTTCAATGGGTGGCAACCCTGTGTACAACAGGATGAAACACTGCCTGGTCCTGCACCATCCTCACAATTGTTGCTATGCTTGAGCCCATTGCTGTGGCCACTGCATCAATCAACCTCATTGAGGGTCTTCCTCTTTTTTGCTGACCCTCTATTTTTCCAAACATGATGTCTTTCTCTGGGGACTGGTCCCTCCTGATAACATGTCCTGATAACATATTCTCACTTCGAAGGAGCATTCTGGTTGTACTTCTCCCAACACCCATTTGGTCATTCTTCTGGCAGTCCATGGTACATTCAATATTCTTCTCCAACACCATAATTCAAATGCATCAATTCTTCGGTCTTCCTTATTCATTGCCAGTTTTCACACATATGTAAGGCAATTAAAAAGACCATGGCTTGAGTCAGGTGAGCCTTAATCCTCAAAGTGTCATCTTTGCTTTTTAACACTTTCAAGAGGTCTTTTGCAGCAGATCTACCCAATGCAATACAATGTTTGATTTCTTAAGTGCTGTTTCCATGGGCATTCATTGTGCATCCAAATAAAATAAAATCCTTGACAACTTCATTCTTTTCTCCATTTATCATGATGTTGCTTACTCGTTCAGTTGTGAGGATTTCTGTTTTCTTTATGTTGAGGTGGAATCCACACTGAAAGCTGTAGTCTTTGATCTTCATCAGTAAGTGCGTCAAGTTCTCTTCACTTTCAGCAAGTAAGATTGTGTCATCTACATATCGCAGGTTGTTAATGAGTCTTCTTCCAAGCCTGATGCTGTGTTCTTCTTCATATAGTACAGCTTTTTTGCTCAGCATACAATCTCAGGGTTTTTTTGCTCAGCCTACAATCTCAGGTTCAGTTCCCAGCCAATGCACTTCATGTGCAGCTACCACCTGTCTATCAGTGGAGACCTGAGTGTTGCTAGTTTAGCGAACAGGTTTCAGCAGAGCTTCCAGAGTAAGAATGTCTAGAAAAGACCTGGTGATCTACTTCTGAAAATCAGCCAATTCAAACTCTGGATCACAATGGTTCAATCACAGGAGCTGATCTGATGACATCTAACAACAGAATCACAATAAATCTATTTTTATCAAGACAGGCCTAAGGTCTATTAGTTTTAAAAGTGAATTCTTCCTCTAAGCAACACACCAGAACTAAATATTCAAACACCATGAATATAATAAAATTCAGTTGCCAAGAAGCAAGTTGACTCAGCCTTTCGATTTTTCAAAACTCAAGTTCATGGTCAAACAATTTGCCTATTGCATCCTGTCCTCATGTTTCCTATTATAATATTAAACTATCATCATTTCATATTTACTGAGAATTCACGGACATCAAATGGGAGCATAAAAGGGAAGCACTAGATCAATCAGAGCAGCTAACTGCCCCGCAGGGATAGAGCACCAAAGCTGAGGCCTGATTCAGAAAGCCAGCCTTCTCAAGGGATGGCAAGGGTTCCCACACGCGTTCCATCCAAAATACTCCTGGGTCTCTTTACGACATCATCCTGTTTTATTTTCATTGGAGCATTAATACTATCTAATATTTTCTTGTTTACTTTTTTGTTCTCAGCATCCTTACTCATGAAAGTAGGGACTTTTCCTTGTCACTAGAACACTGCTGGGATTCCAAATAGCTGACACTCAATAGTTATTCATTGAATGAATGAGATTAAATGATATAAACTTTCCCTACTAAAATATTTCTTACTGAACAATATGGAGGAATGTATGTAAAAGCCTGGATTATCTGAGACTTGTGGACACTAACACTGATGATTAAATATTGCAACTGTCTATTATTGTCAATAACCCATCTCTTAGAATTTATCACGGCATAGAAACTTGTCCCAGCCTCTTCCCCCCACCAGATCAATTCCCACCTTGGGCTCTCCTCTGGATATTAGTGCAGTAGTTGAAAGCAAAGGTGGAAGAGCTACTCTTTCTATACTCAAAGATGTTACCGCTGTTCAATTGCTTTTAGCATGAGGCCCCACTATTAAAAAAAAAAAAAAAAAAAAGCCCAGTTGCTGTCAAGTCAATTTTCACTCATAGTGATGCCATGTATGTCATAGTAGAATTGTGCTTATTAGGATTTTCGAGGCTGGGACCTTTCAGAAACCGATCACCAGGCCTTTCTCCTGTGGCATCTCTGATTAGATTCAGACCACCAACCTTTTGATTTGTAGTCAAGTGCTTAACCATTTGCACTACCCACAGACTGTGTTTACAAGTGATAAGGGCTGGAGAGATGACTAGGATGAGCCCCTGAACACTAAAATGCCACAAAGAGAACTGAGAGGGGTTGGAATGAAAAAGGTAGTTACAGCTAACAAGAGTGGGATGGAACACTATAAACTATCAGAGTGCAGTAGCTACTGGAGGACTGAGACATGGAAACTGAGAGGCTGCATTGAGCCTGGTCCAAACTCTGCCTCTACCACCCACAAGGTGTCCTCAAGCTCAGTTACTAACTGAAAGGTTGGAGTTTCAAGTCCACTCTTTGGTGCCTCAGAAGAATGACCTAGAGATCTATTTACAGAAAATCATCCACTGAAAATCTTACCGAGCACACTTCTACACTGACACACATGGAGTTGCCATGAGTTGGAATCCACTCAATGGCAAATAGTTTTTTTAACTACTTCATAAGGCTGTGTGGCCTTAGGGAAGTTAGTTAACATGTTGAAACCACCTAACTTGTAAAGTGGAAGGAATAATAATTTCAGTCATAGCGTTGTGAGGATTAAATTTGACAAGGCAGGTAAAGCAATTAGGGCAATGCCATCATATAGTTGATGTTCAACTGCTGACAGTTGAGCAGGTCGATACCTTCAGGAAAATGAAAATACAGGACTGAGAGAAATGATACAGTGCAGAAACTTTATGTCACAATTAAAAGCCAAAATAAACTATCAAAATCTATTCAGTTTGGCTCTGTATATGAGAAATACATTTTAAGTTTCAATTCCATCTATCATTTTTAAAGTAAAAAGAAACAAGTTAAAGATAAGGAAACAGATACAAGATTTTTATGTGCTGTGTAGGCCAGAGTTTTGCTAGTCACGTCACATGTAGCATTTAATCCTCCCCACAATCCTTCAAAAGAAGGTTCTCTTTATTCCTATTTTACAGATGATAAGACAGATATGATATAGTAAAAAAGTATTTAAGGTCACACAAAGGATAAGCAATAGAGTTGGAATGGAAGCCAGCACTATCTGATTTTCATGGGCTATTTTCTTTATCATAAGTGCTATTTATTCCACTTTAGCAAATTTACTTCATTCGTTGTAAAATATTTTGATGACTCTCTTTGGATTCTAACAATAGAGCTAGTTCTCAGAGATTGGTAAAAATTAAACTTCCCAAAGAAAACAGTGAATATTCTATTAAAAATCCATTAGGAGTCTTCGGTTGGATTTGGAATGTACCTGCCTATTGCTGGATGTACCGAGAAGGCAATACAGGTCAGGACTGCATCAGCAGAGTAGAATGATGAAGGTCATGCTCTATTCTAGATACCTCACACAAGAAGAAATATTTGCCCGGAATATCTTCTGGGACAAAGGAACTTGAACAGATATCATGTACTTGGCAATATCAGTAAGAGAACTACAGTGAGGTAAGTGAGAACAGAAAGCTAAAGGCATGGCCTCTCTATGAGGATAGTTAAGATAGCATCTTAACTGAATGTTCTTCAAACCAAAACATGGTAACTATTTTATGTCACATAAGAGAAAACCAAGGAGACAAAAAACACATTTTCTTTTTATGAATCAATTGGGACATTTGTTAAAAAAAAAAAAAAAATTCCTCACAGACATAGGTAAGCCAAAATCTTCTTAATTTATGCAAAAAAAAAAAAAAAAAGCACATAGTGCAATGCTGTATAAAATACCAAAGTTAAGTAAAAGCTAGATACTCTTGCCAAGAAATGCATGAGGTTTGGGGTTTAATATCGTCTATATAATTCCCTATATTCTAGATTTAACTTTTTTTTAATGCAATCCTAAATCTCTTGATGAAGTCTTTTGCTCAGCTTCAAGCTTTCACATCCTATTGTTGTTCTTAGGTGCCGTCCAGTCATCTCCAACTCCCAACGACCCTATGCACAGCAGAACAAAATACTTCCCAGTCCCATGCCAGATCCATGATCCCTGCTGTACTGAAGCCCATCGCAGCAGCCACTGTGTCAATTCATCTCGTTGAGGGCCTTCCCCACTTTTGTCAACCTTCCACCTTATCAAGCATGATATCCTTCTTCAGGGAATGGACCCTTCTGACAACATGACCAAAGTAGGTGAGACAAAGTCTGGCCATTCTTGCTTCCAAGGAGCATTTCAGGTGCACTTCCTCCAGGACATATCTGTTAGTTTTTCTAGCAGGCCATGGTCCTTTCAGCATTCTTCACCAGCACCACAACTCAAAAGCATTAATTCTTCTTCAGTTTTCCTTATTCATTGTCCAGCTCTCATGTGCATATAAGGCAATTGAAAATATCATGGCTTGTGTCAGGTGCACCTTGGTCCTCAAGGAGACATCCTTGCTCCTCAGCACTTGAAAGAGGTCCTTTGCAGCTGATTTGCCCAGACCTATACGTCATCTGATGTCCTGACTGCTGCTTCCACCAAGCAGTGTGAAGCTTTTGACGTCAATCTTTTCTCCATTTATTGTGATGCTGCTTATAGGTCCAGTTATGAGGAGTTTTGTTTTCTTTATATTGAGATGTAATCCATACTGCAGACTGTAGTCTTCAATCTTCATCAATAAGTGCTTCAAGTCATCCTTACTTTCAGCAAGCAAAGTTGTGTCATCAGCATATTGCAAGTTATTAATGATTCTTCCTCAAATCCTGATTCCATATTCTTCTTCATATAGTCCAGCTTCTTGGATTATTTGCTCAGCATATAGATTGAATAAGTGTGGTGAAAGGATACAACCCTGACACACTTCCTTCTTGATTTTGACCCATGCAGTGTCCCCTTGCTCCATTCAAACAACAGTGTCTTGGTTTATGTACAAGTTCCTCATGAGTACAATTAAGTGATCTGGAATTCCCATTCTTCTCAAAGTTAACCATAATTTGTTATGATCCACACAATCCGATGCTTTTGCATGATCAATAAAACACAAGCAAACATCTTTCTGGTATTCTTTGCTTTCAGCTAAGATCCATCTGACATCAGCTATGATATCCCTCATTCCGCATCCTCTTCTGAATCCAACTTGCATTTCTGGAAGTTCTCTGTCAATATACTGCTGCAACTGTTTTCCAATTATCTTCAGTAAGATTTTACTTGTATGTGATATTAATGATATTGTTTGATAATTTCCACATTCTGTGGGATCACCTTTCTTTGGAATGGGTAAAAATATGAATCTCTTCCAGTCAATTGGCCAGGTAACTGTCTTCCAAATTTCTTGGCATAGCCAAGTGAGATGTTTGTTAAAACATCTCAATGGGTATTCCGTCAATTCCTGGAGCCTTGTTCTTCGCCAATTCCTTACATGCAGCTTTGACTTCTTCCTTCAATATCATTGGTTCTTGATCATATGTCACCTCCTGAAATGGATGAAGATCAGCCAGTTCTTTTTGGTACAGTGACTCTGTGTATTCCTTCCATCATCTTTTGATGCTTCCTGTATCAGTCATTATTTTTGTCATAGAATCTTTCAATATTACAACTCAAGGCTTCAATTTTTACCTCAGTTCTTTCAGCTTGTGAAATGCCAAGCATGCTCTTCCCTTTTGGTTTTCTAACTCCAGGTCTTTGCACATTTCATTATAGTAATTGGCTTTCTCTGTTCAAGCTGCTCTTTGAAATCTTCTGTTCAGCTCTTTTAACTTGTCATTTCTTCCATTTGCTTTAGCTAGTCTCCTCTCAAGGGCCAGTTTCAGAATCTCTTCTGACATCCATTTTGGTCTTTTCTTCCTTTCAGGTCTTTTTAATGACCTCTTGCTTTCTTCTTGGATGATGTTCTTGATGTCATCCCACAATGTTTCTGGTTTTCAGTCACTGGTGTTCAAGGCATCAAATCTATTCTTTAGATGGTCTCTAAATTCAGGAGGGATATATCTGAGGCATATTTTGGCTCTCATGGACTTGTTTTAATTGTCTCCAACTTCAAGTTGAACTTGCATATGAGCAGTTGATGGTCTGTTTCACAATCAGCTCCTGGCCTCCTTTTGGCTGAAGATATTGAGCTTTTCCATTGTTTCTTGCCACAGACGTAGTCAATATGATTTGTGTATACAAATCTATGTGTATAGCCACCATTTGTATTGTTGAAAAGGTATTTGCAATGAGTAAGTCATTGGTCTTGCAAAATTCTATCATGTGATCTCCAGCGTTATTTCTGTCATCAAGGCCAAATTTTCCAACTACCAATGATTCTTCTTTGTTTCCAACTTTTGTATTCCAGTCACCAGTGATAATTAACACATCTTGATTGCATGTTTGGTTAATTTCAGACTGCAGAAGTTGATAAAAATCTTCAATTTCCTCTTCTTTGGCTTTGGTGGTTGGTGTGTGAATTTGAATAATAGTAGTATTAACTGATCTTCCTTGTAGGCTTATGGATATTACCCTATCATTGTACTTCAGGACAGATCTTGAAACATCCTTTGTGATGATGAATGCCACACCATTCTTCTTCAAATTGTCATTCTCAGCATAGTAGACCACATGATGATCTGATTCAAAATGGCCAATACCAGTCCATTTCAGCTCACTTATGCCTAAGATATCAATCTTCCAATTTTCTTAGATTCATACCTTGTCCTGCTGTTCTTAGTTCATATCAAGTAGGCTCTGACTCATAGCACCCTTATGTACCATAGAATGGAACACTGCTCCATATTGCTACATCTTCACAATCATTGCTATTCTTGAGTGCATTGTTGCAGCCACTGACTCAATCTATCTTGTTGAAGGTCTTTCTCTTTTTTATTGACCCTCTACTTGACTGCTGACCAGAAGGCTGGCGGTTCAAACCCACCAGCCACTCCTCGGAAGGAAGGTTGGGCAATCCTACTTTCGTAGTGATACTGCCTTGGAAACCCAAGGAGGGGTCACTATGAGTCGGGGCCGACTCAATGGCAAACAACAACAACAACAACTACTTCATTATGTCCTTCTCCAGAGAGTGGTTCCTCCTGATAACACGACCAAAGTACAAGAGATGAAGTCTGGCTACTCTCACTTCTAAGGAGCATTCTGGATATACTTCCTCCAAGACAGATCTGTTTGTTCTTCTGACATTTTCAATATTCTTTGCCATCACCACAATTCAAATGCTTCAATTCTCCTGCAGTCTTCTTGATTTATTATCCAGCTTACAAACACATCTGTTGTTGTTGTTGTTGTTATGTGCCATCGAGTCGGACCCAACTCATAGCGACCCCTCCTTGGGTTTCTGAGGCAGTATCACTATGGAAGTAGATTGCCCCAGCTTCCTTCCGAGGAGTGGCTGGTGGGTTTGAACCGCCAGCCTTCTGGTTAGCAGTCAAGCGCCTTAGCCACTATGCTACCAGAGCTCCCAAACACATCTGAGGCTAAGTGTTGAAAGGGCAAAAAATGTCACTTTGAAGACTAAAGTGCACCTGACCCAAGCCACTCTTCCAAACACATCTGAGGCTATGGAAAAGACAGTGGCTTGGGTCAGGTGTACTTTAGTCTTCAAAGTGACATTTTTGCCCTTTCAACACTTAAAGAGGTCTTTTGCAGCAGATTTGCCCAGTGCAATACAATGTCTGATTTCTTGACTACTGCTTCCATAGGCATTGATTATGGATCCAAGTTGTTCTGGTTACCTAGTCCCATTCTGACAGGAATATACCACAAATGGGATGGCCTTAACAAACAGGAGTTTATTCTCTTACAGTTTAGGAGGCTAGAAGTCCAAATTCAAAGTGCCAGGCTCTAGGGGCTGGGTCAAAGCCCCTCGATCTTGGGCTTCAGCTCTGCCTCTTGCTCCCGGCCCACTGAAGCTAGAGGCATCTCTTCACTCAGGCAGCTACTGGCTGCTGAGGCTAACAAGCCCAAGGTCAACAAATAAAATGGCACAGTCCCAATGTTACCAAACCACAGGGCAGGCCATTAATTCAAGTCCATTGAAAGTCCCAAGGTCAACAGAGCATGGCAGGCTACTGAACAGCCACACAGCTACATGCAAGATTCAAGCGTGCCATAAGATAGAGACCATTCCCAAAGATGTTTCTTATATACGGAAAGCAGACCACATACCCAAAGGCAGCTACTCAGCTGCTCACAGTAGATTCCACCATGGAGTTGATTGTCATCATGGGGAATACTACATCCAGCTGCCCAGCCACTCAGCCAGGCCTAGCCAAGTTGACACCCAAACTTAATCACCACACAAGTAAAAGGAAATCCTGGACAACTTCAATCTTTTCTCCATTACAGTGATGTTGCTTATTTTTCCAATTGTGAGGGTTTTTGTTTACTTTATGTTGGTGTGTAATCCATACTGCAGACTGAAGTAGTCTGTGATCTTCATCAGTAAGTGCTTCAAGTCATCTTCATTTTCAGCAAATAAGGTTGTATCAACTGCATACTGCAGGCTATTAATGAGTCTTCCTCCAATCCTGATGTTACGTTCTTCTTCACATAGTCCAGCTTCTTGGATTATTTACTCAGCATACAGATTGAATAAGTATGATGAAAGGATACAACCCTGACACACACCTCTCCTGATTTTAAAACATGCAGTATACCCTTGTTGTGTTCTAATGACTGCTTCTTGGTCTATGTAGTTTCCACGTGAGCACAATTAAGTTTTCTGGAATTTCTGTTCTTCTCAGTGTTATCCATAACTTGTTATGATACACACAGTTGAATGTCTTTGCATAGTCAATAAGACACAGGTAAACATCTTTCTGGTATTCCTTTCTTTCAGCCAAGATCCTTCTGACATCAGCAATGATTTCACACCCTACATTTATATAATCTAGGTCATTCTTTCCTCTTCCTACACACACATAGTACTAGGTTCCAAAATTTTTAAATGGCAGTTAAAGGCTCATAACCTGATGAATTTCATTTATTCAAAAATATTTATTGTGGTAATATTCTAACACAATAGGGGGTTAATATTTTATTGTAAATCAGTTATTCATGTTCTATAGAACTAAATAAATTGCAACATTTCAGCTATAACATCACTTATTTTTTATTAATTTTAAAAAGAATTGCATGGATGTTGTCATTAGATACCATTGAGTCAGTTTGGACTCATAGCAACCTTATTTATAACAGAAGGAAATGTCACCTGGTCCTGCATCATTCTCACAATCATTGCTATATTTGAGTCCATTGTTGCAGCTGCTAGGTTAATCTATCTTGCTTAAGGACCTTCCTCTTTTTTGCTGACTCTTTATTATAGCAACCATGATGTCCTTTTCCTGGGACTGGTCCCTCCTGATAATGTGTCCAAAGTAAAGAAGATGAAGTCTCAACTGCTCTCATTTCTAAAGAGCATTCTTACTGATGAAGATTAAAGACTACAACTTTCAGTATGAATTACACCTCAATATAAAGAAAACAAAAATCTTCACAATATTTATCAAGTCACTATTTGTTAAATAAAGACAGCAGACTTGGTACTATGGAATTTAAAAGCAAGAATTTAAAATTGGACTATATTTTATTTATTTAGCCAAATATTAAATCATATTTAATACATATGAAAATCACTTGCTTTTTATGCCAACGATAGTAAAAGTAAATTCTATAATAATGAGAGAATAAGAAATTATCTAGTGGAACAATCATTGAGGTTTATTGTAAAATTACTACCTCATTCTGGTTTGTTTTCAACTTAGCTGCTCATGAAGTAAATGAGATTTCAGTGGACTCTCCAGCTTTGTAAAGTTTTATTGGAAATTCCATTTTAGGTTTAGCAGCACAAAGTTTGAATACTGAAGGAACACACACTATAGCTGACAGCAGACAAGCATACTAAGATCTGGATCGTACTAGCTAGGTACTGTGATTCTTAATGTAACTGTAAAATGATTATCCAGATGTTGCTATTGTAAGCTGCCAACGAGCTGGCCCCTGACTGAATGCACAACAGAATGAAATGTTGCCTCATCCTGCACCACTCCCAAGATGAATTGTGGACTGGGTTATTGTGATCCATAGCAAAACTCCACTGAAAGATAAGTGGCAGTTATGCATGAGGTGCACCGGCCAGGAATTGAACCCTGTCTCCTGCACGGAAGATGAGAATTCTGTCATTGAATCGCCATTGCCATCATGCTTATTCAGAGAACCCAATCTAACTCAGAATTCTCTAAACTTGAAATTGTAACATGCCAGACTCAAGCCGAGTTCATCTTTACTTTTTTATTACCTGAATCTACAAAGAAAAATTTTATATGGAATGAGATTATAAGGGCATATTCTACTTAGAAAATATTTAAAATAAATTTCTAGTATTTTTTATGGAGGAATAGGTATAAACCAAAAGATACAGTAATTCTTTATGTAAGTAAAGAATGAGCAACCATTCAATTAAAAAAAAAAAAAAAAAAAATGAGGTGAGGTTTGGAAAAATTCTTGTTGATTGTATCCTGAATGTCAATTCCACCCATCATTGACTGAATTTGTTGTTGTTGTTGTTATGTGCCGT
>NW_006921833.1:3517404-3525648 GCF_000298275.1 Orycteropus afer afer
CACTATGCTACCAGAGCTCCCCTTTGACTGAATAGCAGCATGAAGTTCAGGGAGCACATTTTCCTGTTCCCAGCTCCAGGCTTGGACCCTGACTGGGGCCAATGACAATCAGCTGATAGCATTGCTTGGGCACTGTGATTGGTTCAAATGTAGGTAAGACAGCGAAGTTGATCCAGTCACAGTAAAGCCCAGGAGTGGGATGGGCTACATAATTTGCAGGATCCAGCACAAAATGAAAATGTGGGGTCCCTTGTTCAAAAAAGTATTAATAATTTCAAGAAGGCAACAGCAGAGAATCAAATGAAGTTTGGAACCCTTTTAAGCATGGGCCCTGTGAAACAGTCTAGTTGGCGTGCTTATTAAGCTGACCCTGCCCAGGAGTGTGTCCAATGATTTCACAAGGAGCTTTCCCCCCTGAGCACCTCAGTAACTCTCTACATAGGGATGTTGGAAGAGCCATCCCCAATATTGCTCTATAGCATATAAGAACTAGAGGTGACCAGTTTAAGACCAGTTGGTGGTTCCAATTCAGTCTCCTGGTTTTTATGACTTTAACATGTCAGAGGCAGAGATAATCAAACACACACAAATCCCTGGCTTTGTTGACCCACTCAGACATTCCAGGGAAGCAGTGCTTCTGCCAAGGAAACCATATGCATCTGCACACTGCATTTCTACTCCAGCTTTGAGAATCTTATGCTTCTCCAAGGAAACTGCCAGAGCTTAGGACTGGTGGGATCCCCTACTCTGCCCTTGGAAACTGTCACTCCTCTCCCAAGGATGAGCCAGCAGAGAAAACATAGACTAATGCCAGTGTGCCAGCTGCTGTACTAAAACGCTCACTGCCTCATATCCGTACCTAGATTATACAACCACCTGTCTGTCAGTTTGTCATACTGTGGTGGCTTGTGTGTTGCTATGATGCTGGAAGATAAGCCACCAGTATTTTAAATACTAGTTAGGTCACAGATGGTGGACAGGTTTCAGCAGAGCTCCCAGACTAAGACAAGCTGAGAAAAAAAAAGGCGTGGTGATCTACTTCCAAAAATGAGCCAATGAAAACTCGAATGGACTCAAATATACCAACGATCATGAAGATGGCGCAGGGCCAGACAACATTTTGTTCTGTTATACAGAGAGTCGCCAGGAGTTGGAGCTGACCCAACAGCAACTAACCATAACAGCGCCAGTGTGCCAACTGCTGTGCTGAAATGTTCACTGCCTCATATCTGCACATACACAGTGTGCATAGCAAGACCAGTCCACCATGAGTTAGTCACTTTGAGTCCTTGATGCCAAGGGAGTTAGTGACTAACTGTACTAAATAAGACTAGATAACAGGAATGTGGTCAGATTGTACATTTGTTGATCTTTAACAAAAACTTTTCTTCTCTAACAGGAAGATACTAACAGGAACCTTTGGCATACTTTCTTCTACTTATTACCAAGTATTGTAGATATTAATGTGAGCTCATTTGTCAAATGACAGAAATTTGGCCTTGGTATGAAACCTGGCCTTCAGTCATAAATATTCTGAAGCATCTCCACTCCCTGATTTTTTCCTGTTAAGATGGAGATGATGAATCTGTTGCCTAATAGATGTTATGGGAGTCATTGGAATAAAATAATCTGGGATAATAAAGCCAAGAAAGAGAAACATAGGAAGCTTAAACATGGGGGTAAATATAGAGGTGGAATAGCAAAGAGGCAGAGTCAGAATTAGCAAGACTTCCCCAGACTCAAATGGAGATGGTGTGATAGCCAATGGGGTAGATATAATGCTATGAAAAAATATAACACATTACATATTTCATTTTACATATGTATTACACAACATGTTACATAGATATATAGATAGATAGATAAAGACATAGACATAGATATAGCAGGTGCTCTGGTGGTGTAGTTGTTAAGACATTTGCCTGCTAACCAAAAGGTTGTTGGTTTGAACCCATGAGCTACTTCATAGAAGAAAGATGAGGCAGTCTGTCTCCGTAAAGATTACAGCCTTGGAAACCCAATGGGGATTGCTGTGAGTTGGAATCAACTCAATGACAGTGAGTTTCTGAGATATATATATATATATATATGCATTTTAATGTGTCATGTATATATTACAATGCATAATAGATACATAGAAAAAGGCAGAGAGATTTAACTTCATATATCTTATTTGGTAGCCTGATTATTCACTTAATAATATGTCTTGAACATTTCTACATATCAGTGTGTATTCCTCCACAGCATTATTGTTGATGGCTGCACACTTACTCACCATATGATGGATTAAGAAGAAGAGGAACAAAAGATGGATTTAAAAAAAAAAATAAGAAGAAAGAAAATATAACCCAGGAAAAAAAAATTCATAAGTGCTATGCATTGCCCAGCCACTCAAAACCACAGTCCAGCCAAGTTGACACACAACATTAACTACCACACCATCTTCACAATGTTATCCGTAATTTGTTACTATCCACACCGTCAAATGCCTTTGCATTGTTCATAAAACACAGGTACACATCTTGCTGGTATTGCTTGCTTTCAGCCAAGTTTCATCTGACATTAGCAATGATATCCTTCTGAATCTGGCTTCAATTTCTGGCAGTTCCCTGTCTATGTACTGCTGCAACCATTTTTGAATTATCTTCAGCAAAGCTTTATTTGTGTGTGATATTACTGATATTTTTGGATAATTTCTGGATTTTGTTGGATCACCTCTCTTTGGAATGGGCATAAATATAGATCACTTCCAGTCAGTTGCTCAGAGAGCTGTCTTCCAAATTTCTTGGCATAAATGAGTGAATGCCTCCAATGCTGCATCCATTTGTTGAAACATCTCAGTGGGTATTCCATCAAGTCCCGAGATGTCGTGCTGTTAGGTGCAGTCAAGTTGGTTCCGGCTCATGGTGACCTTATGTATAAACAGAATGCAACACTGCCTGGTCCTGCCCCTTCCTCACAATTGTTGCCATGTTTGAGCCATTGTTGCAGCCACTGTGCAATCCATCTCATTGAGAGTCTTCCTCTTCTTTGCTGAACCTCTACTTTTCCAACTATGATGTCCTTTTCCAGGGATTGGTCCCTGAGAAAACATGACCAAAATATGAGAGACAAAGTCTCATCATCATCCTTTCTAAGGAGAATTCCAGCTTTACTTCTTGCAAGATAGATGTGTTCATTCTTCTGGCAGGGTATGGTATATTCACTATTCTTCTCCAACACCATAATTCAAAGGCATCAATTCTTTTTCAGTCTTCCTTATTCATTATCCAGCTTTCTCATGCTGAGGTGATTGAAAATACCATAGCTTGGGTCAGTCACACTTTAGTCTTCAAAATTCCAAGGCTTGGCACCCAGTCAATAGCTACTGATGAGTGAATGGTACTTCACAGAATATTAACCTAGACTCTCAATTGAGATGTCTCATAAAACTTGGAAGAGTACATAGGCAGCAGAATGAGTTTACACAGCTTAAAATAATTATAAACAAGTACTGTAAGTCTTATCAGTTCAAACACCACATGTGACTATTAGGTTAATGATGCAGAGCAGCAAAACAGAAGAATAAAATATGTTAACACTAAAACACATGGAATGGTTTGCATCAACTGTGAACTGATGCATAGTTTTTGGTTTGGAAAACTCATTATCATACTCATTTCAACTACAAGTAAGTGAAAAGGCATATTCTCCAAAGGCACAAGTAACAGCAACCAGATTCTCACTGATGAGTTTTTTGCTCTCAACACAAAATTTTAGAAAGACCAAAAACCTGAGACAGTCAGAAAATTGAATGATTCAGGCAAAAGAGTATATACCATGCCAATTTTCTTTCAGAACCACAGAGTAAAGTAAATTACACAGTCCTTTGACTTTTATCTGAGTCTCTGGCTCTTAAAAGATCATTTTTGTCTTTGAGTTTGACCAGGACTGTTTTTGCAATACTGTTATCAGCAGGCTACTGTTTTTTCCTCTATGTGGATCAAGGGGTTGTTGTACTGAGTTGTTCTTCCTAAAGAGTAAAATGTGATAATGAATCAGGAGAGGAAATTTTTGAGCCACAAGCCTTTCTGAAATGACTGTTTGACTGTCATATGCTGTATTAATGTATTATATATAGGCATATTACCTTTGAGGGCACAAGTCACCAAGGGGATATTCATTTAGGAGAGAGGGTCAGGAAGTCATGTCCAGAAATCTTTGAGAAGGGAGGAATAGGATCTTAGCCAAGAAAGAGTGAACAGGCACTGTTCTGTTATCCCTTTCAATAAGCCTAGCTCTGCAATTGATTGAGTTTGCTCTCTCTGGGAAGAATCCAATACACCCCAGGGACAGAGTCATCTAAAGACTGGATAAGGGAAGGCAGGAGGACAAGGAAAGAGAGAAAGTCCATTTTTACATTCCAGTTTTCTTTCTCTTTCCAAAAAATTATACAGGTCTTAACTAGAATGCTAACAATCAGACCGAGGTCTGGTAGCATAGTGCCTAAGGCACTTGATTGCTAACCAGAAGGCTGGCAGTTCAAACCCACTAGCCACTCCTTGGAAGGAAGGCTGGGCAATCTACTTCCCTAGTGATACCACCTCGGAAACCCAAGGAGGGGTAGCTATGAGTCGGGTCCAACTCACGGCACATAACAACAACAAATTATATTTAGTGTAACTAAATTATCATTATAGGTAACAAACCTACAAAAACAAAAAAGAAATCATGGATATTTTCATAGCAACTTAAGAGTTATTTCAAGTATTTCCAAATATCTTTTATGCTGATTACTTTAGACTCAGTGCTAGATGTAATTATTTAATGTGTTACTCATTTCCATCAAGTAGATTCCAACTCATAGAGACCCTACAGAACAGAGTAGAACTGCCCCATGGTGTTTCCAGGGCTGTAAATCTTTACAGACACAGACTGCCTCATGTTTCTCCTGAACAGTGTCTGGTGTGTTTGATTTTTTGTTAGCAGACAAATGACTTTATATTGCTAATATTTTGGAAACTGTATTTCAATATAATTGATTTATTTTGTAATTCCATATAATTTATTTTAATCATCTAAAACAGTATTCTGACAAGGAGTCCATAGTCTTCACCAGATCGTCAAAGTCTTTGACACATACACAAAGAGTTAAGAAGCTCTGCTATAGAGCATCCCTGCTTTTTCCCAGATCTATGTATAACACAGACAGCTAGACCTCAGTACTGCATGGCAATATTTCCCAAACTGAAGAATTGTTCAGGCTACTTAAGGAAGAAGATTTTTGAACACATTCATAAAATTAAATACAAACTCCTTTATGACTATACATCTAACACAATCATAAAATTAAACTTAAACTGTATAAATTAAATAGAAACAAAACTACACAATTAAGAAAAATTAAATAGTAATATTAATAATATTAATCAATCAATTAATTAGTTAATATTAATGAATTAATATTAACTTTGTTCTGCTAAAACATCATAAATGCAGTGCTGATTGCAGCAGAACAAGGTCTGCAATTGGGAAGTTTATACTACCATGTATCCCAGGGAAGTCAGTCTGGGATCTCCACTTATCTCCATTTGAATTACATACTGCAAAAGCGTCCTTTGTATAATGTGCTAGGGCATACTTTTTTCTCCAGTAGGGGAGAATATCTGTCAATCAGTCTCTGTTCTTTTCTTGATAGCCAGCAACTATCTAAGCAGTACAGCTTGGGAAAAAAAAAAAAAAAAAAAACCTTTGCTGGTGAATGTATTCTGATTCATAGAGGCCCCATAGGACAGAGTAGAATTGTCTCATAGTGTTTCTAAGGCTGTAAAATTTTATGGAAGCAGAATTCCACATCTTTCTCCCACAGAGTGGCTCGTGCGTTCAAACTACTGACCTTTTCAGCTAGCAGCCAAGCTCTCAACTACTGCACCACCAGGACTATTTGCAGTACAGCTTGGTAGCAACATAATCATAAATAGAAACTAAAATACAAGCACAAAAAATTCCATAGCAATACTTGTTTTAAGATGTTTACCCAGATGTCCAGATTAGGCTTACATTAATTATTTTTATTATCATTATGAATGCACACAATTAAAAGATTCTTATAGAGAACTCTTGAATCCTTTCAAAAGAACATCTGAAGTCACTCAGATCCCAAATGGAGAAAAACTGTCCCACAAAATTGCAAAAAAAAAAAAAAAAGATATGGATCCAATGCTGGCACATTTAAGCACTTACAAACCCCTACATACAGATTCACATTCCAAACATCACAGTAATCTATAGTCAATAATATACACAGGTGGATGCACTACTGACTTTTGAATCATATAATGAAGACATCCAGGGTTCCATTCTTAGTAAGATTAGAAAATGTCATGAAAAAAAGGAGAGTACTTGATTTCAGATGTCTAATTAGACTCTTCCTCACAAATTACATCTTGGATAGCTGCCTGATGAATAGTAATCCAGGTAAAACTTCAAGACCTGCTGTAATCTGTTTAGCTCTATATTCTTGCAGGGCTCACTTTGAAGCTAATGGGAATACCTCGTGGTAATGACAAATAGCTAGAAAGAAAGCATAATCTTAGAGTCTTGGTCTTGATGCATAAACTTCTACACCCAGCAACCCTGGTGGGGGCGGGGGGGGGGGGAGAAGGTAGTGGTTAGGATATTTCAGTGCACCTCCAGTTATCAGTGTTAATAAACTAATGTTTTTTAGACAGCATTGTCTAAAAAGCCATTATCCCAGTCATTTTATCTTAAGAGATTCTGTGTAGTTTACCATGAACAAAAGGATTGAAAAAGCTACATAAAAAGTGAATACTGATTATTAAGGGAATGGTTGAAATTAATAATAGCATAATGACAACACGACAACATAATATATTATTCAGCCATTAAAAACAATGAATTAAAGCTAAACTGTTGTCTTGGAGATATTTAAATGAAGTATTCTTGAATGAGAAAAACATTATGTAGAAAAGTGTGTGTAAGTGTGATCACATTTAAAAAAATAGTGATAAATAACCTCTATATGTATTCATTAAATACGTATATGAATATGTACATGTTTTTATATGTAATTGTCTAAGCATGGGAGATTGTTACTAGAAACAAAGAGTGACATTTTATAAGGACAGAAGATTCAATCCATCAGGAAGATATAGCAATTATAAGCATATATGCTCATAAGTACAAAATTCAGAAATATATGAAGCAAAAACTGACATAATTGTAGGGAAAGAGATAAAATGACAATAATACTTGTAGAAATCAAAATGTCTCACTTCCAATAATAGGTAGAGCAATTAGGCAGAAGATAAACAAGGAAAGAGAAGACTTAAAAAAATGCTATAAACTAACTAGACCTAAAGGAGCTCTGGTTGTGTAGTGCCTAAGGCCTTTGACTGCTAACCAGAAGGCTGGCAGTTCAAAGCCACTGGTCACTCCTCAGAAGGAAGGTTGGGCAATCTATTTCCATAGTGATACCACTTCAGAAACCCAAGGAGGGGTTGCTATGAGTTGGATCTGACTCAATGGCAGTGAGTTTGGTTTGATTTAACTAGACCTAATAGACATCTGTAGGATATTTGATCTAACAAAAGCAGAATACATAGTTTTCTCAAGTGGACATGAAACATCCTTCAACACAGACCATAGTGAGATGATAAAACAAGCCTTCATAAATTTAAAAAGACTGAGATATTACAAAGTATATTCTCTGATCATAATGAAATAAAATTAGAAATCAATAACAGAAGAAAATTTACATTATGTGTAAAAATTAAACAATTCCTAAACAAAAAATGGGTCAAAGAAAAAAATACAAATTAGGAAATACTTTGAGATAAATGAAAGCAAAAACACTACACAAAGAAATTTATGAGATACAGCTAAAGCAGTGCTCAAAAGATGCCTATATTAAAAAAGAAAAAAAGATCTCAAATAAATAGCCTAACCTTCTGCCTTAAGAAGCTAGAAAAAAAGAATAAGAAACTAACCATAAACAAGAAGAAGGAACAAAATAATAGAGATTAGAGTGAAAAAAAAAAAATAAAATAGAGATTAGAAAAACAGAGAAAATCAAATAGAGAGCCAACAAAAGTTAGTCCTTTGAAAAGATCAATGAAATTGACAAATCATTAGCTAGTTTGACTGAGAAAAAAAAAAAAAAGCAACACAATGCAATGCAATGCACTGCTGTCAAGTCGGATCCAACTCATAGTGACCCCTCCTTGGGTTTCTGAGGTGGAATCA
>NW_006921833.1:3525823-3530901 GCF_000298275.1 Orycteropus afer afer
AACCTAGTTGAAATGGATAAATTACAAGACACACAAACTGATGAAAATGACTCAAGAAGAAAAAGAAAATCTACATAGATTTATTACAAGTAAAAGACTCTGAATCTACAAACTTCCCATAAAGAAAATTCCAGGGTCAAATGGTTTCACAAGTGAATCCTCCCAAATGTTTAAAGAAGAATTAACAGCAATCTTCCTCAAACTCTGCCAATAATAGAAGTGGAGAGAAACTTTCCCAACTCATTTGATTAGACCAGATACTAAGACCTAAAACTAAGGCTAGAGAAAGACAATACAATAAAAAAAACTACAGACCAATATCCCTTATGAATATAGATGCAAAACTACTCAACAAAATGCTAGCAAACTAAATCTAGCGATATACAAAAAGATTACACACCATGACCAAGTGGGATTTATGATGGGAATACAAGATTGGTTCAATATGTGAAAATCAATCAATGTAATACACCATATAAATATAGAAAAATCATCTATAATGATCATCTCAATAGACACAGAAAAAGTATTTGGTAAATCCAACACCTTTTCAAGACGATAGATAGATAGATAGATAGATAGATAGATAGATAGATAGATATAGATACAGATATATAGAGATTATATATATATACAACAAACTAAGAATAAAAGAGAACTTCTTCAACTTGATAAAGATCATCTTAATAATCCATCACTAGAATCACACTTAATTGTGAAAGATTAAAGTCTTCCACTTAAAATCAGGATCAAGACAACAATGTCCACTATTGTTTCTTCTATTTAACATTGTACTGGAGGTTCCAGTAAGAGAAATGAGGCAAGAAAAGGATATGAAAGCATCCAGATCAGAATGGAAGAAGTGAAATCTATTTTTATTAACATATGACATGATCTTGAATATAGAAAACCCTAAAAACTATATACACACACACAAACTATTACAACAAATAAGTAAGTTCAGGAAGGTTGCAGAATACAAGATCAATATACAGAAATCAACTGTATTTCTATATGCTAACAATGAACAATCCAAAAATGAAATTAAGAAAACAATTCTCACTACAATAGCATCAGAACGAATAAAATACTTAGAATAAATTAAGGGGCTCTGGTGGTGTAAGAATGGCACACAGAAAAATACAAAACATTGTTGAAAGAAATTAAGCCAAAACCTACTGCCATTGAGATGATTCTGACTCATTCTGGGTCACGGAGACCCTATAGGATAGAATAGAACTGCCCCCATAGGGTTTCCAAGGCTGTAAACCTTTATGGAAGCAAACTGCCTCATCTCTCTCCCACAGAGTGGCTGGTGGGTCTGAATTGCCAAACTTATGGCTAGCAGCCAAATGCTTTAACTACTGCACCACCAGAGCTCCTTGAAAAAAATTAAAGAAGACTTAAATAAATGGAAAGACACCCAGGTTCAAGGATTGGAAGACTTACTACTGCTAAGAGAGCAATACTCCCTAAATTGATTTACAGATTCAATGCAATACCCATCAATTACCAGCTGGCATTTTCACACAAAAAAAATGGATTTCTAAAACATAATACATATGCCAAAAAATATAATCCCCAGAATAATCTTGAAAAAATTAACAAAATTGGAAAAGTCACACTTCTTAATTTCCAAACTTACTAAAAAGCTACAGTAATGAAAATAGTATGGTATTTACATCAAGATCAATGGAAAGAAATTGAGGCTTCAGAAACAATCCCTTACATTCATAGTTGGTTGATTTTTTAGAAGAGTGTCAAGACAATATAATGGAGAAAGAATAATCTTTTCAACAAATGTCACTAAGACAACTGGATATCTACATGCAAAAATAAAATGAAAGTAGGCCCTTTCTTCACACCACATACAAAAATTAACTCAAAATGGATTAAAAATCTAAATGTAAGACCTAAAACTATAAAAACTCATAGAAGAAAACATAGGAGTAAATCTCTGTGACCTTGGATTAGGCAATAGTTTCTTAGATATGATATATAAAGCATAAATTATAAAGTTTAAATTGATTTTCATATTCAATCTGTAAATAAATTGGACTACCTCAAAATTAAAAGCTTTTGTTCTTCAAAGGATGCCACCAAGAAGAAAGTGAAAAGACAATACATAGAATGTAAAAATAAGAAATTGTAAATCATATATCTGATAATGAAACTGTATCCAGAATATATAAAAAACTCATACAACTCAACAATAAAAAGAAGTCAATTATAAAATGAAGAAAGAATTTAAACACACATTTCTTGAAAGAAGATATACAAATTGCCAATAAGCATATTAAAATATTCTCAACATCATTGTTGTCATTTTGTGTTGAGTTGATTCTGACTCATAGTGACCGTATATGACAAAGGAGAACTGCCCTATAAGGTTTCCTAGGCAGTAGCCTTTTGGGACCAAGGGCTCTGGGTGAGTTTGAACTGCAGACTTTTCAGTTAGCAGCTGAGGGTTTAATCATTGCATTACTTGGGCTCCTTCACTAGTCATCAGGGGCTCCTTCACTAGTCATCAGGGAAATATAAATCAAAATCACAATGAGATAACATTTTGTACTCTCTAGGATGGCTAAAATAGAAAAAAAAAATAGCAAGTGTTGAAAGATGTGGAAAATTGGCACATTCATCCAATTCTGGTAGGACTGTCAAATGGAACTCTCATAAACTCATTGCCGTGGCGTCGGATCCGACTCACAGTGACCCCTCTTTGGGTTTCCAAGGTAGTATCACTATGGAAGTAGATTGCCCAACCTTCCTTCCGAGGAGTGGCTGGTGGGTTTGAACTGCCAGCCTTCTGGTTAGCAGTCAAATGCCTTAGGCACTACGCCACCAGAGCTCCTGTCAAATAGAACATCTCCTTTGAAAAATAGTTTCACAGTTTGTTAAAATGTTAAACATAGAGTTACTATGTTGTTGTTATGTGCTCACAAGTCGGACCCGACTCATAGAGACCCATCCTTGGGTTCCCGAGGCAGTATCACTACAGAATCAGGATTGCCCAACCTTCCTTCCGAGGAGTAGCTGGTGGATTTGAACCACCAGCCTCCTGGTTAGCAGTCAAGTGCCTTAGGCACTATGCTACCAGAGCTCCTAGAGTTACTATATAACCTAGCAATTCTGCTCCTAGGTATATACTCAAGAGAATTAAAAATATGTGTCCACACAAAAACTCATTCGTAACAGCATTTTTAAAATAGCACAAAAGTGAAAACTACTCAAATGCCCATCATCAGATGAATGGGAAAACAAAATATGGTTGTATTCATACAATGAAATATTACTCAGCCATAAAAAGGAATGCAATATTGATACATGCTACAACATGGATGCACCTCCAAAACATGCTCAGTACAAAAAGACAGACACAAATATGCCACAATTGTTATTCCATTTATATGAAGTGTCCAGAATAGACAAATCCATAGAGACAGAAGTATATCAGTGCTCAGTAGGGGCTGGAGGAGTAGGAAGAAGGAAGTAATAGTAGTAATGAAAGTGCTCTAAAGTTATATAATAGTGATGTCTGCACGACTCCGTGAATATACTAAAAATCACAAATTGTACACGTTGTTGTTGTTAGGTGCCATCACTTCGGCTCCAACTCATATTGACCCTATGTACAACAGAACAAAGCACTGCCCAGTCATGTGCCATCCTCACAATTTTGTTACACAAGAGCCCATCATTTCAGCCACTATGTCAATACATCTTGTTGAGGGTCTTCCTCTTTTTTGCTGACCCTCCACTTTACCAAGCATGATATCTTTCTCCAGGCAATGGTCCCTTCTGACAACATGACCAAGGTAGGTGAAACAAAGTCTGGCCATTCTTGCTTCCAAGGAGCATTCTGGATGCATTTCCTCCAGTACAAATTTGTTTGTTCTTCTGACAATCCATGGTACTTTCAGTATTCTTCACCAACATCACAACCCAAAAGCATCAACTTTTCTTCGGTCCCCATTATTCATTGTCAAGTTTTCACATGAAATGATACTACTGAAAATATTATGGCTTGGGTCAGACACACCTTAGTCTTCAAAGAGACATCTTTGCTTTTCAGCACTTTAAAGAAGGCTTTGGCAGCAGATTTTCCCAGTGCAATATGACATCTGATTTCTTGACTGCTGCTTCCATTGGTATTGTTCATGGATTGACATAATATGAAATTTTTTACAATTTCAATCTTTTCTCCATTATCATGTTGCTGCTTATTTGTGCAGTTGTGAGTATTTTCATTTCTTTATGTTATACACATTTAAGGGGTGAATTTTATGGTATGTGAATTATATCTTAATAAAGCAGTTATTTTTAAAATGAGTGAAAGGGATTCAGAAGATTTAGGAGCTGATTATCAAACAGCATGCTGGAAAAAAACAAGATACTTTAAGCTTTCAACACCTCTCTCTGTCACTTTAATTCCTTGCCAGAGTTTCTAGTTTATTTTATTGTGTGCTGTATTACCTTTAATCCCAAAAGCTCCTGCTTGGTCAGAATTTTTCCTTTTCCTTACTTCAACATATGTTTAAACATTTTAAAACCCTTTAAGGTGAAAAATGGTGAGAATAAAAATCCGGTACAGATGTAACCTAGAAAAATCTTTTGCTGAAATACAGCGTAAAAAATAACCTTGGACCTTTTCCCCTTCCACATTACAGCTAGTTTTCAAAATGCAACTAATGAAACTCCAGAAATAGTAGAGGTCACATAAGGCTATTTCGCATTCACAAAGGCCAGCTCTGCCCTTTACTCTTTGAAGGTAAGTATAGTACACAGTGTAACATGGGAAGTATTCTGATTAAAAGTTTACACAATGCAGTATTCTATGCTTTGATATGATAATGCTTCCCTGGAGGAGATTAAAAAAAAGACAATTTCCTTGTACCTTTGACCAAGAGTTCTCCCCTTGGTTTCCTAGCCAAGATTCCTGGGTAGGACAAAATGGCTGACCACTGTATTTTTGGACTGAAGTGGACTGCTTGTTGTTGTTGTTGTTGTTATGTGCCGTCGAGTCGGCCCCGACTCATAGCGACCCCTCCTTGGGTTTCCGAGGCAGTATCACTACA
>NW_006921833.1:3531282-3564891 GCF_000298275.1 Orycteropus afer afer
ATAGATAGATAGATAGATAGATAGATAGATGTCCGGGAAACACTCTGGCTTTCTGCTGGATCTGGATCCTGCATCTAGTTCATCATCATCTCCAGTTCTTGGAAATGAACAGTGGCCTGCCATACTGCCTACCAATCTTGGGATTGTTGCCTTCTCAGTCTTTGGGCCAACAATCTGCCATTTTACCTGCCAAAATTGGATTTGTCAGCAGCCTGCTTTACTGCCTGCCGATCTTGGGTTTGTCAGCCCCTACAGCTGCATGATAAATCTATATCACTATGCTACCAGAATTCCTTTATATATATATATATATATATGGAAATCACTTAAAACAGTATTCCAGGAGGCTGGAAAGATGGAATTATACCCACAACCTGCACATTTGATCCCACTACGGACTTAATCCATGAGTAACTAGATAAAGTAGATAGAAATAATGATGCTGGAGTTATGAGCAACTAAGATAAAGTATCACATTTACTTAAGGCAGAGAAAAAGAGTAGATTAAACAACTGGGAAAAATAAATGCATCTAGCCAACAGAGACAGAGACAGAGGGGACTCATTAGAAATACAAAAGAGGTTGGAAGAGGGAATGAGGAAAAAAAAATCATGGAACCCATAGAGGCATTAGGGACTCAGAATACCCACACTGGGAGATTTTGGCGGTGACCTTGGGCCCTGAGTGAATACAATAATATTATTGGAAAATGGATCAAGACCCCTTCTGGCCTGGACCACTGTGGAGTCCAGAAAGGAGTAGGGGAAAGGGAGAAACTCCCTCTGAGTAGGTGGAACCTCAGAGTGAGTGCAAAGGAGTAGGCTGGGGTTTAACTCTTTGACGACCCCTTTTAGCAGAATGTACTGGGGTGCTGGATTTTCATGGCTTCTTAAGCCAAGCAGAAAGTAGTGGCCCTCTACCCACTGGGTTCTCTGTTGGTTTTGAACTGCAGATCTTTGATTGACAGTAGGAATCAGTAGATGTCTCAGAAAGACACAAACTACACTGCCTTTGCCTCCATAACTGACTGAACTATCTCATCCCAAACATGGAAAACTCCTTCTACCTTTCTATCTGGGGGCTCACTTCTGGTGCCCCCTTTTTTTCTTTTTCTTTCTTACTTTTCTCCCCTGCCTCATCCAACAGAAAGAACACATTAACCCTTCACCAGGGAACACAAGTTATTACACTGAACATCTCATCCAATAGACAGGTAATAGCTCCTGCACCACAGAATCAACAACAGATGGTGGACAACACTTATTTGTCCCAACTCCAAATCCTCTTCACAATGAACAGAGACCTGTATCCACAACCCCACTAACTAGTGATTACACTAACACAAGAGAGTGCTGAAGAGCAACCCAGTACAGCAGAGGTAATAATCAAAAACGTACAGTACACCTGTTCCATGTTTTCAGATATAGTAACACAAAAAATCAGGGTGAAACAAATCAACACATAACTAACAATCAAAGACAACAACTTCAAAATGTCTAGAAAACAAAAGACAACCTCAAATCAAAAAAACAAAAACAGGACAAGACAATAGGAATAAAATCCTAAGCTAAAGAATGATCTGTCATGGAAGAAGAACAAGCAATAGAACTATCTGAGAAGGAATTCAGAAAGTATATATATATAAGACTCTCCAAGAGTTCAAAGAAACCATAAACAAAAGCAAAAAGAAAACAGTACCCTGGAAGAATTCAGGAAAATCATTCAAGGACAAAATAGCAAGATAAATACACAATTAGAACTCATACAAAGCAGCAATCAGAAATCCAGAAGATGAACACTAAAATTACAGAATTAGACAGCACAGTGGAAGGACAAAAGACTAGAAATAGAACTGGCTGAAGAATGCATTTCTCAACTAGAAGACAAATCCCTTGACAACAGTCTGTATGAAGAAATATCAGAACAAAGATTTAAAAGAAATGAAGAGAACATAAAAGTTATATGGGATGACATGAAAAGAAACAACATACACCTGACTGGAATACCAGAACAAGAGGAGTTAAAAAAAAAAAGAAATGACACTGAGAAAATTGTTGAATACATACTAACAGGAAATTTCTCCCATATAATGAAAGAATAAAAGATACCTATCCATCCAACGAACCCCATACAGGATAGATTCCAAGAAAAAGCCAAAAAGACATATAATAATAAAACTCTCCAAAACCAATAAAGAAAGAAGCTTGGGAGCTGCTCAGGAAAAATGTAATTTCACCTACAATGGACAACCAATAAGACTAAGTTCTGATATCTCAGCAGAAACCATGCAAGCAAGAAAGCAATGGAATGTCATATATAAAACATTGAAGGAAAAGAACTTCCAACCAAGAATTATATATCCAGCCAATTGTCCCTCAAATATGAGAGTGAAATCAAGACATTCTCAGACAAACAGAAATTAAGGAATATGTGAAAATCAGACCAGACCCTAAAAGAAATGCTAACAGGGGTCCTTCCAATAGAGAATTCACAACAGACAACAACAAATTTAAATCAAGACACTTAACATCACCACTTAGAAACCAAACCAGAAATAGATGCTCAAAATAAGCTCATAAAATAATGTACACAGAGAATTAAGGGAGTCGATCTGCAGATGACACCTGCAACAAAGCAAATAGAGGGAATAAAAGTTTTAATTACAAAAGTTCCAAATGGAGAGGAAGACAGGACAATGTCTTTATAGAACTGACTGTTCCAAACTAAGGTAGATAAGGATTTACTTCAGGGCAACCACAAAGAAAATTAACAATCCCCCTAACCAAACTCAGAAAGAAGAAAAACACATGGGCTTAGTAAGCACAATACCAACAATAATGAAGAAAAGCGAACACTTGATAACAAAATGAGCTCAGCACAGGAAAACAATTGGAAACAAGGAAAGCACCAACAACACAACAAAAAACACAATAGAATGACAGCAATAAATTCATTCCTCTCACTAATTACAAATATGAATGGACTAAATGCTCCAGTCAAGAGAAAGAGAGTGGCTGATTGGATGAGAAATGAAGACCCACTGATATGCTGCCTACTAGAGACCCAACTTAGACACAAAGATAAAAACAAATTAAAAATTAAGGGATGGAAAAATATATATACCAACCTAATAGCAACCAAAATAGTACAGGAGTGGCAATATTAATTTCTGATTAACTAGACTTCAAGGTGACAAACAGCAAAAGGGACAAAGAGGGACATTATATGATGCTAAAAGGATCAATTGACCAAGAAGACATTCCCATAATAAATATCTATGCACCCAACGAAAAAATCTCCAAAATACATAAAGCAAGCATTAGCTAAATCAAAAGGAAAAATAGACAACTGTACAATAGTAGTAGGAAACTTTAACACACCACTATCAAGGAGGGACAGAAAACTAGAAAAAAAAAATCAACAAAGATACAGAAGAGCACAACAACACAATAAAGAAACTTGACATTATAGACATATACAGAGCACTCCAGTCCACAAAAGCACAATACACATTCTTCTCCAGTGCACAAAGATCATTCTCCAGAATAGGACATATGTTAGGACACAAAACAAGCCTTGATAAACTCAAAAACATTGAAATACTATGAAGCATCTTCTCAAATCACAATGCTATAAAATTTGAAATCAATAATAGGGAGATCAAGGAAAAAAAATATCAAATATGTAGAAACTGAATAATGTTGTTATGTGCCATCGAGTAATCTCTGACTCATAGCAAACTTACATACAACAGAACGAAACACTGCACAGTTCTGGGCCAGCTTCACAATCCCTGCCATACCTGAGCCCATCGTTGCAACCACTGTGTCAATCTATCTCGTTAAGGGCCTTTCCCTTTTTCGTTGACCCTCCACTTTACCAAGCATGAGAACCTTCTCCAGAGAATGGTCCCTTCTGACTACATGACTAAAGTAGGTGAGACAAAGTCTGGCCATTCTTGCTTCCAAGGAGCATTCCAGCTACACTTCCTCCAGGACAGATTTGTTAGTTCTTCTAGCAGTCCATGGTACTCTCAGTATTCTTCGCCAACACCACAACTCAAAAGCATCAAGTCTTCTTAAGTCTTCCTTATTCATTGTCCAGCTCTCACATGCATATGAGGCAACTGAAAATACCATGGCTTGTGTCAGGCACACCTTAGTCTTCAAGATATCTTTGCTCTACAGCACTTTAAAGAGGTCTTTTGCACTTTAAAGAGGTATTTGCCCAATGCAATACATTGTCTGTTGTCTTGTTTGCTGCTTCCATTGGTGTTGATTTTAGAACCAAGTAGTGAAGTCTTTGAGAACTTCAGTCTTTTCTCTGCTTATCATGATGCTGCTTATTCATCCAGTTATGAAGATTTTTGTTTCTTTATATTAAGGTGTAATCCATACTGCAGACTGTAGTCTTCAATCTTCATCAGTGAGTGCTTCAAGTCATCTCAATTTCAGCAAGTAAAGTTGTGCCATCTGCATATCAAAAGTTGTTAATGAGCCTTCCTCTAATCCTGATGCCATGTTCTTCTTCATATAATCCAGATTTCGGATTATTTGCTTAGTATACAAATTGAATAAGTATGATGAAAGGATACAATCCTGACACACTCTCTTCCCTATTTTGAACCATGCACTATCCTCCTGTTCTGTTCAAACAACAGCCTCCTGATCTATGTACATGTTCCTCATGAGTACAATAAAATGTTCTGGACTTCCCATTTTTTTTAATGTTATCCATAATTTGTTATGATCCACATAATCAAATGCTTTTGCATAGTCAATAAAACATAAGTAAACACCTTTCTGGTATTCTTGGCTTTCAGCCCAGATCCATCTGACATCAGAATTATATCCCATGTTCCACGTCCTCTTCTGAATCCAGCTTGCATTTCTGTAAGCTCTCTGTCAATATCTGCTGCAGCTCTTTTTGAATTATTTTGAGTATTGCCCACAGAAACTTTCAATATTGCAACTCGAGGCTTAAATTTTTTCCTCAGTTCTTTCAGCTTGAAAAATGTCATGTTCTTCCCTTTTGGTTTTCTAACTCTAGGTCATTGCACATCTCATTATAACAATTGACTTTGTCTTCTTGAGCTGCTCTTTGAAATCTTTTGTTCAGCTCTTTTATCTTGTCATTTCTTGCATTTGCTGTAGCTACTCTCTGTTCAAGGGCAAGTTTCACAGTCTCTTCTGACATCTATTTTGGTCTTTTCTTCCTTTCCTGTATTTTAATGATCTTTTGTTTTCTTCATAGATGATGTTCCTGATATCATCCTACCATTCATTTGGTTTCAGGTCATTGGTGTTCAATGCATCAAATCTATTCTTTAGATGGTCTCTAAATTCAGGAGGGGTATACTCAAGATCATATTTTGGCTCTCATGGACTTCTTATAATTGTCTTCAGCTTCTACTTGTACTTACATATGAGCAGTTGATGGTCTGCTCCACAAGCAGCTCCTGGACTTGTTTTGGCTGAAGATACTGAGCTTCTCCATCACCACTTGCCACAGATGTAGTCAATCTGACTCCTTTGTACTCCATCTGGCAAAGTCCATGTGCAGGGCTGCCATTTGTGTTGTTGAAAAAAGGTATTTTTGATGAACAAGTCATTGGTCTTGCAAATTTGTATCATGCAATCTCCAGCATTATTTTTATCACCAAGGCCATATTTTCCAAATACAGGTGATTCTTCTTTGTTTCCAACTTTTGCATTCCAATCACCAGTTATAATTAACACATCTTTATTGCATGTTTTGTCAATTTCAGACTGCAGAAGTTGATAAAAATCTTCAATTTCCTCATCTTTGGCTTTGGTGGTTGGTGTGTAAATTTGAATAAAAGTTGTATTAACTGGTCTTCCTTGTAGATCTATGCATATTATCTTATCACTGACAGCATTGTACTTCAGGATAGACTTAATACACTGCTCAAAAACTATTGGGTAATAGAAGTAATAAAGTGTGAAATAAAAAAAAAAAAAAATCCTAGAAACAAATTAGAATGAAGATACAACTTACCAAAACCTTTGGGACACAGTGTAAACCGTATTCAGAGGTCAATTTATAGCAATAAATGCACACATCAAAAAAGAAGAAAGAAACAAAATCAACACTCTAATTCAACAACTCCAATAATAGAAAAAGAACAACAAAACAAACCTACAGTATTCAAAAGTAAGGAAATAATAAATATCAGAGCAGAAATAAATGAAGCAGAAAAAATAAAAGAGAGAAAATCAACAAAACAAGAAGTTGGTTCTTCTAAAAGATTACCAAAATTGACAAACCACTGGCAAGTTTAAGAAAGCAAAAGAAAAAGAAGGTGCAAACAACATGAATAATAAATGAAAGGGTAACATTATAACAGAACCAACTGAAATAAAAAAATACTGACAGAATATTATGAAGAGTTATACTCCAACAGATTTGAGAACCTGGAAGAAATGGACAAGTTTTCAGACACAGAAGACCTACCTAAACTATCCCAATTGGAGACAGAATACTTGAACAGACTCATAACAAAAAAGAAATTGAGCAGATCATATTAAAAAAAAAACAAAAAACAAAAAACAAAAAACTTCTCCAAAAAAGTCCTGGCCTAGATGGCTTCACTGCAGAATTTTATCAAACATTCAGGGAAGAGCTGACACCTATACTACTCAAACTATTCCAGAACATAGAAAAACATGGAATACTCCCAAGTTCATTCTGTGAAGCAAGCATAACACTGATACTAAAACCAGGGAAAGACACCACTAAAAAGGAAAACTACAGACCAATATCTCTCATGAATATAGATGTAAAAATCTTCAACAAAATCCTAGCTAACAGAATCTAACAACATATCAAATAATAATAATAATAATAATAATAATACATCATGGTCAAGTGGGATTCATACCTGGCATGCAAGGATAGTTCAACATGAGAAAAACAATCAATATAATCCACCACATAAACAAAACGAAAGAACCATAGGATCACATCAATCAATGCAGAAAGGGCATTTGATAAAGTCCAACACTGATTCCTGTTCAGAACTCTCAGCAAAATAGAGATATAAGGGAAACACAAAGCCAACAGCCAACATCATTGTTAACAGAGAAAGACTCAAAGCATTCCCCTTACAAACAGGAACCAGACAGAGATGCCCTCTTCCATCACTTCTATTTAACATTGTATTGACAGTGCTAGCCAGGGAAATAAGGCAAGAAAGAGAAATAAAAGGCATCCAAATTGGCAAAGAGGAAGAAATGTTGTTGTTATGTGCCGTTGAGTCGGACGCGACTCATAGCGAACCCTCCTTGGGTTTCCGAGGCAGTATCACTATGGAAGTAGATTGCCCCCTATTCCTTCCAAGGAGTGGCTGGTGGGTTTGAACCACTAGCCTTCTGGTTAGCAGTCAAGTGCCTTTAGGCACTACGCTACTAGCTATCTCTATTTGCAGATGACATGACTCTATACATAGATAACCCAAGAGACTCAGCAAAAAATAATAATAATAATAATGGAACCAATAGAAAGGTTCAGCAAAGTGGCAGGATACAAAAATCAGTTGTATTCCTCCACATCAACAAAGAGGCCCCTGAAAAGGAAATAAGGAAAACAACACCATTTACAGAGACACAAAAGACATATACAAAGAAAATTACACAGTACTACTGCAAGAAACCGGAGCTCTGGTAGCATAGTGGCTAAGACACTTGCCTGCTAACCAGACGGCTGGCGGTTCAAACCCCCCAGCCACTCCTCGGAAGGAAGGTTGGGCAATCCTACTTCCGTAGTGATACTGCCTCAGAAGCCCAAGGAGGGGTCGCTATGAGTTGGGTTTGACTCGATGGCACATAACAACAACAACAACAACAACTACAAGAAACTACAAGGGATCTACATAAATGGAAGAACTTGCCTTGTTCATGGATAAGAAGACTGAATGTTGTGAAAATATCATTACCCAAAGCAGTCTATACATTCAATGCAATCCTGATCTAGATCCCACCAACATTTTTTAAGGACATGAAAAAACCAATTATTAATTTCATATGGAAAGGAAAGATAAGCAAAGTACTGCTGAAGAAGAAAAACAAAGGGGAGGTCTCACACTCCTGGATCTCAAAACCTACTATACAACCACAGTCATTAAAATAGTGTGGTATTAATAATGATAGACAGATAGACCAGCAGAAAAGATTTGAAGACTCAGAAATACACCCATCCATCTATGGACAGCTGATCTTTGTCAAAAGATCAAAACCCAATAAATGGGGGAGAAATAGCCTCTTCAACAAATGGTGCTGGCAAAACTGGACATCCACTTGCAGAAAAATGAAACAAGATCCATACCTCGTCCCATACACAAAAAAAAACTCAAGTTGGATCAAAGACTTAAATGTAAAACCCAAAACCAAAGATAAAATAGGGGCAAATCTAGGAGCTCTAATCTACAGCATAAATAGACTATTAAACATAACTCAAAATGCACAGGCAGTGAAAGATGACTGGAACTTTTTAAAAATTAAATTCTTATGAACATTTAAAGATTTCCCTAAAAGGGTAAAAGAGAACCTGCTGGTTGGGAAAAAAAAAATGTGGTTAAGACATATCTGACAAAGGACTTATCTCCAAAATTTACAGAATACTTCAACACCTCAATGTTAAAAAGACAAGCAATCCAATTTACAAATGGGCAAGGTACATGAACTGACACTTCACTAAAGATGATACACTGGAAACCAACAAACACATGAGGAAATGCTTATGATCATTAACTGTTAGAGGGATGAAAATCAAAATAACAATGAGATATCATCTCACCCCAGCAATAATAGCAAAGTTCAACAAGAAAGAAAATAACAAATGCTGGTGAGGTTGTGGAGAGACTGGAACTCTCATACACTGCTGGTAGGACTGCAAAATGGTACAACCATTATGGAAGATGGTATGGCATTTCCTTAAAAATCTGAAAATAGAAATAACATTTGATTCCGCGATTCCATTTACTAGGAATATACCCTGAAGAGGTGAGAGACAGGACACGAACAGACATATGCACACCCATGTTCATCACAGCACTATTCACCATAGCAAAGAGATGCTAACAACCTAAATGCCCATCAATAGATGAATGGATAACCAAACTATGGTACATTCACATAATGGAATATTATGCAGCATTAAAGAATAATGAAGAATACATGACTCATCTCAAAACATGGATAAATTTGGAGGACATTATGCTGAGTAAAATAAGTCAATTGGAGAAGGACAAATATTGTGTGAGCCCATTATCGTGAAAAGTCAAGGAAAAGTTTAGTTAGGGAAGGAAACTCACTTTGTTGACTACCAGTGATAGGAGGGAAGGGGAGGGAAAATTTCAGACTAGTTAAGGGCCACATGTTGATTTGGGTGAGGGGAGGGATGGTATGGGAAGAACTGTGACCAGCATGATGACATTGGGGAAAGGAAACACTGAAACATGCCATAAGATATAGACAACAGAGGCAAAAACTAGTATATGCACAATACTGAATTAGCACTAATAACAAACACCAGGCTACAGATAAGTACATAGAGAGGTAAGAACGTCAGATGGGAGTCAGCAAACAGGAATATACCCTAGACCAAGGATAGATTTGGCTAAAGATGATCTTACATGTGTACTTGTGCTACAAAATTAGCCACACACATTACAGAAGCAACAGAAGACAGAGTTGGAGTAATCTCTCAGAGACAACTGAACACCTTAAGAGAGAGAACCACTGGGCCTACCAACTCAGGACCATAGTCTCAAGGGACATCATGCTCCATTGGCACAACATAGTACATAAAAACCTTGTTCCATAACCTACTTTGTAAGTAGTGACTGGGGTCTTAAAAGCTTCTGAACAGCCACCTAAAATGCCGCTATTGGTCTCCTCTCATCTGAATCAAAAAAGAGTGAAGAAAATCAAAGGCACCTGGAAACAAATAGTCCAAAGATAAGATGGACCATGAGGCTTCAGCCTCCATGACCCTGAGATCAGAAAAACTAGATGGTGCCCAGCTACCAATGCCAACCACTCGAAAAGGGATCAAAAACAGGAGATCCTGGATAAAGCGGCAGGAAAAATGTGGAACAATATTCAAAAACACAAAAATGACCAGAATTACTGGTAGGATAGAGTCTGGTGGAACCTTATGCTCCCGGGTTACCCTTCAGACCTAGAAATATACTCATTGCCATGGATTGGCTCTCAGCCCAACAGTGGAAAGACCTACATGCAGGACACCTACCCAGGGCAATGCACTCATCTACTCTAGAGAGATGCACCCCTTAGAGTAATCAGCCATGAGACAACAGAGGGACAGCATCCACATAGAGGGAAAGTTGGACACACAGGAAAGCATAGTTAAGAAGGGCACAGGATGGGGATAATCACAGAGATGGAAGGGAAGGAGTGTTTGTTATGGTTGAGGATGGTAAATGGTGCATGAAATCAAATGTACACAAACTGTTGAATATAAAACAAATTTGCTCTATAAATTTGCACCCAAAGCACAATAAAATTAAAAAAAATATATATTCCAGGGATTAAAGATAACATATTAATAAAGGATAAATTAAAGGCAAATTCTCCACTGTTGTTAGGTGCCATCAAGTCGTTTCCAACTCATAGTGACCCTATGCACAGCAAAACGAAACACTGCCCAGTCCCGCTCCAGCTCCATGATTCTTGCTATATTTGAGCCCATTGGTGCAGGTACCGTGTCAATTTATCTTGTTGAGGGCCTTGCCCTCTTTTGTCGACCCTCCACCTTACCAAGCATGACATCCCTCTCCAGTGAATGTTCTCTTTTGATAACATGACCAAAGTATGTGAGACGAAATCTGGCCATTCTCACTCCCAAGGAGCATTCCAGCTGCACTTCCTCCAGGACAGATATGTTAGTTCTTTTAGCCGTCCACGGTACTTTCAGCATTCTTCGCCAGCACACAACTCAAAAGCATCAACTCTTCTCCAGTTTTCCTTATTCATTGTCCAGCTCTCACATGCATATGAGGAGATTGAAAATACCATGGCTTGTGTCAGTGGCACCTTAGTACTCAAGGAGACATTTTTGCTCTTCAGCACTTGAAAGAGGTCCTTTGCAGCCAATTTGCCCAGTGCTATACTTCATCTGATGTCCTGACTGCTGATTCACTAAGCATTCGTAAAAAAACCAGTTGTCATCAATTTGATTCTAAGTCATAGCAACCTAATGTTTGTCAGAGTAGAACTGTGCCCTGGAGGGTTTTCAATGGCTGATTTTTCAGAAGTAGACTTCCAGGGTTCTCTTCTGAGGCAACTCTGAGTGGACTCAACACTGCCAATTTTTGGTTATCAGCAAAGCACATTAACCATTTGCACCTCCCAGGGACTAACAGGTGTAAGTCCAAGGCATTAAATAATACCAAGTGGCAGAAATATGATGAGGCATTACTAACAAGAATGATAAATCAGATATTAAAAATTCAAAATCACTGTAGTTCATTGATTTATTCATTCAACAAACATTTTGTTGAGCAGTCATTATGTTGCAATAAACAGAGCCCCTAATATCCTGGAGTCTAAATATGCTTACTAATGCTCCTGTTACTGTCAAGAAAGCAATAACATTAAATGAGGACCAATGGAGTAATTGAAAGAGCACTGTTTTAGAAGTCCCAAGGTCTGAATCCAAATTCCAGCTCTATTACATGCTAGGCAAGAGATATTGGATAAGTCGATTTAATTTATCTAAGACTCAGTTTCATATTTTGACAAATGGTATATAATATTACCTGTCCTGAATACCTCCTTGGGAGCTCTGGTGGTGTAGTGCTTAAGGCACTTGATTGCTAACCAGAAGGCGGCAGTTCAAACCCACCAGCCACTCGTCAGAAGGAAAATTGGGCAATCTACTTCTGTAGAGATACTGCTTCAGAAACTCAAAGGGGGATCGTTATGAGTCAGGACTGACTTGATGGCAGTGAGTTTGTTCTTTTGTTTTTTTAGCTTACCTCCTCAGATAATTATGAGGATCATAAAGAAAATATTCAAACATTCCTTGAAAATTGTTAAAAGCTCTGTAATTGCAGGTTGGCACTCTTACTGAAAAATATGAAAAGCTGTTAAGTCTGCAATAAAAAATTTTGTTTGATATAGACAGTCTACTGAAGGACTATATAGTTAGATTTTTAAAAATTAAAAAAAAAAAAAACTGACTGCTGACAAATAATTCCTGATTCATAGCGAGCCCTCCTTGGGTTTCCGAGGCAGTATCTATGGAAGTAGATTGCCCAATCTTTCTTCCAAGGAGTGACTGGTGGGTTTGAACCACCAGCCTTCTGGTTAGCAGTCAGATGCCTTAGGCACTATGCCAGTTAGATAGTAAAACTCAATGCTAAGGGTCAAGTACATGAACAATACAGAATGCACATATTCAAAAGTTTCAGCCTTTCTCCATTTAATTATTCTAGTTTCACCAGGATTTCCTCTGCATGTCAAATTCCAGTCATATTGTCAAGTCATGTTTCAGCCGTAGAAAGAGAAAATGAATCAAACAGATTCCCATCCAATTTCCAAAGAGAGCACAAGTATCATATGTTTAATTACTCTTCAATGTATGCATTCGTCACCTCTATTTGGATCTTAACAAATGACAGAACTTTCAAAAAAGAGACAAATCCACTTAGGAAAAGAAACTAATAATTGCTGTAATTGCAATCACATCAACTGGTCCAAGTTTTTATTTCAATTATTTTTGCACTTCTGATGGAAAACACTGTCCTCCAGAATAATGAAGTGCTTAAGACATGACCAAAACATAAAACCTTGAAATTAAACCCAGAAGGTAAAATTTAATTGGCATAATTTTAGTTTGCAGTATTACTCTCAGGTAGTGACCACAAATCAGAATGAATCATTGGTGAGCACCAAGCCTGAGAAACAGTTAATATCTATAGGTGCTCTGTGAAACAATGAAATCCAAACACTTGGTCTCTACTGGGTTGGAGCAAGAGAATAATCTTGCTTTTCTTCAAAAAATGATAAACATATACTATGATAGCCAAAAACCAACTTAATCCTTCCTTTCCTGGCTCACAATAAAAATAAATACTCTGTCCTGGACCTGAGATATGATTTCCTATTACGGGTTTTCATGAACAAGAGAGGAACAAATAAGAAAATGATTATGAATAGATAGGCTTTGTGTATTTTTTGACCATATAACCTTGTTTTAGAAAGTAAGAATCAACACAACTGCACAGAAAGTTCTTACAGACTGTGCTCTGATTCGTCTTTATTGGCACTTTGGATCAGAGTCAGAGTTGTCTGGCATTTTCCACACAAGTCCACTCCTACCAAGCGTTCTGGGCATTTAGTAACTTTACTAAAGATCAAAGGGCTAATGAAGAATGGAGTTATATCCTGGGACATGCAATCTCCTCCCCTCATCGCCTGGGCCCCATCTCCACAATTTCTACCTTCACTCTCTCTCTCAGCTCTTTTTCTAGAGTAACTGACAAAACCCCCCACCTGTCCTCATGCAAGAGAGTTTCTCACATATCAGTTACTTCAAGATTTGATTACTTGTTAGTCATCAACGTTGTTGTTGTTAGGTGCTGTCGAGTCGGGTCCAACTCATAGCGACCCTGTGTACAACAGAACAGAACACTGTCCAGTCCTGTACCAGCCTCACAGTCTCTGCTATACCTGAGCCCATAGTTGCAGCCACTGTGTCAGTCCATCTCACTGAAGGCCTTCCCCTTTTTCATTGACCCTCCACTTTACCAAGCATGATATCCTTCTCCAGGGAATGGTCCCTTCTAACAACATGACCAAAGTCTGGCCATTCTCACTTCCAAGGAGGATTCTGTCTGCACTTCTTCCAGGACAGAATTCTTAGTTCTTTTGGTGGTCTATGGTACTTTCAGTATTCTTCACCAACACCACAACTCAAAAGCATCAACTCTTCTTTGGTCTTCCTTATTCATTAGCCAGCTCTTACATGCATATGAGGTGATTGAAAATACCATGGCTTGGGTTGTTTTTATCAAGTTGGTCCCGACTCATAGCGACCCCTCCTTGGGTTGCTGAGGCAGTATCACTATGGAAGTAGATTGCCCAACCTTACTTCCGAGAAGTGGCTGATGGGTTTGAAACACCAGCCTTCTGGTTAGCAGTCAAGTGTCTTAGGCACTATGCTACCAGAGCTCCTTGGCTTGGGTTATGCACACCTTAGTCTTCAAAGAGACGTCTTTGCTCTTCATCACATTAAAAAGGTCTTTTGCAGATTTGCCTACTGCAATATATCGTCTGATGTCTTGACTGCTGCTTCCATTGGTGTTGATTGTGGAACCAAATAATATGAAATCTTTGACAACTTCAATCTTTTCTCCATTTCTCATGATGCTGCTTATTGATCCAGTTGTGAGGATTTTCATTTTCTTTATGTTCAGATGTATTCCATACTGCAGACTGAAGTCTTTAATCTTCATCAGTAAGTGTTTCAAGTCATCCTTACTTTCAGCAAGCAAAGTTGTGTTTGCATATTGCAGGTTGTTAATGAGTCTTCCTCCAATCCTGATGCCACTCTTTTTCTTATTGTCCACATTCTCAGATTATTTGTTCAGCATACAGATTGAATAAGTATGGTGAAAGGATACAACCCTGATGCACTCCCTTCCTGATTTTAAACCATGCTGTATCCCCTTGTTCTGTTCGAATGATGTCCTCCTGGTCTATGTACAGGTTCCTTACGAGTACAATTAAGTGCTCTGGACTTCCCATTCTTCTCAATGTTATCTATAATTTGTAATGATCCACATAATCAAATGCTTTTGCATAGTCAATAAAATACAAGTAAACATCTTTCTGGTATCCTTTGCTTTGAGCCAAGATTCATCTGACATCAGCAATGATATCCCTTGTTCCATGTCCTCTTCTGAATCCAGCTTGCATTTCTGAAGTTCTCTGTCAATATATTGCTGCAAACGTTTTGGCACTTACACATCTGTGCCAACAAATTTTGCCAACTGATTGGAAGAGATCCATATTTGTACCCATTCCAAAGAAAGGTGGTCCAACAGAATGTGGAAATTATTGAACAATATTATTAATATCACACTCAAGTAAAATCTTGTTGAAGATAATTCAAAAATGGTTGCAGTAGTCATAGATAAGTACAGTGAGAGCCTGAACTCGACAGGACTGTCTTGTTTGTCCAAGACTCATAAGTTTTCCACTTTTGAGAGGGTGCTTAGGAAAAAAAAAAAACTTCAAACTCACTGCCATCGAGTCAGATCCAACTCACAGCATCCCCTCATTGGGTTTCTGAGGCAGAATCACTATGGAAGTAGATTGCCCAATCTTCCTTCTGAGGAGTGGATGGTGGGTTTGAACCTCCAGCCTTCTGGTTAGCAGATAAATGCCTTAGGCACTACACTACCAGAACTCCTTTGACAGGGTGCAGTCACCACTTATCCATCATTCATTTTCATGGAAAACACTTGAATTTTCCTTCTCTGACAGGTTTCCACCTTACACAGGTACCAGGTTTTGCAGGTTTTACTGCAAAATAAACTGCACAGGGAATAAAGAAAAAGAAGAAGATGGAAGCAATAAAAATAACACATGGACACCCCAAAAGTAAATGGGAGGATTGAAAAAAAAACCCAGTTGCTGTTGAGTCAATTCCAATTTATGGTGACCCCATGCGTATCAGAGTAGAACTGTGCTTTAGATGGTTTTTTCAATGGTTATGATCTTTTGTTCGTAGTTCACCAGGCCTTTTTCCTAGGTGACTGTACATTGATTCAAACCTCCAATCTTTTTGTTAGTAGCTGAGCTCCTACCTGTGTGCACCACCCAGAAACTCCTAAATGGCAGGATAGCTCCCATGAACTTAGTTGGCATTATATTGTAGAAAAGGATGCTTCCTACACACTGACCAACAACAAACTGCCATTTCAAAATAACTTCAAACTTCAAACCTGAACCACAAACTTTTCTATATAAACCACCACAAAATAAGTACTATTATATATCACTCCTCAGAAGGAAGAAGGGGCAATCCACTTCCGCAGTGATATTGCCTCAGAAACCCAAGGAGGGGTCGCTATGAGTTGAGTCCGACTCAACGGCACATAACAACAACAACATTATATTGGGAGGAACTCTGGTGGCATAGTGCCTAAGACATTTGACAGCTAACCAGAAGGTTGGTGGTTCAAACCCACTAGCCACTCTGCAGAAGGAAAACGGGGCAATCTACTTCTGTAAAGATTTACCTCCTCAGAAACCCAAAGGAGGTCACTATGAGTCGGAATCAACTCGATGACAGTTTTTGGTTATATAGGGACCAAAACTCCAAACCAAACTCACTGCCATCAAGTTGGATCTGACTCATAGTGATCCCTCCCTGGGTTTCCAAGGCAGTATCACTTCAGAAGTAGATTGCCCAACCTTCCTTCTGAGGAGTGGCTGGTGAATTTGAACTGCCAGCCTTCTGGTTAGCAGTCAAATGCCTTAGGCACTATGCCACCAGAGCTCCCCTATTTAAATTTGTAGACCTCAGAAATGTTGAATGACATTGACACATTTTCATTTATTTACTCATTTCCTTTCCGGACTGAAGCCATTTTATATTTCTCAGCAGAAGGCACTTTGTGTTTAAGAATAAGACACTCAACTATTACAAGAAAGCTGAGTGGAGATTTTGCCTGTGCGACCAATTTAAAAAAAAAAAAAAAAAAATCACTGCCATCGAGTGGATTCTGACTCAGTGTCCCCCACTGAGTTTCCAAAGCAGTAAATCTTTACAGAAGTAGATTGCACAAACTTTCTTCCCTGGAGAGGCTGGTAGGTTTGAACTTCCAACCTTCTGGTTAGCAGTCAAATGCTTTAGGCACTATGCCACCAGAGCTCATTGTGTGACCAGTTAAGTGATTGTTAATCAAGAGCTCTGGCTGCCAGGCTTAAAAATCTACCTGTGGGTTTCACAAATATGTAATGGTACTTGCATTCAATGCCTTCAGACTTACTTGTGTTTCTGTGACTTTGGTCCCTTGAGAGAGAAGAATCTGTGGTCCCAGCTGGAATGTGTTGGTCGGGGTGTGGAGTAGATGGCATAGTGCTCTTATTATCATTTGAATTTTTAAGAATAACATCAGAAATTTGGACTTCACCATCAGTGACCAATGGTTCACTCCCATTTGATTTAAAATAGGGCTTTTTTAATGTTCCTGAAAGACAAAAAATGTTTTACAACATAATTAGGAAAAACAAAAGTTCAAGCAACAAAAGATTTTTTGATAAATGGGACTTTGTAAAAGTTAAATACTTTTCTACATCAAAGGAGTCGTTTTTGTAAACACAACAGATAAATACATAAATACACAAATAAATACGTATGAATCAAAATATATAATTATGAGAAATATTTATTTAAAAATATGCATCAAGGAAATTCTAGAGTAATTTTTCCATGTCTCATTCTACCTAGGCAAACAAAAAGAGAAAAATGATGGTAACCCAACTACCCCCTCTTTGAACAACCAATGGAGTTGTTTTTCTACCACAAATCACATGAATGTGTGAGGAAACATGGCTTTCACAAGACTTAAGGTATAGGAACTGAACCACCCATTTAAATTTCTTAGTGCCTAAAGAATTTAGGGCAAGTTCACCTTAAATTGTGGTGATTTTATCTGGGAATCATTAAACTAAAAAAATTATGAATTTTACAGTGATCTTTACTGCTTCTGTTTCATTCATCATATTATGTAACTCAGCAACTACAACTCCCACTCTGTAGATATCCATGCCTGACCCTAAAGGACACAATAGTGCTGCTTTCATTCAGCCTGACATTTCCTCACATTCTGCACTAAGTATTACATATAAATAGGAGCTCTGGCAGCATAGTGCCTACTGCACTTGACTGCTAACCAGAAGGCTGGTGGTTCAAACCAACCAGCCACTCCTTGGAAGGAAGGTTGGGCAATCTACTTCCGTAGTGATAGCACCTTGGAAACCCAAGGAGGGGTCGCTATGAGTTGGATCTGACTGGACGGCAAATAACAACAACAACAACATACAAAAATAAAAACCGTAGGGCTCATATATTTACTAAGACATATCATAGAAACCAAAAGAGTAAACTCAAATTATAGCACAAGCTAAAAGAATAAACCAAATTTATTTAGTTTGACCAGAAGCTATAAAATAAAATTATAAGAAACAATCATTAAATTTAGATTATCAACTGGTGACTTTCTCAAGGTATTCATGCACTTACAAAACACAGAGCCAGTCCTAAGCTAATCACCTAGCTTTGTCTTTAGGCAGAAATATTTGAAAATCTTGAAAGAGATGATATATTTTTAACTCAGTCAAAACAGATAGCAGACTATGTTTCCAGAATATAGCACTGTAGTTGAGCATACCACAAAAATGAAAGAGTATGATATTGATCCATCTATAGAAATACCCAAGGGAGATTTATTTTCTAAAAACAGTTACAGTGAGGTCTCAAATTGGCTCCCAATTTTCTAAGTAAGTCGCACAGACCATTAAAAATAAAAGAAATATAAATAAATCATTTAATATCAGTCTATGGAAAAAATTTCTCTACATGTGCTTGACACTTGGAAAACACTAATTACAAATTAAAATAGAAAAGCAGCTGTTTTCCAGCTAACTAAGGTCAATAGTTTCATCTGCCAAAGATTTCTAAATAAAACATTGGAGAATAAAAGCTAAATCATGACGATGCAGGTAACACATTCTCCAAATGTTGTGTGATGATAAGTAAATACTAAATACAGCAGTATGAACAAAAGAATTTCATTGTTTTTTTTTTACAATGATTTAGAATTTACTCTAGATAAAAATACATATTTGTGATAGGCTTGATTGTCATATGAAATGTATTTGATTCACAAGGAAACATTTACTAATCAGTTGGATATAATTTTACTTTAATCCATAGTTTCTAGTTGCTCCTCTCTTTGCTTATTTTGGTAGAAAGAGATTTTCAAGTAACATATTTCCACTAATGTAGCTATAATGGCCCATAAAGTTGATTTACTTATCATGCTAAATGTATTGAGTCAGCATCTAGCCCCATCAAAGTAATTTTAGCAAATGTCAATTCTTCGTGGTTATACCCAAGTAATTCACTTAAGAAGGGTTCCTTATATGAAATATTTCCCAACAGTTGTTCTAAATATTTTTTTTAATAATAATTAACCCTATTAGTATCTTTCCTTTACTTTTTTCACCTACCGTTATGAAACTGTTGTAACACTTCTTCACACAAAAAAGTCCTATGAAATACTGACTTTCTTAGGTAACAGATGCTGACTTGGGTAACAACTTTCTGAAAAAACGATAGCTTCCTTGCTCTTACTCTGTGTACCAAAGCAATTTGGAAGAAGAAAAAGAAAATATAGTCACTCCAGCTATTGTTCTTAAAGTCCTTGTTAGAAAGAGACAGAGAGAGGGAGAGAAGAATGAAAGAGAAAAAGCACAACCTAAAGGATCTTTCTGTAAAAGCCTGGACTCACTGGACAATATACGTATAAGCATTTCTGGAAACTGACCTACTCACAGTTGGTCATCTAATATGCATTGTTTAGGAAGCACAAAAATTAGAACTCAGTAAACACTCTCAAGCTGTACCATGATGAGCAATAAAAAGGCTGAGAGTTATTAGCTTAAGTAGAGTGTTCATTTTCTCAATGACACTCCATTCTTCTCCACATTCCTGTTTTTATAGTGTTGTTGTTAAAAGCAAGAAGCTTTCAGTGGCATAGTGCCTAAGGCATTTGACTGCTGACCAGAAGGCTGGCGGTTCAAACCCACCAGCCACTCTGCGAAAGGCAGACTGGGCAATCTACTTCCATAAAGATTGACTGCCTCGGATACCCAAAGGGGGTCACTATGAGTTGGAATCAACTCGATGATAGTGAGTTTGGTTTTTTGGTTTTGGTGGTTAAAAGCACAGGTTCTAGAGAGTGACCAATTGGATTTAAATCCCGTCTTACCACTAACAAGCCCTGAAATCCTGACCACTTTCGTTCATGTACTAGACATGAAACTCTGATTGCCTGGCTGTAAATCCCATATTTTCCACTCACTAGCCCTGAAATTTTAGACATACTCTCAGCTGCTCTAAATAAGGAAAATAAAATACCTATCTCATGGGAATAGCCATTAGAATTTGTTTTGGTTCTCTAGTCCTGCTCTAAAAAATATGCCACAGGTGCATGACTTTAACAAACAAGGATTTATTCTCCTACAGTTTAAGAGACTAGAAGTCCAAGTTCAAAGTGGTAACTCTAGGGGCCCCTGGACCTTGGGCATCAGTTCTGCCTCTTGCTCCCAGCCCACTGGAGCTGGAGGTTTCTCCTAACTCAGGCAACTGCTGGATGGTAATGCTGACAAACTCAAGGTTGACAAGTGAAATGCACAGTCCAAAGATTATCAACAAACACAGTAGGCCACTAGTACAAGTCCAGAGGCAGTCCCAAGATCAGCAGACAACATGACAGGCCACTGAGTTCATCTCACTCAGCCAAATGCAGGATCCAGATGTGTCAAAAGCTAGAGACCTTTTTCAAAGCATTTTCTTATGTACCAGAAGCAGATCACATCCTTAAGGCAGCTACTCAGCTGCTCACAGTAGATTCCACCATGGAGTTGATTACCAGTCTCATCATGGGAAATAACTATATCTAGCTGCCCAGCCACTCAAAACTAGGCCCAGCCAAGTTGACCCATAACCTTAATAACCACAAAATTAAATTAGTTAATACATATATAAACAAATATACAGAAACATAAAAAAAAAAAAATGAACTCTGGTGGCATAGTGCTTAAGGCATTTGACTACTAAGCAGAAGGTTGGCAGTTCAAACCACCAGCCACTCCACAGAAGTAAGACTGAGCAATCTTCTTCTGTAAAGATTTACTGCCTCAGAAATATAATGGGGGTAGCTATGAGTTGCAAGTGCCTAAGGCACTTGATAGCTAACCAGAAGACTGGCAGTTCAAATCCACCAGCCACTCCTAGGAAGGAAGGTTGGGCAATCTACTTTTGTAGTGATACTGCCTTGGCAACCCAAGGAGGGGTCGCTATGAGTCGGGTCCAACTCGATGGCACATAACAACAACAACAACAATATAATAGCTCCCAACACATAGTAAGTTCTCAATAATTATTAGTCATCCCTACACAAGGATAGTAAATTGTCTTCCCTAGGACTATGAAAGTTGTTGCTGTATGTGCTGTCGAGTCGGACCCAACTCATAGCGACCCCTCCTTGGGTTTCTGAGGCAGTATCACTATGGAAGTAGATCGCCCAACCTTCCTTACGAGGAGTGGCTGGGGGGTTTGAAATGCCAGCCTTCTGATTAGCAGTCCAGTGCCTTAGGCACTATGCTACCAGAGCTGCCAGGACTACTAAAGTACTTAAGTAAATAGCAGTTTCCTTACTAAAGGTACATTCCAGTATCACACAATGGTTAAAGACATTTCCAAAAATGAATCATTTAACCTTATTTGGAGTGAGAGGACTGCTAAGTGGCTGACAGAAGATCATATTGCATCAAGGTTATATGGTTCAAAAGTGCTTCCACTATGAAATAACAATAATAACCAAAGTTTAAATATGTTTACGAAATAGTCTGTAATTCCAATAAATAATAGCCAAATGCACTAATCATGTAAAATGGGTGAGGCACTATTTGTAGAGTGAATAATGATGCCCTAAACACACATAGTGCCTAAGGCACTTGACTGCTAACCAGAAGGCTGGCAGTTCAAACATACCAGCCACTCCTTGGAAGGAAGGTTGGGCAATCTACTTCCAAAGTGATACTGCCTTGGAAACCCAAGGAGGGGTCACTATAAGTCGGGTCTGACTTAATGGCACATATCAACAACAACAAATACGCCCATGACCTAATTCCCAGAACCTGTGACTATATTACTTTACACATATTACATGGGGAAAAGGACTTTGCAGATGTGATTAAATTAAGCAATTAAGCATTTTGAAAGATGGAGGATTATCCTGGATTATCTAGCTGGGCCCACAAGGGTTCTTACAAATGGAAGACAGAAGCAAGAGAGTGTTTGTCAGAAGGATTCAGTATAAGACTCAGTGGGACCTTGCTGACTTTGAAGATGAAATGGGGCTACAGCCATGGAATGTGAGAAGCACATAGAAAATGGAAAAAGCAAAGAAACAGATTCTCCCATAGAGCCTCCAGAAGGAGCACAGGCCAGCTGTGTAAAAATGGAAGGGCAGGGACATCTGACCTCTACTCACTTTGCAAGGGAGAAGGAGAACAAGACCAAGAGCCCCAGCCGATTCCTATGAGGCAGATGTCAGACACACCTCCAGTTTCCAAATGTTTACCATTTCTATCATCAGCCATCCTTCTCACAGCACTCTCTACTTCTCTATTGGATTTGATAATCAATGGCCACACAAAACTCACAGACCATATACACAATTATAGGGTTTATTAGGGAAGTAACAGGTTACAATTCAGGATCTAGAACAACTCAGGATATAGTTCTTTTGTTAGGACAGCTCCTTGGCTGTGCCCATAAGCAGGCTTCTCCCTCAACTTCTGAGCTCCTGAGCCTCTCAAGCTGACCTCTACCCTGCTCATGTAAGTGTTACAAAGCTCTTTAGCTCCATCAGTACTCCACCAAGAAGCCTTCTGTCCAAAGGCATTGTACAGTTCATCAGTCAGGAGAGCTCCTCAGCTGTGCCCACAGGCAGGCCTGTCCCTCAGACCCTGGGCCCATTGAGCTGTCCTATCCCTTGTTCTGGCAAGTTTTATAAGGTTCCTTAGCTCCACTGATAAGTGCCCAGAGGCATCCCACTCTGCCAGTAAGCCTCAGCCTGAATGCACTCAGCTCTCTCACTCTGTGGTTTAGTGAGCTGACTGTAACCACCAGAACATCAGTGGGTCAAACCCACCGCTGCTCCACAGAAAGAAGATGGGGCAATCTACTTCCATAAAGAATTACAGCCTCAGAAACCCAATGGCGGTCACTATGAGTTGGATTCAACTCGATGGCAGGGAGATTTTTTTTTTTTGCTTTTGACTGTAACCACCTTGCTCTGTGGCCCAAAAGCCCACTGCACCAGCTTGTGCTGGTCTCCTGGTTCTGCTGTTGCTGTTTTTCTGTCACTGCTTCTTGTCATCGTGTGCCATCCCTGGTATTACAGCTCTTTCTCTCTATCTCCTAGGTCTAGGAGGTTCTCAGCACAGGGACCCAGGTCCAAAGCATGTGCTTCACTCTCTGCTCATCTTAAGACTAGCAGGATGGCAAAACTGTCCAACCTCTTGTTAGAATTCCATACACCTTATTTGCATAGTTTCACACTCACAAGGGTGCCATGCATCTTATTTGCAATATTAGCAAGCTAGCTAATCCCCTTGATGGGCCACAACTACTTTATTTGCATAGTCCCACTCAGTCATTTGATGGGAGTTAGAAGACCATGACAAGAAAGGCCATATAAAAGTGATCTATTGCACTGCAAGCTGGCACCTTGATTTTAGCCCAGGAACACTCATTCATTTTGGACTACTGACTTCCAGAACTGTTAAAAGATAAGGAATTTGTGTTGTTCCAGGTCACCAATTAGATGGTTTGACACAATAGCAACAATGGACTCAAACAAGCCAATGATCATGAAGATGGCATAGAACTGAGCAATGTTTCATTCTATTACATATGAGGTCACCAAGAATCAGAGCAGACTTGATGGCAACTAACAATGAGGACAAGCTACAAAGTTAGTGGTAATTTGTTATAATGGCAATAGGAAGCTAACACAGGCACCATGCTAAGTGCCTTCACTATATGCATTAACTGAGTTAATCTTCCAACAATCCTACAGCACAGGGGCTATAATTAACTCCTTTTAATGGAGTTTTAGAGAAGAGGAAACTGAAGCATAACAAGGATAATTAACTGGTCAATAATTGAGTTGGGACATTACACAAACACACACACACACACACACACACACTTACTTCTCACCCTGGACAACATATACAGGTTTTAAAAAAATCAGCTATTATATGCTTGCAGTCTATATCTTCCAATAATGTTATTTTCAAATTAATTCCTTATATTCATATCTAGCCATGTGATAACACATTTACTTTACATTTTATATGTGCCAGAAATTTTATATTTATTCTCAGCTGAATAATACAAGAGAAATTATTTAGTGAGAGAGTCTTCCCGTCGAGATGTTTATAGATTAGTTGGGGAAAACAGGCACATAATCTGAAAATACAAACGATGCTACAACTGTTTTGAGAATGATATGTATAGGACAATCTGGTGAGAAAAGTAGAGAAATACCAGTCATTCCCTTTGAAAAAGTCAGGTAATATTTCTTAGGTCACATTGATCCAAAATATAAATTTTAAAAATTATTAGCTATTTTCTAGGTTTAAGTGAAGCATTTGTGGAGAGGGGTGTAGTAATGTTGTTGTTGTTGTTAGGTGCCATCAAGTCAGCTCTGACTCAAAGCAACCCTATGTACAACAGAAAGAAACTCATCCTGGTCCTGTGCCAGCCTCACAATCCCTGCTATACCTGAGCTCATCATTGCAGCCACTGTGTCAATCCATCTTGTTGAGGGCCTTCCTCTTTTTCATTGACCTGCCACTTTATCAAGCATGATATCCTTCTCCAAGAAATGGTCTCTTCTGACAACTTGACCAAAGTAGATGAAATGAAGTCTGGCTATTCTTGCTTCCAAGGAGCATTCCAGCTGCACTTCTTCCAAGACAGATTTGTTAGTTCTTTTGGCAGTCCATGGTATCTTCAGTATTCTTCCCCAACACCACAACTCAAAAGCATCAACTCTTCTTTGGTCTTCCTTATTCATTGTCCAGCTCTCACATGCATATCAGGCCATTGAAAATACCATGGCTTGGGTTAGGCAGGTGCAGTGATACCAAAAACCAAACTCACTGTCATGGAGTCAGATCCGACTCATAGTGACTCCTCCTTGGATTTCTGAGGTGGTATCACTGCAGAAGTAGATTGCCCAATCTTCCTTCCGAGGAGTGGCTGGTGGGTTTGAACCACCAGCCTTCTGGTTAGTTATCTAAGGTGTAGTTTTGTTATAACCCTCAATATTTCCTTCCTGCCACAGACGCTACCTATGATAACCCTTTCTTGACATAGATGCCAAAAACATATTTTAAGAATCTCCTTTAGACCATGTCAATCCCTTGTTCCAGTATCCTCATTGTGGATTCCATGTTGAAAGTGTCTCTCCCTGGGGAGAATTTCATCACCTCACACCTGGTTCAATCCCTGTCATAAGCTCTCTTAGCATCATTAACTTCCCATATAGCAGTAACCTCTGTTGTGATTAACGAATTATGTGATCATTAGATTGATGCCTCTCTCCCTCATTGGACTGTGGAATCTAGTTGGGGCTGTATTGCACCTGCTTTATTCAGTGCTCTGCCCAATGCTTGTAATACATTGCATTGCACAAAACAGGCACTTTAAGGATTAAACTACTGAATTATATCTACAATTTTAATTCTTTTAAATGTTCCTCAACATATGAAAATAATTTTTCTTTAAATGTCACATAGATGCATATGTGAATATATGTATAATTTAAGGAAGGCATCAATTCAATCTCTGATAAAGCACTCAATGGCGTAACCTGACTCTTGCAGTCACATGGTGGTAGCACACATTACTTCAGGTTTAGTTCTTAAGGAAAATGAACAAACCCCTGAAAAGTGACTCTCAGGTCTAAGCATGAAAGTCATGAAACTTGCCATCATGTTGCAAATCTAACTTTATTCCTTCTTGGCTATTTTATGGGCAACTAGAATATACCATAGGAGCTCTAGTAGCATAGTGCCTAAGGCACTTGACTGCTAACCAGAAGGCTGGCGGTTCAAACCCACCAGCCTCTCTTTGGAAGGAAGATGGGGCAATCTACGTCCATAGTGATACTGCCTCAGAAACCCAAGGAGGGGTCGCTATGAGTCAGGTCCAACTCAACAGCACATAACAACAACAACAACAGAATATACCATGGCAATGGCTTGATTATGGGGTTATGGAGCAAGGATTATGAGATTACTATGGCAATGGGATGGAGGCATTGGGAGTTCAGTGGTGGCATTCTCACCTTCCATACAGGAAACCTGAATTCGATTTCTGGTCTGTCAGTAAAGGCTTGAGTGTTGCTATGATGATGAACGGGCTTCAGTCGAACTTCCAGACCAAGATGGACTAGAAGGAAAGGCCCAGAGACCTACTCCCAAAAATCAGCCAATGAAAACCATGTGGATCACAACGCTCCTAACTGCCTGATCATGGGGACGGCAGAAGATTTGGTAGCATTTAGTTCTGTTGAACATGGGGTCACTATGAGCTGGGGCTGATCAATGGCAGCCGATGACAACAACAACATGGCAATGTGTCATATTACAGAATTTTTAGTGTGTATGGGTAGAGTTTAAATGAAATAAACACAATTTTAATTAACTGTTATTTTGGTGTAATAGAACTATTTATTTATTATTATTTAAAGAATCATCCGATATTAATCATTATATTCTTAAACAAATAAAATCAATACTTTCATAATGAATTTTATCATTTATAAAAATACTTCATAACTATTATTTCATTTGACTTCACAAATATTACATCATTTGACTTCCACAATTCTTTGTCCCCAGTCTCACAGATGAAGTATTTTACCTAAAGTCATATATCTCATACATGGAAGAGTGTGACCCTAAACCCAGACCTTTTATGTCAAGCTTCATCTTCTCTCTTCTCTGTCATAAGGCCTATCATTATTATACTATAACTAAAGAAATAATACCTAGGTACAATGTTGTATCTTTCTCACTTTTGAGTAGGCTTTTCAACTTTGTTAAAAAATCTGAATCCTTCTTTTAGAGTCCAAATCTTTGCAACTATATGGAAAGCTCAAGCTATCTGCCCAGTTTAGTAATACAAAACTAAACCCAACCAGCTTCAGCTTGGGGGAGGAGGAAACAATTGCTACTGCTTTCTTTTATAGTTTAGTGCTAAAATATTACTCAAGAAGTCCAACTCTCTTATCTTTAGAAATATTTTTACCATGCTGACTTCATACATGATAGCAGTCAAAACAGACAAAATTAGAGACACAGAGTACATCTGTGTGTGTTAGCATAGGGCTTATATTATCTTCTCATAATCAATAATCTTCTCACTATTATCTCTTTGCCTTTTGAAGCTGGAGCTTCTGTTATTCGCACACAATTGGCAACCAGCATCCTTTGGCAATCGTTATGTACCCAGCACTAAATACAAATTTGTGAAAGAGCATGGAGTTATAAACTCAAATCAAACAAAACATTCTTAAAAGTAAGCAGAATGTAATGGAGCTTTTAAACAAAGATGTAAAATGCCTTTATAGCTCATTATAACAATAAACATCTCAGTTATACAAAAAGGAAATGTCTATTTGGGCAGATACTGCTTTACTATGTCTATATGAAACAGCTGGTGCAAATCTACAAAAAGAATGCTTTTGAAGAAGATGTGTGGGGAAATTCCACTTTTTAAAGGTTGCCTACATAGAAGGCAAAAGAGTACTTACAAATGGTTACAAATTGGTAGCCTCCCTAATCCCACACTTATGTGATAAAATGAATCCTTTGAAAGCACTGTTTTAATAACATCTCCTCTGCTCAGAAGCCTCTAAGTATCAAGGAACTTAATAATAGTGTGTTTTAAATTCATATTAGCATTAGACTCTGAGAATGAAAAGAAATATTCTATAATGTGTGTGAGCCACGGGGCATGGTATTATGAGAACTGAACTTTTACAAATCACACTTAACAACATGGTTGAGTAAGCTCTTGCTTAATTTATAGTAACAACTATAAATTCTGGACAAAATACAAAAAAAAAAAAAAAAAAAAACCCACAACTACCAGAAGGCCCTGGAGAAGAAACAAAATAAGGCAGCCTCTTGAGAGCTATCAACTCTTGGAAGAAATGAAGGTACAGGTGAGTTTCAGGGGAAGCATTGGTTCAGTGGTAGAATTCTCACCTTTCACCCAGGGAACCTGGCTTCTATTCCTAGCCAATGCACCTCATGCACACCCACAACCCAACTCTGTGGAGGTCTGCATGTTGTCATGATGCTGACCGTGTTTCATCAGAATTTCCAGACTAAGGAGTACTAGACAGAAAGGCCTGGCAGTCGAGCTTCATGGGCTCTGAAAATGAGCCAATGAAAACTGTGGATGATAATGGTCCAATCCACAACCACTCATGGAGATGGCACAGGATCAAAAATACAGCATTTTGTTCCATTTTATGGGTCACTATCATCATGTGTTGGAGGATGACTCAATGACAGCTAACAATAATCTGACATAGTTGGTGCCACAGTGAGTACAGAGTCTAAAAGTTCAATAGAAAACCCTCAGGCTTCCTGGGTTCCAGCACTTTCTCTGTCCTTCTCTTACTTGGTCACCCTCTGCACAAGGGGCAAGGAGGCAGCATCTTCTAACCTTCTCTAACTATACAAGAGGAGGACAGAATCCTATGCCTGCTCCTATGAGGCCAAACATGCCATGACCCTCCAACCCTCTTACTAACCTTGACACCAACTGTTCCTCCCATGGCACATATCACCTTTCTGCTGGGTTCAATAATTTGCTGCAGTGACCACACAGAACTCACTGATTATGGGGTTTATTAGGGAAGCAACAGGCTACAATTCAAGTACAGAAACATGCTCCATCTCTCTCAACCAGCCATCTGTCAGCCAGTAGTCTCTCAGTCTCTCTCAATAGCACATCTCTCTCAGCAGTTCATCTCTCTCTCAGCAGCACATCTCTCTCAGATGTCCCTCTCAGCAGCACATCTTTCTCAGCTGGCAGTCAGAGAGACTCCTTCTGCCTCTAGGAGGACTCATTCTAAGCCTGGCAGGGTAGTAAAATTAACCAGTCCTAACATCAGAATTCTATACACCTGAGAGAGAGCGAACTTCCCAGAAGATTGCTTTGTGCTGCTCCAACAGAAATACACCACATGGATAACTTTAACAATCAGGAGCTACTCAGTTGCTCATGGCAAATTCCACCACAGAGTTTACAAAGACTGTGGTTAGAAAAGCCATACTGTGTAATTTACTACACCGCACCCTCTGACCTCTGATGTGCCTGTCTTGTCTTGGCTTCTGTAAAACCCACCATTTCTGGATTCCTTTCCTTCCTTTTTTACTGTTCTTCCTGTGACTCTTTATTTCTTCTTTCTTCCAACTACTCTTTAAATACTAGCATCCTCCTGGACTTTGCCCTCAACTTTTAATCAACATAATTTCTCTACATAGGTTACTGATCCTTACTCTTTCAACTACCAATTAAACTCCAGATTCATAACTATAAGCCAGGACTCTCTTCCTTTCTGGATCCTTCTAGCTTCAGACCTGTAATAGCAGGGTGGGAGTTTGGCTCTAAACTCAGCACAGAAGCAGAAATTTATATAGTCAAAATGGTCCTTGACATTCTTTTAGGAATTCAACATGTTGGAGTTCTTATATTTCTCCATTTCTTTGCCAAACCTGCACTACTGAATTTGTGCAAGATTAACACAGGTGAAATATTATTCCACTGTATTTGGTTTTCCTAAAAGTATATCTACCTTAACATGCCCACAACAAACTTACTATCTGCTCTTCATCAACCTGCATCACTCTCCTCCACTAAAACCAGTTGCCATCAAGTCAATTCCAACGTATGGTGACCTATATGTGTTAGAGTAGAGCTGTGTTCCACAGGGCTATCAATGGCTGATTTTTCAGAAGTAGATCTCCAGGCCTTTCTTCCAAGAAGCTTGAGGAAGATTTGAACTTCTAACCTTTCAGCTAGCAACCAAGATCATTATGTTTGCCCCACCCAGAGACTCCCTCTACTTTTACTTACTGCATTAAAAGAAAGCACCAAAACCAACTCAGTTACCTAAGCCAGAATTCAGGAATCAACTTCTACTCCTTCCTCTATTTCACACCAAAATGTGTGTGGTCATGATTCCTGTTTATTTAAATCCAGCAAATGCTTTAATTCATGCTCTCATCATCTTTTACTTGAACTATGGCCAGAACCCCAAACTGATGTCCCTGTCTTCATTTCTTTCTGTATCCAATCCTCTACAATGCGTCCAGACCTATTATCTTTTCCTAATTCAAATGAGATCAGATTTCTCCCACTTTGAAGAAATCCTTCAGTGGTAATTCCCCATTTATAGCTTGTTGTTGTTGTTATGTCCAGTTGAGTCAAACCTGACTCATAGCGACCCCTCTGTGGGTTTCCGAGACAGTATTACTATGGAAGTAGATTGCCCAACCTTCCTTCCAAGGAGTGGCTGGTGCGTTTGAACCTCCAACCTTCTTGTTAGCAGTTAAGTGCCTTAGGCACTACACTACCAGAGCTCCTCCATTCATAGCAGTGATTGCCAAATAAATATCAGACAAGATCTTAACCATCAATAAGAGAATAACAGGTAGTTTTGGTGAAATAAAAAATTTCAAAATCATTAGCAATACAATTAGGTCAGCATCACTTTGCTATTTATTTCTCTATGTATTTGATTGCACAGGTTCAGAGAGATCCTGATTTCTATCAATAAGTAGCTACTAATGGTAATATTATTTTCTCTGACCTTTCAAACTTAAGTATTGACTATTTCAAAAAGGACAGCAAGATTCATATGCAAATAAACTAACTTTCAGCACAATTATTTAATTGCTGGTCTACACTTGTTAAAATTTGGTGCCTAATACTTAGCTGGTGTGTGTGTTTAAGATCTATTTTTAAAATAAAAATCAAAGCAAACATCTGTGCAATCCTTGAGTCTCCTCTTCAGAACCTTGAGCTCCATGGAATAGTCTGAAAACTACCAGTGAAGAGGCTGAAGCCCAAACCCTTTAGTATGACAAGCAGGCCCTGTGTTACTTGGACTTTATCTATCAATCTAGCTGCATTTTTCACCACCACCAAATTTTGTCCCAGTTTCCTAAATCCATCTCCATCTTTCATGAGGTTATACTTTTGCACTTGTTATTTTTTCTGCCAAATGTGACCTCTGCAGCATTACCTTCTAACCTGAATTTCTATTAACTTAGTTCCAAGGGTTAAAATGTTAACTCCTCTGTGCATCTTCCTTTGGCTGCCCCCAAAGAATCTAGTACATATCTGAATCATCAACATGTGTTTCCTTGTGTGATAATTGTCTCTTCTTCTCAACTGTAAGCTCTTAACAAAGAACTAATTTAACACCTTTGAGCATTAACTTGACAGCAGTGAGATGTGCATATACTATTTAAAGATATGGGTAAAATTCACTTTTTAATAAAAATAATAATAATAAAATGAATCTCAATGATTTAATTAGTTTTGATTTTTCGATGAAAACTTTCACAATGCCTGCTATTTAGTAATCACTCAATAATTTTTTTAAAATTCATTAATCCATTAATTAACATTAGTAATAATAGCTATTAAAGTAATTATACTCACTGAGATTCCAGGTTTGTATCAGATAGTCAGCAAATAACCCTCTTATTTAGTTGACATTATAGGAAAATAAGAACTAGGTAGAATTCAGCCTTACAAATCATGTTCATTTTAATTTTAACCTGTTTTCTTTAACAGTGACATCACCCACCAAGAAAGGAAAGTAGGATCACCAGCAGGATGATGAGAGCACAGATACATGGAATCAGGACCAGCAAGAGAAAACGGAGGTACGTCGCAATCGCCAGCTTCTGAGAGCAGCCATCACCCAAGTTATCATTACCTCTCAGGACCTAAAGAAAATGAAGCATGGTTTTAATATTACAAAGCAACTCAAACGTGGTATGAAATTTTAGATTACAGCTATCCATTCAGAACAACAGCATTCCTAAAAGATTTTACTGTGTGTACTTTAGGGCATGAAATGAGGTTAGTCACCCAATCATGCTAATAAATGAACAAATAACTGTTGCATCCATATGCAGAGCAAAGCAAATCATGTATTTCTGAAACATTTCTCAGGAGCACATGAATTTCAATGACAATAGATTTTTATTTATTTATTTACATATTTGTTATGTATTTGGTATTGTTCACAAGGCTTTACATTACAGGGCAAGAACCCACCTTGGCCCAGAGCTGTAAGCAGACTAAGATAATGAACGAGTACAGGTGAGTAGGGATAGCCAGGACGTGATCCAGACTTCATTCTCATTTGTCTCACTACCCTCAACCTCTTAATCTGCATGAATTTGGATAAATAAGTTTTCAGCCTTTACACCATTAATAATTCAGCAAAGTTGACTAATACTAATCCTACAACAAGTGAACAATGAGAGACAACTTGTCCTGTTGGACAGTTAAACACTGACAATCTCTCAGGACACTCTCCACTGCATGCCAGGCCATCCATTTGTGATAGGATGAAGAGACGCGACAATGATGGTCCAGATAAAGTTCCTTGTCTTTGTCTGTTTAGTTCAGTCTCTTGCCAGAAATGATATCTGTAAAGTCATTTATACAGTGAAACCTTTGAGAGCTGGAACTCAGGGGAACAGCCCTGTTTTTCTGGATCTTGCAAGTTTCTGCCTTTGGCAGGGTGCAGTATTACCACTTTTCCATCATTCTCTGTTAAGAATCCTAGCTCATAAACACACAGAATGTGTTCTTTCTGATTGTATAGGACTAGAAAAGAAAACTAAATGATTTTTTTTATGATTTGCATGCTTACTGAAATTTGGTGAAGACTGGGCAATCTACTTCCATAGAGATACTGCCTCGGAAACCAAGAAGGGGTCCCTATGAGTTGGGATCGACTTGACATCAGTGAGATGTGCATATACTATTTAAAGATATGGGTGAAATTCACTTTTTAATAATAATTTTAAAAAACCTAATGTCAATGATTTAATTTATTTTGGTTTTTTGATAAAATTATTGAAACAATTTTCTAAGACCACAGTCTTTATTGAAAGAACTCTTGGTCTCCTTTAACTTTTCCAAATCCTTCAAAGTCTTTATATAGCTTAAAACCTGTGTTTGACTTAAATGCTCAGGCTCTTCCAATGGTACGTCTTCATCATCTTCATTGTTGTCATCTTTAGATTGTGAGTTCACAGTTTATTGCAGGTTTATATCATTTATATATTTCTGGGGCAATTTCTTTGCTGTATCAATGTAAGATGTGACCCTATTTTCTGAAACACCACTATAAATGTCATTTTTTGCACCTTGAATCTGAATAATATGATAAGGCTCCATAACTGCTTCTTTTTGTATACTATCATCACTGCCAAGAAGAAACCTCAGTTCTTAAAGAGTTTTCTTATAGTTTCCTCCTTAATCATTTTGATTGAGCACTTAAGGAATGAAATTCCATCAAGGACATCAATTTTCCCCAAAATCTCTGATGCCATTTTGTACATCTCAATGTTGGCAATCACTTTTGGAAGCAATAGTTTCCATGTAGTTTACTTTAATATTTTGGATAATGCTATA